>NW_016690363.1:1708485-1767003 GCF_001604755.1 Lepidothrix coronata
TGTGGTCAAAGGGTGGTTGTGGCACCATCAGCCCCGCTGTCCCTGCCCACTGCCAAATCAGTCTCAAGGCCTGGTTCTGTGTCACCGCAGGTGTTTGTGGCCCAGCTTTCCCTAAGAGAAACTTTGTCATTTAATTACAGCAAGCGGGGACTATCTTGAACTGGTGTAGACAGCAAAGACTATAGGATGATTTGCCATTAGGCGGAGCTCAGGTCTTGTCTCTTGCACACTGCAGGCTCTGTATGTCAGAGCCCTCTCTTCTGCAAGACTTGGTTTTCCTAGTTGAACACCATTCCACTGAAGGCCACTTAATTACATTACTTACCCAAATAAACACTGAGCTATACCTTACTGTAGCCACCACTTTGTGCTCAGTATCCTTACAAAGATTTGTATAACGAGATGTTTTTAACTGGGGTAATACTGAGACTTGATTCAGCTTGCCCTGAAAGACGGTGAATTTTCATTTTTCCACTTCAATCCTACCAAGTATGTCCCGCAATGTACCACTGAGAAACCCAAATTAACTTACTGTGCGACTACAATCTGCCCTTACAGCACCCACAGCTTGTAGAAGGCCAGATGGATCATTCTGTTGGGCTGAATTCAGGAAGAAAAACACACCTGGGAGCTCTACTTGATCTATTTGATGCAGTCAAAGGGATGAGTGGGGGTGGTGGTAGGGTATAAGTGTGTGAATGGTGTTACTGGGGAACAGCAGGGCATGACAGGGAACAGGCAGGAGGTGGTTGGTGGGGTCAGCACAGGAAAGAAGGGATACCATAGAGAGCACGTGGAAGTAACAAACAATAAGTGCCACAGGGGCAGGAAAAAAAAGGATAGAAAGGAAAGAAGATAGGATGTGGCAAGCAGGGTTAGCAATTCTTTATTATTGTTATTATTTTGCTCAGAAAACAAAAAATTCATGTTCTGGCTTTAGATATATGTATTTGCTGAATGTGGCCATCCCTCCTATTATAGGAAGGGTGCATGTTACTGGAGCCACACAGCCCCTGTGGCAGGAGAGTCAAAGTGAACCTGGTAGAGAGAGTGGGAGATCATTCCTCAGTCCCCCTGCCACCGCTGGGAACACACGGCGGTATCTCAGGTGCCAAGAGAAAAAAACCATCCAAACAAGGTCTGCCAAGTTTTCCTTGCCTCCCCCTGCCCTTTAACAGCCTTGTGGCACATCTGCAGCATTCCCTGTCCCCAAGTGCAAAGGGCTGCTGCTGCCTGACCCCAGTGGATTTGGGCTGATGAGTCTGGTGGGAATTCAGTGCTTGAAAGGATTTATGGAAGCAAATAGCATTGGCTTTCCTCTGCAGAGAATAGAATTCATTAATCTGAGTGGTCTCTGCAGTGGACAGTGCACAGCGATGTACAGACTGTCTTGAACATTGCAGTGAAAAAAGAGGGCTTGTTTTGGTGCCCTATTTCTTGGATGGGCTGTGTGGAGTGAACCTGTAGGGTGAGGGATAAGGTCTTTAAGTCTTTCAGCTTGCTCTGAAAGGATGAGTTATCTCAAGTCAATCTCCAGGCTCTCTGACTTGCTCAGCTGGATTTCAGAGAAAGGAGAAGGATTCTCTCTGCTGTGGTGCAATATGTCTAGGGGCTCTCAGCACCCTTGCATAACAAGGTCAAGAAAGTATTGCCAGCCAGTACTTCTCATTTTCAACTCATGTGCTTTATTGCATTAAAAAAACAGTAAATAGACAGTTAATATCTCACCAAAGATGGAGCCAGTTTACTCCTTCCTGCAGGAGTTGGCCAGCTCATGGATCAGTCTTTATTTCACTGTGTTTTACATGTGATAGGCTTCAGGCTGTGTCTCTGGAGAAGATGTATTTTAGCCAGAGAGTGGGCTAGTGTACCATCATGCTTTGTCTGCCCTCTTCACAGCTGGATTTCCCCGAGCCAGCTCTCTCTTTAGACGGCCTGGCTGTGGGCTGGGCTGGGCAAGGTTTGGCTGTGGGCTGGGCTGGGCAAGGTTTGGCTGTGGGATGGGCTGGGCAAGGTTTGGCTGTGGGATGGGCTGGGCAAGGTTTCTCCTCAGACGCGCAGTCTGGCTGTGCACTGGTCCGGGCTTCCTGTCTCGGTCATGCAGTCTGTCCGTGAACAGAAACCTGTCTGTGTCCAGATAACACTTGCAGGCTGTGCAGCCTCGCTGTGTGTAGAGCTTGGCCAGCTCTCTGCATCCAAATGACAGCCAGAGTGATTAAAGTGATTAAAGCCACTTGCCGCTGTGTGTGACAGAAGCGACTGACCTGTGAGTCAGCTCTGGCAAAAGCTGAAGCACTCAGTGCTTTGAAGTGCCAGCGCTCAGTGCCACATGAGAGCCACCATGCAAATTGTTTCTAAAAATGTTGGTTAGATACCCTCCTGAGGAGATATCAGTCCCGCCAAACAGTGTGGCACTGCTGCTGTTAGGAAATGGCACACAGCACAGACCTTTGCTGAACACAAAAAGGTGTTAATGTGCTTTGTTCTTATCCTCAGAGTTCCTGAATTACCTTGGTTGGGAATTTAGCTTTTTTAACTGACCTTTTCATTAGTGTTGTTTTTAGAAGATAGTTACAATGAACATAAAGCTGGCCTGGTATTCAGCTGAAAGTCCTTTTACCTTTTTTAGCAGCCACCACACAGGCAGTGGCAAGGCAAGCTTCTCTTCTCCATAACCAGCTGGGGACCAGAAATGTTTTCCCACTTTCAGTCAGAAAATTGTGCTATTCAGTCAGCACTTGAGCTGAGGAAGCTGTTGACGTGGGCCACTGCTTGTGACACTGCTTTCTAGGATGTTGAGAGACGGGCAGTGGGACTGGCCTGAGAACAGTGTAATCAAAAACATGGTTGTATCCAACACAGACACCTGGGATTGTATCAGCACTCATGTTCTGAGTGGTTTTGTTTGTTCATATTAAGCTTTCTTGTGTATTAAAACTAGTAACTGATAGAGGGATTGTTCAGTCTGGAAGCAAGGTGTCAATGGCTGATGCTGGTAATATTTGTCCCATCACTATATTAATACAATGGGTTGCAGCCATGCCTCTTAATGCCCCAGCTCACTTTGTTCTCTGAAGTTAAGCAGATCAGCACTGAAAGAAGAGCTTTCCAAAGAAAGAGATGACACCAGCTGCCTGTATACCACTCACCAGCCCTAAGTGCCCTGGTATGAATGAGGGTGAGCCACCTCAGTGTGACCTCATTACTACAAGCATCACAGGTGAAATGCTCCCTGTACCATACAGCATTTTCCTAACTTAACTCTGCTTAGGGACAGGCTTTTGCTCAGAGCCTGGGAATTAAGAAGCCTAAAAAAGGTCAGTTAAAAAAGCTAAATGGTCCATGTGAACCATGATTTTAGCACTCAGGTGCCAGCTGGCAGTCAGGGACAGTGAAATGATTCAATATTTCAGTTAGTCTCCGTCACCTACTTTTCTGTGTATGAAAAACACACGATCTCACACTCCCTGTCCAACACAGCTCAGCAAGAGTCACTTGTAACCTTTCATTTAACCCAAGCATCTTTGGTAACGGGGCTTTCCCTCTCGCCCCGGTTCCCAGGGGTGCACAGTGTCCGTGTGTCCGTGCGGGTGCTGGCAGGTGAGCACGGTGTGTGCCCGTGTGCTCCCAGACGTGCCTCGCTGCAGCTGCACGGCCCGACCAGAGAAATGCCGATGGTACAGAGAGTTCCAGCTGACTTCATTTCCTGCTGATAACTCCCCGAAGAGGAGGGTGAGGCTCGGCGTCCGCAGCGTTAGTTTAAAATGCCGAGGGGTGAGGGCAGAGGCTTCAGAGCCGAATGGTGGGTTCAAAAAAGGGAGTTTCCCCTAGAAAAACGCTGCTCACGTTCGCTTCCTGTCAGGTTGCCATTGTCAGAGGGGCTGGTGTGCAAAGCCAACCCAAAACAGGATGTTGGTTTTTAGAGTTGATTGATCTTTGAAATGCAAATGCCTTTTTTTTTTCTGTGGTTACCTTATCCCCCTTTTTTTTTCAGTTGAGAATTGAGTTGCTTGAGTGGGAACAGGAAGGGTTGAGACCCATTTTCAGGCAGTTGAAAGCCCAACATAGTAACAGCTGCTGGGTAATAGTATGAATTCTGGGAAATCATGTGGATAGCAGCAGCCAAAGCCAGACAGAGAGGTGGACAGAATGATTTCAGATACTGGCATTGACAGGTGAGCTCTACGAAACCCTCGACAAATGCCTTGACAAAGTACAGAATTACAGAATTTCAATCTGTCTTTCAGGAACCCACAGCTCCCTCCACCCTTTGCTCATCCACCACCCTGACAAACATACCTTCCCAGATTTGGCAGCTACGCAGACACACCCGAATGAGGTTGCTGTGTGGGCACAAATGCCAAAGTCAAAGCTTCAGATGCCCTCAGAAACTTTTTTTACTAGCTAGTCTCTGAATAAAGAATTGCCACATGCCTACATCTCCTCTCTGTCGCTCACTCTAGCACCCTGTGGAGGTTCCACTGTCCATCCTCTATAGCGAAAATGGAGGAGGCCAGCAAATATTAGAAGTGGTGATTCTGAGCATGGCAGAACTACTTATGCTGCCTGTTTTGCAGGAATGCCAGGATAGAGGAGTTCCTTGCACCTCTCCCCCACCTGGTGCCCGTAGCAGGAGTACCAGTTCATTTGAAGCAAACTTGCTGTTTTGGCCTCACAGGTCTTGAAAATAATGAGCTGGGAAGCTGCAAAATCCAGGCAGCCACAGTTGCAACATTTTCTCAGTCCAATGAAGTTTCCCCCTACAGCCCCTTTTAATGGCACTTGTGATTACGACAATGGGTTTTTTTCCTCCAAAGCAGAACAAATGTAGTAACTTTTTTTTGTTTTTGCATATAAGAACAAGTTAGTCTCCTAGACACTGCTGTATCCCAGAAAGTCTCTAAGCAGAGATATACCCAGGGATGTAGGGAGTCATACTCACAGGTACCTCACATTCATACTTGCATATGTGCATCATGTAAAACACCCAGTTTCTCAGTATAACCTCCCTTAAAAACGTTTGTTACAAAGTCCTGGCAGTCGAAACATGTGAGTTGTTTGCTCAGAGTTTCTAGTGTTTTTCAGTCCAGAAAAAAGAAAGAGGAGAATCAAGCCACACTTCATGTCTTCCTGTCTGGAGAAAAATATGCACCTTATTTCTGTGCATTCTCTCCTTGCTCCTGAAGGAAGAAAGATTTAGCATTAAAAAACTGAATACTGTGTACCGTGCTCAGAGCAGTGGCATTTGGGAATCCTGCTGGCAGAGATTTGCTCTGTGGCAAGATCCTTGGGAGCAGAAATAGAGTGAAGAATTGTGGTGGGGCAGCTGCAACTACCTTTGCTTTATTGGTATGGGTAAAGTGATACTGGTTCTGTCTGGCGGTTTCCTTTTCTGCAGAACTAAGCAAACAGTTTCCTCTGCAGAGTACAACCCCTGAAAGCAAAAAGAAAATACTGAAACAGAAGGTGAGCAGCATGAAGCAGCCATTGGAGGTGTGATTTTGACAGTCTGTTACATGACAGAAATCTTGAAAACAACACTTGTGACCCATGTCCAGTGAAATCCCTGAGCTTGAAATCCTCCTTCTGTCCTGAGAGCAAGCAAAGCACGGGCAGGAGAAGAATCCTGCCCTCCCTGCTTCTCAATTCAGTTCCTATTCCCTCTCCTGATCTATCATTGTCAGGACTTGAAGAAATGAATAGGATTTCCAATCAAGCAGTTTCATTTTTATGTTTCTTTTAGATCTTTAATCTCTCTTCTTATATCTGCAGTTGCAGTATCTTTTGGTTACTTACAGCAGAGAGGTTTCAACTAATCTAGTGTTTCAACAACTGAAGATTAATTAGTCCTGTTGCCCAATCTTCAGATTGCAGCAGCTCAGCCTATCGCTCTTTTGGCTGGGGACAGAGTAACTGTTGTATGTTGAATTTGGGAGATAATGAGATCACGATTTAAAGCTGCTGATTCCACAGGAGTCCCACAGCTTGCAGTACAGCAACAGTTAACTACGCTGTAAGGACAAGTGTTGGTAACAGTAAACTGGGATATCATGATGCTCACATTTAAATCCATTCTGGAGTGTTTTCAGCCATAGCCAGCAGGGACTTGTGAAACACTGCAAAGCAAAAGTATGCATCCCTTTTAGAAAAATATGCTTTAACCCTCTTCTGCCCCCAAGGTATCCTGCCAAAATGATGATATGACATTGTGTCACTCTGCAGCTGCACACAAGACAAGGAAGCCAGCAGAAGACAAAGGGAGTGTTTCCAAATTCCTCCGCACCACCCTGCTCTGAGAGGTGGGGACTGAAATTCTTGAGAAGGAAGCATATGCAAACAGTTGCTAAAAGAGATGTCCGGTTTGCAATACTGTGATCAGAATGGAAAGGGAAACTGTAGCAAAACATTCCAGAGGCTTCATTTCCCCCATCTGAATTTTTCTATCACCATGGAAGCTTCTCACTTCCAGTGCACAAGTATGTCCATCCCTGTGGAGGGAGGGAAGAACAACCTGCACCTTCTGATCTGGTGTTGTGAGGCACAAACTCAGGGTGGAAAGAGCTAGTCCTGCTCTGCAGCTGGACAGTGACAACCTTGCATGGGGACCCTCTGCTTGTGCCCATATTTGAGCAACACCCTGTTGTCTCTCTGGGGAATCACACAGCAGATATTGTCCTTCCTGGGGGTCCTAGCCACGCACCAGGACATCAAAGCCTTAAATTCTGTTCAACCCCAATAATCACCCTCTCTCTCCTCCTATTCTGCCTCTCTAAAGACAGTTCACTGCTGAGCGAAATTACTGAAAAGTGTGAAGGAAGAGAGAAGGGAAGCTGCAGTTAGAGGAAAAGAGATCGTCCTCACAAATAACGAGCAGGAGACCCTGCAGACTTGGAAAGGGAAGCGTGGATAGGGGAGATCCAGGCAGAGACACTGGGGCAGCAACCAGAAGGAGTGGAGAGAAATAAGGACAAAACAGGGGTGGGTGGATGGGAGGGGAATAAAGATAAGGTGATAGAAAATACAGAGGGGAGAAAGAAAGGAAGGGAGGAAATGCACATGTGGTGTCCCCAAGTTTGGGCGCAGCGGCAGAGTTTGTTGCTTGTTGTCTCCTGAGCCCAGCACTCCGGGAAGGACAGTATCTGTTTAGATTTGTGTCTAAATTTAAACCCTGATTGCCTTGCCTCCCCCTCCTCTCCCCTCCCTCCCTTCCTCTCACCCACCCGCCCTTCTTCCTTGTTCGTAGTGCAGGGCCACTCGCTGGGCTCTGTCCGTTTTCAAGCTGAGCAGGAGCTTGGATATAACACTCCCTCCACGGCGGCACGATTTTGCTCTGGCTCGGCTGAAGTTTTCCCACAGATAAGAGGGAAAGGGGTGGGGAAGAAAGATTGCCCCGAGGACACCTCTTTCTTGCAGGACATGGAGGTAAAGAAAACTTTTATTTCCACTAGCTTGTGACTCGCTCCTCGATCTGCTTTAGCTCCACCTTGCAAAGCAATTTCTCACTAAAGGCAGCTTCAAAATCTCTCTTCGCTGGAGTTCAGATAAAGGTCTCTCCCCTCCCACTCCCCCAGCCCCTGCCATGCACCTCAGACTATTTTGTCGGTTTTAGTTCAGATTTGGAAAGTAGGGGGATGTTATGGGGAGAAATTACATCTGTGAAAGGGGAACGAGGAAGGACTGCCATTTACTGTTTTAATCTCTGAGGTGGGAAAGAGAGTTAGATTTTAAAAGGTGTCATTTTGAAAGGGGGTTTTAAGAAGCCTTTAAAAATGGGGACATAAGGAGAAGGAACAAACAGTGCAGGCTTGGGAGGCTGCTTGGGGTTGATTCTTACCCAACCCATGCAGCAGCAGCAGTGATTTGGACCCCGAGCTGTGTGAACCCCTCGTTCCACGTGGATTGGGAGGTGTCACTTTCGTTATCAATAGAGCATTTTGGTTCATGAAAAAGGACCCAAGAACTGTTGCTTCAGCAAGGTAGATGAGTAGCACACCCCCGGAGGGTTTCCTGTCCTTTTTTTTCTCCGTGCCACATGTCCCGTGCTTCAGGAGAGTTGGATCTCATGTCTCGGAGGGGGGGGGGCACACAGCTGGTGGACAGCAGTCTGGCTTCCTTGGTATTTACGTCCAAGCCTTCTCCTGTGTAACACCCCCTTGGGCAAGGCAGTTCACCTCCCCTTGGTTCTTTTTCCATTCATTCAAAATGGGAATGATGGTGCTTGTTTCGGTCATGTCAGACTGGATTTGCAAGCTTTCCGAACAGTTTTTTTAAGTGGCAAAGGAATAAAAATATTTATTTTTAGGAGGGGCACAGGAAATAGAAAGGTGATTACAACATTGGCAAAACCTCAAATGACGAAAGAGAGGACATTTGGTATTTCTCTTAGCTAAAGAGAGATCTTACTAAACACTTTATATTAGATAAGCATTTTTCTGCATGGATGAAGTCCCAACAGCAGGGGACATGCAACAGAGCCAGAGAACAGAGTTCTTGAAGCACCACTTAAGTTTGCCTTTGAAGATTTCCAACGCATAGCTCAATTGGGCAGTTCTGATAACACACAGGTGCTCACGTTGCCATCCTTGTTATCTGTGCTGACCGTCCCCACAGGCAAGGGTTAAAGATCTGGTGTGTTCAGGCATGTTCATGACCAAAAAAGTCCTCAATCAAACTATCTGAATAGATTTTGGGGTGGAGAAAAGACCAAGCAGTGGTCACACCAACTCAGCACAGACTACACGTGGCATGACAGATATACAGCTTTATAAGGGCTTTCAGGTTTGACAGAGCCCGATTCAGTAACTGCTAATACTCCTTTTATTCTTTTTCACTATGTAGTATCCTGGGATATCTTAGAAGGGATGGGGAGCTGAGCTCTTAATTTTTATGTCCTCTATGCACAGTAAGCCACATATGGAGCAAAGACTGACTTAGAGCTGAAGCAGATATTTTGTCATGTTGAGGACACTCTCCCCTACCCCCTCTCCTCTTCTCCTCTCCACACACAGAGGACTGCACCCCTTGAGTATTTTCTGTTGTCAACCACAGTGGTGTTTTGGAGTAGAAAGTGGCAGACCTGCCATTTCCTTTGGGACATGTGTGACACATATGGAAGGTCTGATGGTCAGGAAGCTTTTCTGAAGTATACAACCTAAAAGTTTCCTGCTCTTGATTTTGCCCCTTTACCTCTATTTCACACTTTTTGCCCTGGTTACCTTTTTTTATCATCTACAGATTGCTGTTTCCATTCTTATTTTTAAGATATCTCAATTCCCAAGCTATTTTATAAGTAGTGCATTTGGTCTTGCCCCAAGCCTCCAAAAAGGTGTTTAATGTCCCAAAGGCAAGAAGATATTAGACCAAAATAGAGCCAAGAGCAAGAACTTGAGTTTCCATCAGTTGATTTTCTCCACTCTGTTTCTTCCTGAGGGCTTTTCACAGGCATCATAAACAGGACCCAGAGACTCAGCACAGTCTTTTGCTTTAAAACCAGATTTAATGATCCTGTGCAACAGGAACGAGAAGTCCTGTCATTTCCCCCTTTGCTTCATCATTGGCAGGCAGGGCTGCTCTGTGCTTTCCTGCTGGCATAACTGGTAGGCTCTTTGCTCTGATGGGACACATGAGGATTACCAGCATTAGGGGAAAAAGGGCAGAGGGCTGACCTAGACAGCTGATTTCCATCACGTCTCTGGCAGGAAGACCCTAGTTTTGAAAAACCCACAGAAGTGAGATAGCTGGGATTGCTTTCTCAGAGTGGTTAGTCTGGGTTTGCCACTCCTTAGGGACTAGTACCTTAGCCATTCTGCTGTCAGGAATGTACCACATTGAAAGCAGTAACTGAAACCATTTAAGACCCTGAAGAGGGAGAAAAAGGCAGCAAAATGCTGTTCTTGCAGTTCATGTAATTTTGGGAGTCTGCTGATCTTCAGTTTGGGATTTTTTTTAAGATGCAGCTTCTTGATGCAAGATAGATTTCAGAATCATTTTTCTTTCCAGTGTTAGGACTGATGAAAGGAACTTGAAATCGCGAAGCTTATACCACAGGCTGTTAACATGAGGAGTTCATATCAAAAGTGTGTAAAGCTGCACTGATGAAAGCTAAGCCATTTATAAAACACTAAACATTCTTTGCACTCATGGTACAAAAGGATCAGAAATTTTTGTGTTGCTGTGTTAGTTTACATCTTCAGATTTGGTCCAAGCTGTCTAATTCCCAGAGCTGCACCAAACCTTGCTGCAGATGTGAGCTAAGGCATCTGCTGAAAGTGCTTGTGGCTTTCTGCAGCCCGACAGCAGTCATGGCATTCCTCTTCCCAGCCTCTCTGTAGGAGCTTGGGAGCATGGAGACACTTGAACTTTACTCACACAGCAAAGGGAAGCAATCCAAGACTGAGTTTTGCTTTAGTGGCTCCCTGTGGTGTGATGGGTTCCTAAGCCGCAAAGGTGCAGCAATCAGGTTTATTTTGGGAAGGCTCCCTCTCCTTTGTGCCTACCAACAGCTGTAGATTAATTCTGTGACATCTCCATTCCCATATCTCTTTTCTGTAAGTACTCCTGATAGATCTTCCTTTTTCCTGTTGGTACTCTGGCTCAGGAGAGGGACAGCTTTTCCAGGGCTGAGGGCAGATCTCTGCTCACTTCACCACTTCCCTTCTGGGCAACCTACTGGGCATGGCTCCAGCTCCAGGCCCTGTGCTCTCCCTGCACCAGTGTTTTCATCTTGGACATCTTGAGTTACTCCTTGGAGTCACTGCTTTTTTCAGTAAAGCCCCACCTCCTGTGTCAGGTGAGGATACCACAGAGGGGTCCTGCCCCACTCTAGTGAGCAGCAGAGCAGTGTGGAGAAAATTCCTGAGTCTGCCATTCTCCATCTCACTGAGAGACTGCAGAAACTTCCTGGGGTTCAAACACATTCCTTCCCTCAACAGGCAAGGTCAAAAGCACTGTTTTTCTTTGTGCTATGGTCTGCCAGACATCACAACATTTCCAGGTCCAGTATCTCAGTTGCTGCACCATTCCCACAGCCACAAGGAATGACACCCTCACCCAAATGACAGGGCAGCTTGCTTTCAGAACAGGCACTTACCCTGTCCTTAGGAAAACTGCATGAAGGATATGTGACCTGTCACCCAAGAGGACTGAAGTGGAGGGGATGTGCAGATGATGGGGCTGAAATCTGTGACCATCGTGGTCCTCAGAGCAGCAGGACAGTAGGTGAGCTGGGCTGAGAGAGGTCTCTGCCCACCCTTGCAGCTGTGGAGCAGAGATTAACAGGCATTATGCCATGGTTAGGCCTGCCAGGAAACAATTTTCCTTTCTCAGGAAACTCTGATGCTTGACTTTCACTCTGAAAGTTAAAACAATAATTTTCCCCTCTTTTTGGTTTTGCTTACAGAACAGTTTAACCTCAAATACACTTGTTTTCAGTGTTTCCTCCCAAACTCATCAAAGTGACACATTTGTGCAGGGTGTCTGTGTAGATAAAGGGAAGAGTATTTAAATACATCAGGAGAGGTACCATATGACCATATTTTATTCCTCAGGTCTGGGGAGATTTAGGACCTGCATGTTTGCAGCAGAGGGTCCTGGAAAGGATCAGATTTGCCAGACTTCCATAACACAGCAACTGGAGGCCTCTCACTTAAAGGACAGAAAACAGCAAACCCAAACCTCATGGGCTGTGCTGTGACCCTTTCTTGTACCTAGCAGAGACCCCAGAGTAAATGGAATTCAGGCTTTTCCCGTGTCACCAGAGAGGGCTGATTCTTCTGAACCCCTCATCACTCCCCAGTGTAACCTTTGGTTGTCTGAGTGTCCCAAGTCATGCTGGAAACACCTTCTATCCTGTACTCCACAGTCTAATCGAGCAGCATATTATGCATACCTTCTCATACATTCCCAGCATCACCTTATCTGAAGAACAGGGGAAAACATCAGCATTGCTTTATCAATACCTGCTGCTAGAAAACCTTTTTGTCATGGAAATAGCCAAGCCCATACAAACTAGGGTTGATTTTCCATTCTGTTTTCACCTGGTTAGTTAACAGTAGTTAACAGACTTGCCAGATGACAGCTAGTATTGATGCATGGCTTTTTCTTTCGTTCTTCATCATCAAATTTTAAAAGAGCTCAAAGCCTATACAATTTACAAAGTTGTGAGCTGTTTTTTGTTGCATACGAGAGT
Organism: Lepidothrix coronata; assembly: GCF_001604755.1. Taxonomy (NCBI): domain Eukaryota; kingdom Metazoa; phylum Chordata; class Aves; order Passeriformes; family Pipridae; genus Lepidothrix; species Lepidothrix coronata. The sequence continues at coordinate 1,720,673 of NW_016690363.1, forward strand.
CCTCAGGTAAATAAACCTGTTTGCCCTTTGTAAAGAGATGCAACAATATTGTGGTCAGTGTGGATTACTAATGGCCAGTCTGCAAAGGATATTGATTCACCACTGCCAGCTTCAACAAAGTTCATCTCAGGCTTCTCAAATGCACAGAGAATTGAAGCGTGTGGTTCAGAAAGCCTAGGTACCTAAAGAGTGCAGACCAGCGACTTGTTGTGCACAGAAAGGCACAAAAATGCAAAGAAGGAAATCTGGCTCAGAAGAATGTCAAACAAGTCAGTGTGGCTTTGCAGGGAGACAGAGGACAGTAGTCTAAAACTTTCAACACAGAGGAAACAGAAGGAGTTAGTGCACTGGAAAAGCAGCATGCCTGGGAATAATGGGATCCAATTAAAGGGAAGATTTATATCTCACCAAATAGCAGGAAAGATTTGTAACAGTGAGGTCTGGCAGGGTTTGGGATAGTGTGCTGGAAACCAAATGTAGTGGAAATCTCTTTCCCATGAATGATTCAGAAATAGACTGGGCTGACCATAAGAAAGATAATGGCAGGAGTGATCTGTTGTATTCAGGCAGTAGCATTGACAGGGCCACCAGAGGGGCCAGGACCATACTGTTTCTGCAGTTCTTCCACATGTGGGGCTGCTGGCAGAAGCTAGTGGCTATTCAGCATCAGGCCCCAAAAGCGTTTATGATTCCTCCCTGCTGCAGTATGTTGTTGAAGCCCAGCAAACTACTGCCTGTGGGAAGCTTAGGTCAAAATAAATTGGCATCACATCTGCAAGAGTCTGGGAATGGTTATTTTACTGCCCGTGTAAAACACAAAACCAATTTTATTTTTATTCTTTCTTCCTGTTTCTTTATCCTTTAAAACTGTGTACTGCAACAGCAATCATGGCTTATTCAAGTCAATCATCTGGAAATACCTTTCTGCTGAGTGCCATGTCCCCCTGATGTAAGTGCAGGTGAAACATGTCCTGTTTTAATATACACACACTTGAGCTTGTGTGCCAGGCTTCCCAGGAATTTCACCCCTTGGGCCCTACAGCCAGTGCATGTTTAGCTTGTGAAATGTGCCCAGTTTAATTTGATTTCCCACTTGGTCTTTACAAAGCGCACAGAGTTGCCAACATGGTCCTTCCACGAAAACCCAGTGTTTTCATTCCCAGTTTGGAGCTGTTCGTTCCCAGTTAGAGGCAGAGGGGCTCTCCATGCAAACAAACATGGGCATGCACATGGTCCTCAAGGAGGAAGCTGGAAACCTCTTTTTGTAGCCCATGGGAGAGAAAAGCTATTGAGTAATGAAACTGTCATGCTTTATTTCTTCTAACTCTGCTCTGCAGCAGAAAAATCGTTGGCTCATTCCAGCAATTCCAGCAGTTGTAAGTGGAATATAATTTTTCTTCTTAACACCTTTCATTTTAAGATCTGTGAATTCAGTGACATGCTGGCAAGAGCTTCCTAGTGCTGACTTAGTCCCTGAGCAAGTGGTGTGCAGGCACTGAGCCCACACTTCCTGGACACCTGGTTCCGGTGGCCCAGCTTATATCTGGAGAAACTGTGCCTGAGGTTGAAGGAACTTAGTCCCTCTTCTTGCCACAGAGAGAACATGTAAACGGGTTTCAGTCAGCCAGCAGGAAAAAGAAACAGAGCACTGAAGTAGGTAGAGTGTTTTGAAGCTCTTACAAACGTTGGGTTTCTCCGTTACAGCATTTTGGGAGATTTTTATGATCAGGTTTACTCAGAAACAGAGATCATTATCTTCTTCAGATCACCCAAAAAAATCTACGTCCAAGGCCAAGCTGCAACTCAGGAGTTGCTTGTGTGCATTTTCCTTGAGGTATATAGAGTCATTTAACTATGGAAAACACTACATTTCTAGTGCATCATTATGGCTGACCCAGACTGGGCTGAAAGTTCACTTAGGCATTTTCAAATATAACAGCAAATTAAAGCTGCCTGGGTGCATTTGCCTGGAGTAGGACCTGATTTTCAGTGGTCTCACAAACTGGAGACTCCAAGTGAAGTCAAAGGGTGCTAAGACCTGGATCCTCAGTAATGCTGGGGCTCCCCAGGGTCCCACTCACAAGATGCCTCCGTGATTATAACTTAACATTCACACCTCAAGCTGGCTGCCAGATGAGTGCTTGCTATCACTTTCCTCCACTCCATATCTGCATACCTTTTGAGACTAAATTCCTGGCTCAGATAAATACGAACCCCCTTCTCTGATCTGCTTGTATCCAGTGAAGACCTAATTTAATAGCAATGTGTTACAAAGATAGCACAGTCCTAACTGATGAGTCCTGGAAGCTGCAGCAGTTGGAAGCTCTGTGTAGGCTCACTTACCCTTGTGATTTTCTGTTCCCAGCGGGATAAATTAGGAGGAGTTGAATCCCTTTGCTGCTACAACTAGACTGTCTCTAGTGTTGAGTTTAAATTGGGAGGTACCACAGTCTACTTACAGCATTTATCAGAAGTGTTTTGAACTGTCCCTGCTTCTTGTATTCTCTGTGTCCCTTCTTTGGCAGTTCAGTGACTTCAGTTTCTAATTTAACCTTCTGAATAGCTTCAGATTAGATAATTTATGCATATTGTGTATGCACCTGCTTAAAGTTCATCCTCTTCAACGGTTCCTTTAGGCCAAGAGCAGCCTCTTCCTCATCCCACCTGAAGCATCTTGAGTCTGAGCCTCCTCCTGTTGAAACTCACCTTTTTTTTCAGACCTCTGCTAAAAGCAGGGCTTTTTTGCTGACCCCATGCGAGGCAAGCAATGGAGAAGCTAAGCTGGGTAGCAACTGAAAGGTGAGACATTCCCTACTACAGGGGCTGTTCCACTTGCTCATCCTGCTTCCTTCTGGACAGCTGCCCAAGCGTCTCCGTGTCCGTAGGTGAGAGCAGGTGTAGCCTCACATTGTGCCTACAACTGCAGGGGTGTGTGCATCACCTAAAGCAAAACTATGATTGAGATGGCCCAAAATAATGATTTTCTGCAAGGCACATTTTAACCAACAGAAAGCTTCTCATCTCAGAGGTTCGGTGTCAGAAGACAACCACGGCTCCTGCATTTTATTCCCCACTGAAATGGTGCATGTGGAAGTCCAGCCTTCCTGGCCAAATCTCACTCTATGTCTTAGTCTAGAATTCTTTGCTCTCATGAGATTGGATACACTTGCCCTGCAGACTGCACTATATCTCTTCTCCCTGTGGGCAGCCTGGGAGGTTTTTCCGGTCGTTCCTCCATTAGCTCACCCCTTATCCTTCAGGAGCAGCAAGAACTGCCCAGAACAAGGCCTAGAAGTACACACAGAGAGGCACCAATTAATTTGGGGAAACTTGACAAGCTGTGTACAGTTCCCAGACCATTAAGAAAAACAGATGTCTGGGAGGGAAACATCGGGAAGCTGAGAAGGATCCTGGGGAAAACCCTGGCCAGGAATAGAGCTCCATAGAAGCAGCTGGTGCGAGCAGCTCACTAGGAAAGCAGCTACGTGTTATGGTGGCCACCTCTGCTCTTCATCAGAAGAACTGCCATGTCACCCATCAACCCATGGAGGACTTTGGTAGTAGTGAGAGTGAGTATCTCGAGGGCAGATCCCAGATCCTGGCTGTACAAGCTGCTAAGGACACGTGGGAAGCGATAATCTCCTGGCCAGCCAGACCGACATCCTGCTCACAGCTGTTGTCGGCTGTAGATCAGGACATCAGCATCACTCCACCAGGGGTACAGACCATTCCACACAAGGAGTGTCTGTGGATTCCTGAAACAACACAACATCATCAGTTTACTTTCTCAGTGGATAATTTCTGAGAAATAACCCCTTTTTCCCCACATGCCTTTCATATGTATTATTTGCAATTTAGATGTCTGCAGTAGATCATGTCTGGTTGTATCAACTAAGATTTCAGGCAGCATTTATTGCTAGAGGGCTCCCATCAGATGGGGAGAAGGAGTTAATGACAGGACTATATATCCTGCCTGACACACCAGGAAAACCAGACATCTTCCTGAACTAAGCTGAAAGCTGTGTAGGTGTGCATCTAATTTAATTTTTGAGAAATGAAAAGTAGTGCTGCTTGAAAGAGAGTGGGGATTTCAATTATTTAGGAAAGTGGTGCATTAACTCTCAGATGACACTGGAGTCCTGGTGCCAAGTTAATCACAAAACTGTTTAGGTTGGAAAAAACCTCTGAGATCATCAAGTCCAACTGCTAACCCAGCGCTGCCAAGCCCACCATTAAACCATGTCCCTAAGTGCCACATCTACATGTGGACTTTTGAATACTTCTGGGGATGGTGCCTCCACCATTCCCCTGGGAACCTGTTCCAGTGCTTGACAACCCTTTCAGTGAAGAATATTTTCCTAATATCCAATCTAAAACTCTTCTGGGGCAACTTGAGGTCATTTCCTCTTGTCCTGTCAATTGTTACATGTCCTCCTTCATCGTGACCTTCTTTAAGAGACAAGCTGTGGGCTATATTTGACAGGGCATTTCAGAGTAAGGGACCTTGTTTTCAATGTCCCAATCCAAATTTTCATAACCTCAAATAATAGGAATGCTTAGTGTATCTGCTGCAGGATTCTGGCTCACTGGCAGCACTCATGTTTAAGAGGCACAAAGTATTTCCCCAAAACCACTTAGAGTTATTGTGAACTTTAGGAGCTCTGGAGCTCTAGAAAATATTTCAGATGTGGTACTGGTGTTCATTTGGAGCAAGGAAAGAGCTCTGCAACATCAACATTGTTCTTGTAAGGCCCAAAAAAGTTTTTTTTTTTTGAAACTGTTTGTTCTAGATAAATACAGCCCTTATTTTTAAAACAGACATATTAACTCAAAGGAAATATCAGGACAGTAAGTTTCCAGTTCTTCATAAAGGGAGGAGGCATATAAGTCTAGCCTTCTAGTATAGTCTAACTTAGTAATTGCAGAGATCTTTGTTAAACTAGTTGTTTTTGTGATTCAGTGCTTAAGATTACTGATGGCTGAGCTCGAGTTTGCAGTGGACAAGGTAACTCTGAGCAGCATTTGGATGGTTTGAAACAGATTTCCACCTACAACAGCCACACAGTGAACTATCAGCTTTTGAATCTTTCTGTACTTATTTTTTATTTCTCGTATTTATTTTGATCATCTTAAATACCTCATCCTCCTCTAAAAAAGCATGTCTCACCCTCACTGCAGCAAAGTCCTGAATGGAGACACTAGTGCACCCCAAAGGCTCAGGAGGGACAACCTCATGTGGTATGTCTGGGCTAAAAAGCCAGGATGGGTGAGTTCCTGAAGCTGTGCTGTTCCAGGTGACAGGAAAACCCCCCTTGCAAGGAGCTTCTGCAGGGGTGGCTGCCACGCTGCTTGTGTGGGCACAGCCCCTCTGCCTTGCTTTGTTTTTCCACTTGTGTGGCTGGGTATGACCACATCCAGCCAGATATCAACTTTATCCACAATCCTTTTCCTGCTGCCTGAAATTATTTCCATGGTGGCTGCCTGGCCTGGCTGCAAGCAGCTGTGCTGGGCTTGTAATGAGGCAATTACAGACGCATGGCCCTTTTACAGGAAAGGCGGGGCCGTTTCTCCTTGGACTGATTGGACTCCTGAATGAGGCTTATGTGTTTTCCCTGGTGTTTTGGACACCCCAGTCGCCTTGTCTGTAGGGAATTGGCCTGGCTGGCAATGTAGATTTTTGCCTCTCCACCTAGCTCTCCTATTTTTTCCTCTTCACTGTCTGCAAGCAAATGTTTTCATGCATCTTAAAAACCCAGTAATCCTGATGATCATGATCTCCATTTGCTGTATGTCACAGAGCTTCTCCCCACTGTAGCCTCAGGCCTCACTGGTACTTAACAGCTTTTCAGCTTCCTACCACTCATCCCTGCCTCCTGTCTTCTCACTGCAACAGGATTCACCTTGCCCTTTCTTGAGTACCTTTTGGGTCTTTCCTCTTGGATATTCCGGCACTAAATCTCATTTCAGTTGTTCTGTTGTTGCTACTGCTTTCGAAACCTTTGAGCTTCTCCTTCCTCTTTTATTGTTGACTCAGTGGCCTAGGGAAGCCCTAGTCTGACTTTTCTTGCTGAGCCCATGCCTGGGCTCACTGCACCCTCGTGATGGTTGGGGTAGAGCTGTGCAGCTGCAGGCAGGAGGGGTGAGCTGGACAAAGAGGGGCTGAGATGGGAAATCTGTTGTCTCACTCGCAGAGCTTCTTTGAGACACCCTTATAATCCTGCTGGATACTATTAAATCCTTAAAAATCTTTAGAAATCAGACATAAATCCCTTCAGAAGGGCAGTTTACTAGGAAAGAATCTGTCCTTTGTGGGTGCTGGACCGTGTTAGGACTTGCTTAGGAAGTTTTGTGACAAGAGGTCATCTCAGTTATTGTGCCCAAAGGATCCTATACATACAAACTCCAGAAGGCCACTTCCCACAGACACAGAGGTGAAATGCAGACACCTGATCTGGGTGCTGCTCAAATGCAGACACCTGATCTGGGTGCTGCTCATGCAGAGCCATGATGGGACTGATGATCCCTTTGGTGTGAGTGCAACACCCAGCGCCTACATCCAGTTGGATGCCACCATGAGTGGTTGTGCAGCACTGTGACTGTGGGGCTCAGATCCCTCACTACAGATTTCCTTGGGCTGCTCTGCATCACAGTGTCGCTGTTGTCAGGAACGTGAGTTGTTGAGACATAGTCTGCCATGAAGGTCCAAGTGTCAGGATTTAGCTTATGAAGCCCTGGACTAAAATTCTCTCCTGGATTTTTGAGTAGCTGAGGGCAATTATTGTGTCCTACATCAACTACAGAACTAATGAAGAATGGATAGACTGCAATCCACATCTTCAGCCTGGAAAAAACCCTTGCAACCACTGTAGGTTCCTCCTACTTCACTAGGCACCTGCCTGCTCACATTAAAGTTTAACCAGTGCCTGGGCTGCTGCTTCTGCACAAGCCTGGATTTGCCCTGCCTGACCTGTCCATATGTCCCTGTTACATTCCCTCATCCCACATCCTCATCTTTCCCCACCACTCCTCTCCCCATGAGAACACTCTGAGCGTGGTGAACACAAGCAAACAGAATTGGGCATCTCACAAAAAGCACTTCTCTCAGAAAAACGAAACGGTGCCACCCATGTCTTGCTGGAGGTTTGTACAATCACCTCAGTCAGGGGTTGCCAAACCACTATGCGTACACACCAGATGACTGATTTACACTTTAAATGAACTCCTTCCCTGAGCAGCATGTTGTGGCTGGACAGCCAGAAGCCCTGCCCAGGGCACAGCAGAGCCAAGTGTCTCCCTCGGGTACGGGCTGAGGTCACACACACGCTGCCCCTGCACAGGCACCGTGCCCGGCAGGGACCAGGTGCTGCAGTTCACTGCCTCTTTTGGTAATGATGGTCCTTGATCAAACCTCTCTTGGCAGCCCTTGCCAGGTGCAATAGGACACTTGCTCAGTGGCCTGGGCTCCATTCTGTACTCACAGGGTGCGGGCTTCAAACTTTTTGGTCTGCCTGGTTTTTAATCCAGGGCTTAGGGCAAGGCTGGGTCAAGCACTTGCCAGCCTACCTGTTATAGCTATGCCAACACTCAGCAAAGAATTCAAGGCTTCCTGAATTCTTCCAAGGCAGAGGGGACCTCACACACCTGCCTGGTGGTCTGTGCTCTCCTGACAGATAAAGCCCTGGCTTCCCTCAGGACCTTGGGGCTTGCAGCAGTGGCTGATATGCATTAAAAAGCACAAGCCCATACATTACCCTCTCAGCAGATGCTCCTAACAGAGAAGGTCTGGGGTGATGCTGCTGAAATGAATCAGCCCATGCAGTGTTGGGAACATGTGGCACCAGGCAATTGCCAAATACTGTCATTACTAAAAGGTTGACTCAAGATCTCACTTGTGCCTTTCACAGTGATATTTTTTTTGCTGCTTTTGCTAATCTCACCAGGTAGAGCTTGGCAAGCAAACGGGAGGCACTCCTGAGAGCTTCATACCATGGCACAAAGGAAAGAACAACTTGCCACAAATCCAGCCTCAAAAATTTTCAACACCAGCCAAAGATTAGTGCGAGGTGGCTGGCATACCCTTGCTATACAAAGGCCTTTCAATCCCTAACATGTTAGGACATGTTGCTAACAAACTCCACAGAGGCAAGCAGGAGGCTGCTTTCTCCACTTTGGGCCCAGGTGCCTGTGAGAACAGCAGCAGCAGTCCCACATCATCAAGCTAAAATGAGACTTCATGTAGTTACTCTGCTGAGAAGTGATGCCTTTTGAAAGGTCTGGAGAAAGCTGGCACTGGTACCGACCACCCATCGTGAAAAATGACACTTTAACAGCAGCATCACACTCACTTTACAAGCAGGAAAGCATCAGCAGCAAAGGGAAGGACTTCTCATAGGGGAGCTTAAAATAATTATTATCTCATTTTATTTTCATTGCAGTCACTCTCTGAAACAGCAAGTAGATAGTTTATTCACCACTTCTGATTTCCTGATGTCTGCAGGTGTTTCCTATAGTTCTGTTGTGAAGGACACAGCTCCTCGCCGTCGTGTCTGGCACTGGCTGCTCTCCTCTGCCCATCTCCTCCTGCCTGGCACTGCCTGGCTCTGCTGACAGAGGCACCACGCCACCTAACTCCAGCCACCGCTCAGTGGCCACATTGGCCCAACACAATTTGAGTGTTTTCTCACTCATAGCAACCATTTGCCTCCATGTTCAGGTGCCTTGGGCAGTCCCAAGGTTACTTGGAGGACAGAGAAGGACTCTGAGCAGGGGTCTAAGCCAAACAGCAATGCTTTCTTGAGAAAAGCTGATTCCAACCACTGTGCTAACTCTTCAGGCTGTATTCCACATAGGCATGGGTACCTCAGACCACTGAAAGATGGAAAACCATCAGGAATCTCCCCTCTACTTTTAGCAGGCAAGGTGGGGCTGTAAATAAAACCATTTATTTACAGCATAGTGGACAAGTTCAATACAGTGCTCCTTCCTTTGAAAAACATTTGTCCCTTTGCTAGTTCTGGATACTTATCTCCCACCTCCACCCAATTCCCAAATCTTGCTTTGGTGAACCTTTGAATTTTGGCAGTTCCGAATCTCTGTGGTTTTGAAATTACTGCACTGCATTTGGGAGCTGCTTGCAGTCTTCTGGATGGAAGCTACTGAGCTAAAATATCCTCACGTTACCCTTTGGGGTGCTTGACCCTGAGTGCCAAGATGGCAACAGTTCACAAGGGAACTCTCAGAATGAGAAAATCAAGACCAGACCCATTGCAAGTCTTGACAAAAATGTTGCCCTAAAGCAAACTCTTTCCAATCACAGGGAAATGTTACATATTTTTACATATTTTATGTAAAGTGGGATTTTTCTGCCCTTTCTCCTAAAAACAAATAAACATACAACCCTCCTTTGTAGTCTGCATTCCTCATACTATTCTGTCCTGTGTTACAGTCAGAGCTCCTTCTTCTTTATCACCCTTGTTAAGGCTGTGCAATAGCCTTACAGTTGAGGTCAGGCACACACTCATCTTGTGTTCATTCATCTGTGGAGGGATAGGTGTTGACATGGGTGCCACTCTGGGGAGGGATGATGTACTTCTGAGAGTTGTTCCTGTAGCAAACTTATTTGCAGACTCCCAGAGATGGACTGGAGTGATTTACACTCAGGCAAGAAGCTTGGGAGTGTTTCAAAGAGGAAGAGTTTTAGAGGAGACCTGACATCTGTATTCCTGGGATGTGCATTTCAGGAGTTCTAGTCAAATCTCTGTAAGGGCTGCTGTGGTTTTCATTAAGACTAGAACTGAAGAAAGCTGCCAGAGATCACTGGGCTCTTACAACACTGACTGCCTTGAAGGTAGCACATGTAACCAGGAGTCTTTACCTCCTCCTGCCTGTCTCCAAAACTTCCATGTCCTGTGTTTTTGACTTTTTTTGACATCAATTAATGAGCATTCCCATGTCTGAAGGAAACCAGAATCTACAACTGTGTGGAGATATGTGCAGAAGAGATGTGAGCCAGAGGAGTCTCAAGGCCTTCTTTGGGGCTCAGGAGCTCAAACTGGTCACAAACCTAATCTGAGGTCCCATTGTCTTCACAGAGTATTCAGAAATCTGGAGCCCAAACTCCAGCATTCGCAATTCCCATGGGCTGCAGACTGCCTTTCCTTGAAGCTGCAAGTTTGAAGATTGAATCAGTGGCATGTGACATCAACCAGATGTGGAGGCCTTCTCTGCACTGGCTGAGTTTTGACAATGTAAAAAAAGCTTTATCTTGGAAGTGCAATGTTTCTGCACAGTTGTGCACCCTCTCATGTGAGACATTAACTCCTTTTGTTGCAAGTCAAACTAGAAACCTGTTTGCACGACCTTTAAAATGCCAGTCTTGACAAACAACAGTGAAGGATTTTGCAGAGCGTGCTGGGGTCATCACTGTACACCTCCACAAACCCTTATACTCTTTCATAACCAGATTGTATGTCCTGATATCAGCCCCAGCATCCTCTTTGGATCTTTCAAGTGGAAATCTCACTTTCTTTTCTCAGCCTTTCTATTATGTTTCACTCTTGCATCCTGGCAGAGAGGGACCCATGGCTGTTTGAGGCCAGTTATTCCTCTTTGCCCAGACATAGCATAGCAGCTTGGAGGAACAGGATGAGAACACCCGTAAAGCTCACAAACTTCTCATCTGGGATGTGAAATGGAGGGGTTTATCTTCTGGTAGAGGTTGATCAAAGAAAACACGACAGAAAGATGGAAGTAGAAAAACATTATTTCTTTACTAGCATTTAGGATACACTTGAAAGATCTCCAAGGTATCCTGGTCCTCTCCTGGAAAGTAACTGTGGTAAAGCTCTGATAAATGAAGTTCTCAGAGGTAGCCTGGCCCCACCAGAGGAAGGTGCAGAGGTGGCTCACACAGTAGCTTTTGCTCTGGTCAAGCACAGCGCAGTAATTATCACTCCTGTTCTACAGCACATGGTAGGAATTGCAGGTAGGAGACTTGGCCTTGCTTCCCAGGGTTCTACAGGCTACGCTGGCACAACGATGGACAGGACTGGCTATAGGACATCACAGAGCCACAGCTGCAGCCAGTTCTAGCTGGGCCTTCTGCCAATAATTAAAATTTACTACAATGAGACAAGGAGCAACTTCCTTGCCAGATAAGATACCAAGTGAATAAATAAATCACATAAATCCCTCCTGAAACAGAGAGCTGGAAGGTGTCCAGTGAGAATGATGTGTGAAGAAGAGTAAAGAGAGAGATGGGAAGAAGGATGCTTCGCTGGGATGAAGAGGGGTCAGTGTAGCAAGAGGAGTTTTGTTTATTCAGGGTTTGCATCTTGGGATGTGTTGCTTCTTGAGCCAGAGGCCCAGCGTGGTGCTGAGCTCCAGTTGGAACAAGCATTCTGAGATTTCCTTCTAGGGATGTAAAAATGGGCCAAGGCCATTGTGAGCCCACCCACTTCCTGGGCAATCTCTCCTCAGCTTGCATTGATGCTTTTGTGGATCACAGGGAGAACAGGCAGGCTCAGATTGTGGGTAGCAGCATCTCCTGATCTTTGCTGCCTGGCTCCTCACGCTGTGATTTGGGTATTTTTCCACCCTCTTGCCTTTCAGTTTGCTCTTTTGGGGGAGTCTGTGTTTTAAACCTACCCTGCTAATTTACCTCTCCCTTCTCAGCCCAAACAATGTTCCCCTTTCAGTATGATCCTGATGCCACTGATGTACTCACATGGATACAGATAAACAAATTAGTTCATGTTCTGTTGGCAGAAGGGTGCAAACCAGGATTCATCTAAATGTCTGATACAAAGAGATGGCTTTGAATGAAATTACGAACTACATATTAGAGAGATTTTTCCATTGGTAACTTAGGTCCAGTATTAACTAAAAACTATTCTTGAGCTTTCTTAGTTCACATAAAGAGGAGTTCCTCTAACTGCCCCATCTAATCTTATCTGCACTTAAAAAATGTGAGAGCCAAAATAACTGAGATGCATTCATGGTGCATTCTCCAGAGTAAAAGTTCATGTCCTCTGCAGATAGACAGGAAGTGTACCTTAGATCATGCACTGTGTGAATATTCAGTGTCCTTTTGCCTCCAGCTTTCCTCTGCAGTTGAACAAAAGATGGTTCCGGGAGAAGGGATTAGCTCTTGCTGATGGAAATGGTCACCCCAAATAGGTGGGAGGAGCTGGTGCTGCCATCACTTCTCTGGTGCTTGGTCTGTGAGTGTGCAGGACACCCCCAGTTCATCAAACCCCATCTCTGTAGGGGGGTCTTTTCAGGAGAGAGGCAGCACCTCACCACAGGAGTAGGAGACATTTACCCCTGGGGAGTCTTATTCCCTATTAATGCTACAGCTTAATACACCATTCCCAAAATACTGCTTTCTGTCTCAGAGACAGGTACTTGAGGGTTTGAGAATGGCTCTTTTCAGCCAAGCCGATTGCAAATGAGTTCAGGTAGGCAGAACAGCAGACACCTCTATCTGATTAAGCCTGTATTGCTCCCTGAAAGCTGAGAGAGCTATCCCACTGTACTTGGTATAAGCTTTCTCGTGTAGACAAGGCCTGTGACTGTCTGGCTCCTCAAATCCTGCAGCTACCTTGCTGAAAAACGAGAAGGGTAGGTGTCCTGCCGGGGCAGGCTTTGTGCAGAAAGCATGCCCTCCTCCTTCAGAGAGCTGAGCCAGGCAGGGAAGAGGAGATCTGCAACAGGCTCCTTTCCCTCCTGAAATCCAGTGCCTTGGTCAGAGGTGATGCTTTAATTTCAAAGGAAACCACGGCACTGCTTCCCAGTGCTTCTTGCAGGCCTCCAGTCAGACTGTGATGATGGTTTATTTTGATTTTCCTCCCCACAGATGCACCCTCATCCCTTCCTTGGCTGAGCAGGTCCTGCAGGCGTAGAGCTTTTCCCCTGCCATGCAGGAAGGAGAACCTGCTCACCAGCCACAGGTGTGGCTGCTGCAGTTTGAAGTGGGGCTTCTGAAGAGATCACTGACACAGTATTTGTGGGGGTTTTGTGGGTGCTGAATGGAAACTTCTTCTGGTTCGCTGGGCTGCTGGTAACGTGCTCCCTGCGGTGGCTCGCAGGTGCTCCCGGGGTTCACAGCCTGCACTCGCTGCATCTGGGCTGGGTGGCAACAGCTTGCAGGGCAAAACACCAGTGCCACAGACCAACACAGCCTTTACCATGCAAGCATGCAAAAAATAGGATTTTACTTCCTTATCAGCCCTCTGAATAGGAGGACACATAAGGATGTAACTTCCTTATACGAAAGGATAAGGCTCTGGCTGGCGTGGTTAAAGAGGGGCAGGCTGCCCCTGCCACCCCACCATCCCCTCCCACTACAGCACTGCAGGGCTGTGCTGTGAACTCCATTGCTGGAATGATCTGGGTTAAAAATAACCTTGTAAAGAGTTAAGGGATGTATTTTTAGCCCAGATCGTTTCAGTGATCCAGTTCACAGCACAGCCCCACCAACTCACGCTGGTGCAAGGGAGGAGGGGAAGGGGGAAAGGAAAGGTCAGGGGAGAATGAGCAGCTGGAAACATACACTTTCTCTCTGCTGAAACCAAGACCTTATGAAACTGCACCCCAAAAGCACTGGCCACCTCTTATTTTCTTCTATCAATCTGACAACTGCCTTCTCGTGGTGCAGTGTTGAGAGCTGGGTGCTGAATATCACTATTTCTGGACCCTGCTTCTGTAATGAAGACATTAGCCCTGAGCCTCGAGTGCCTTCTTGTATCTGCCTCTAAGACATTATGTTTGTCATTCCTTTTGCCCTATTTGCTTTTGCTGAGGTGGGTTGTGTGTGCAGCAGTGAAAAGCCCCTGTGAGAGTCACAGTGGAGCTTTACAGACCTTGTGGGAGCACAGGGTGCAGGAAGGCGGCTGGCGGGATGGACAGGCTGCAGGGAATCATTCCTGCAAAGCTCTTTGGAAACAAAGGAGGGATGTGGAGGTCAGGGACTGGCCTCAAACCAAGTCTAGATGCAGCTGCACGGGAATGGGGGTGGCAATTGCACAGGACCCGTAACCATCACTGATTTCACAGCCGCTGAATACTCCAGCCTTGCAAGGTGGTGTGGAGCTCTTGCATCTCAGAGAAAAGGTGCTCCATCTGGCCAAACTATCCTACCCACAAAAGCAGCCAAATCAGAGGATTCATACGGGAGGGAAGGAGGGTAGGGAAGCACAGAGCTCTGCTGCTATTCAGCTGGTATTTAAGTGCTGCTTAAGGCAAAACACTCCACTGTATGACACCTAGCAGAAGGTTGCTCTTTTCATCAGTCAAACCAGGTACACAAGTCCTTCAGTATCTGCTTCTGATCCTTTCAGACTTGCATTTCCAGTATCATGGACAATGAGTAAATTGGTGGGATACCAATCCCATGGGATGGCATCATGACAGCCTTCAATTGCAGTGGGGTGGGTCATGACCAAAACTGCTAGCTGAGGGCTGTTGGACCCCGTTGTGCACCAATCAATCCCAGCAGAACTTTCAAATTCACACCAAAAGCTACCTCAGGCTTTTCCAGTTTTCCACAGGAGTGGAAATTCTCTGTGATTTTGATTTCGTAAGAAACTCATTGCCTGTAGTGACACTCAGATCCATCGCCTTTAAGAAAAGCTCTTTGTGAGTACCCAAACAGTATGCACAGGTCTCTTGTGTGGGCCTCTAACACGCACCCTTCTCTCACCTGGTGCCCACAGTGGGTCCATGGGCTGTAGCAGGAGAATTGGGAAATGTCACAGAGCCAGGTAATGACACTGCTGTAGTGAGGGGTCCCCTCTGTGAGACATTACTGCTCCCACATCAGGCAGCCTTACTAGTCATCTTCTGGCACATCAAATTACCAGTGAAGCTGGGATTGTGTGAGTCACAGCTTCAAGGAGTCTCTGCTCAGAGATCTTCTCAGCTGCCTTGAAAAGATACAGCAGGGATGGCGTGGGACATTTCTAGCAGTGTTTCCAGCAGGCAGCCTGTGAGAGGAGCAGGGATCTGTGCTAAATACAGTGGTCCCCTTCAGGCAAGCTGCAGAATCAGGGGTTGGTGGGCAGTTTTGCTCTCACCACAGAGGCAAAGACTCCGAGGCACAAGGAAGGAGAGGTTTGGTGGGAGGCTTGAATTGGCACATTTGTACCTAAACCACAAAGGCAGAGCTTTCTTCTACAGTGCTGCTAAAAAGAAACACGATGTCGAAAACTATTTTCACATTTACTCAATTTTATAAACTTGTTTGGAAGAGGAAAGTGAAACAAACCCTTTACCGAGAACTTGGTAGTTGCACTTCCTCTTTTGCAGACAGTGCCATGCTTACATTGATGGTATAATTCAATTGCTGTTTATGGCTCTGTCTGACATTTTTCAGAACATAGAATTCTTGGACACCTATTTTTATGGAACAGTAAAAACCTCAGAGTAGCAGTTATCAAATTACTGATGGGCGAAGCCTTTTACATTAGCTCACTGCTTTTAGCCCATGCAGGCTGATTGTGATTCTGTTCTGAAAAGGAAAAGAATCAGCAGTTGGCTGCAAAAAGTGTTTTTTTAAAAAAAAGGAGCACCATTCAGAAAAGTGTTGGGTTATATGACCAAAATGTGAAATGTGACCAGGAATGGGAGAGGAAGGGGCAGGAGGGAGCCAGCACTGAGCTCCTAGGTGAGAGAAGCAGATGCATGTCTTGGTTGTGGAAGAGGCTGGTACAGGCTCTGGGGTGAGAGTTGTAAAGTGAGGCTTCCCACTTCACCCACAGTGGTGGGAAGGAGGAGAGGAAGACTGACAGTCCAGCTCCTGGAAGTCAGGGGAATGGTGTTCTCTTTGCAGTGCAAGGAGTGGAACTTTTTGCACCCGAGTGCCCCGGTTCTGCACTTTCCCCTGACTAGAAGATGCAGAGCCTGGCACACCATCTGGAGGGGGCGGGGGAAATGCAGAAAAAGCTGAATACAGGACACCAGTGTAATTGCCAGAAAGGATCTGAGAAAGGACTTTTCCTGTTGCAAAGCATGATCAGAGAGTCTGCAGCTGGCAATTTCGGGAGGACACAGCCTGTGGGCTACTGGTGCTAATCTTAGAATGGCATGTTCGCTGCTTCCTGCACCCTGCCCGGCCAGAGCTGCCTTGCAATCAGTGCCTGCCACCAGCAAAACAAGAAACACGTGGGACCCTTCTAACCTCACGGCTCTGATCAAAGAAAGAGAGCTGTGTTTTCAGACTGTAAATTCAAAAAAAAAAAAAAAGAAAGAAAGAAAAAACACGATCACCCCGAAAACAAGAGGTCAAACGGGCCAAGGCCAAGAGGAAGCACAGTGTCTTTTCTGGGTAAAGACAAAGGGCTGTGAGAGAAGCTTTTGGAGCAAAAGGGCCTGTGAGGGAGGCAACCCTTCCACCACAAACACTGGACACCTGAAGCTCCTCAGTTTCAGCAGAATCCTCACGTCAGGTGTCTGTTCTGCCATTCCCACATACCCTGGGAGCTGGTATGCTGAGAGCCAAGCCTCCCAAACCATCTTGCCTTCTCCAGGTTCATTCTTTGCTCCCTCCCCTTTCCAGCCTGCTCTCCCTTCAGAGCAGGGAAGAAGTCTGCAGCTGGGAACTGGTCTTCCTCCCCACTTAGCCCAGCCATCACTTTTCATGTGCGGCAGGTTGCTGATCTGCCTCCCTCGCTGTTTTTTTCCATTCCCCTTATCTGCCACTTTCCCTGTCTGTAGTTACTCTAATGGAAGGTGAAAAGATGAGGAGAAGGTGCATGAAGGTCACTGAGAGGAAGCAGCTTGATATGGCTTTCCTAAATGCAGGAAAGCTAGTCCAAAGTGCATGGGAAGCTTAAAAGTGAAGATGTAGTCAGGATCCTGGATACAGGGAATGGCAGACATCTACAGGGGCTTTTGGGCCTGGGGAAAAGAAGATAGCATTTATTGGGAGCATTTATTTACAGCTCTCTGAGAAAAGGAAAGGTCCTTTTCCAAGATGCAAACAGGCCTCAGCCACACTGGTCTGTACCAGGCATTTCAGACTAGAGACTCCTCCAAGCTGCAGATTATGAGATGATCCTTAACGTAAGCACCTCGATTTGCTTTTAGTCTAGAAACTAGGAGTCTAAAAAAATCCCTTCCTTAACATGATATCAAGTTTCCACAGCCATTTCTTTAGTCCCTGTGGCACAGTTACCCAGAGGGAATGATCCACACATAGGCCAGGTTGGTGTTTCAAGGGCCTTTCACCTCCAGGAGCGGTGAAGGAGCAGTCGTGTTCATAAAGCAGCAGGTCCCTCCCAGGCGTGAAGGGAGAGAGGAGAGCTCTGCTGGAGTCTTTGGAGAAACAGAAATATATTCTTCTAGCAATGACCTTTGGGGAAACTTTCTGGCTGAGTATTGAGGCAGTGGGGTGAGAGGTGTGGTGCTGGTCACACACCACACTGATGGTGGTGGTACAGGGAGCGGAGGTGTGAGGTTTCTTACAGATGGTTCACAAGCCTGGTTTCTTCTTCTGAGGTCTCCGCCTCTAACAAAACAAGGATTGTTGGTTACTTATTCTCAGTTCCTCTGGTTTGGTTTTCCCTGGCATCAGACACCAGAGATGAAGAACAAAGGTTTCCTTTCATCAACTCTGATTTCAAGGCTTTCTACTCACGTTGCTCAATACACACATAGCAAAGAAAACAAGGTAAATGTGGGATGACACCGGGGCAGTGTGTTGTGGGAAGAGCTGCATCATCCACACTCCAACACAAGCCTCCTGCTTCTCAGCCTGTTGTCGACCCAGGGGAGGGGAAGCTTCTCTCAGCCGTGGTATTTCCTCCCTCCCCCCCACCCGCCTGAGTATTTCATTGCCAAAAGAGCAGAACAACACAGGGTCACATCCCCAAGCAGATGTTGGCTTGCTGCAAGGACTGGGAATGGCTTCTCGTAGCAGAAGTGCTGGAAAAGGAAGGATGGTGACCAAGGCAGTGAAAAAGGTATGGGAGAGCTGAAGAGGTGCATGGGAATGTACTTTATTGCCCTGCTCCATCTGCTCACTGCAAGGATAAGATGGGGAACAGACACTTGACTTGAAATGCCCAGTTTTCTTCCATTGGAAAGTACTGAGTGTAGGCTCTTCAGCAAGAGCTGAAAAGCTTTGCATGAATATCTGCTTTTCTGGAATATTTGAAAATGCTGCTAGATCCTGTCATCCCAAACCTCTTGCTCACAGGCTAGATGATTGATGCCAGATGTGAGGAACTCTGCTTCAAGTCTGTGCTTACTCTTGAACTTTATAACACATACACAGGCTTGCCTTTCCCAGACTTTGCTCATAATGTGTTGTTCCTGGTTTGTCAGAACAGGCCAGCAGAGACCAACTCAGAGGTGGACAAGTCAGCATCACCCTCAGTGGCTCAGCTAGCAGGGAAATTCAAGGAGCAAGCAGCCAATATCACTGGAAAAGAGGTAAGGAACTCTGCAGCCACCGGTAGGAAATCGCGTGGGAAATCAGGCCCTCACCTCTGCCTGTTGGAGGATCAGTGACCTGAGCATGAACCCACCTTGACTTTGGATCTTCGAAAAGGATTCCTCTCCTCATGCAATGCAAGATGTGGCAGTATCTTCTATGCTTTGCCGATTTGTGGATGAGTGTTTTGGTAGAGCTGCACCTCAGGACACCCAGACACTGTAACTGAGATGCTGTAAAGCTTGGTAGGATGCACATATTTAGCCAAGAAGAGCAGACAGCAATGCATGCACTATTTAGGCTTGCTTTTGTGGGCAGACAGCAGCAGTGAATAACAAATTAGCTATTACTGAGCCACAGGAAAAGAATACAAACAACAGATTATGCAGTGTAGGAAGCCAGTGGCAGGCCATCAGCACCTTATTTGCAAAAGGAGAAAGTTTCCTCCAATTATTCCTTCTGTACTGGTCTGAGAGAAAGCTGCCTCTTTACTCACCTTCGTTGCCTCTTCCCAATGACATTTCAGACTCTGTGCCTATCTCTATCATGCTGAAACTCTGATTTGTTGAAAGCCCACTATGCCAAGCGTTACCTCACAAGCTGTCTTTCACCAGCTAAGCAAAACACTAGAATACCTCTCTTAGGAAGAAGGGAGAGACATGGAGAGCCCCCTCTCAGTTTAGGAGAGCCCCCTGTATCATTATGACTCTTTTTTACTCCTTTTTACTGGTGGCTCTCTTCTCTTTTAAAACTGAACTGCTCCCTTCTGCTGCTCAGCTGATTTCAGCACATCCCAGGTTGGGCCTAAAGGGACCCTCCCTGTCACCCCTCCTGCCTGTGCCCTGCAGGGCTGGCATACCAGCATACATCAGAGGTTAGCACTCCCACAGCCAGGCCCCAGGACGGGAGTAGCCTGTCTCTTCCCAAGGACTATTTTTTTCCCCTCTAGTTGCCAGTGCACCACTGCATCCATCCCATTACAGTAATTTCCTTTTTTTTAAGGTATGGGATTCAATTGCAATAAGTCCCTCACCCTACAGAAGGCAGAAAGTTCCCAGACCTCTCTTGTGTTATCTGCAGACCTCTGCTGCTCCCAAGCCAAGGCAGTGTGGAGGGGCCTCACTGTGGGGGGAAACTCATTTTCTCCAGAGACAGAGGAGGACAAAGTTTCCTGTCTTTTCTCTCCAAGCCATCTGTCACTTCCCCACTGGCTCTCTCAAGCTGGATTCAGATTAATGGCTCAGTGGATGGTCTTTAACCCTTGCCTGACCCATGCCAGCAGAGAGGATCCCATCAACCAGGGAACCTCTGACACATCCACTGTGGCACAGTGCAGCATTTCATGGTTGCAAAATGATGGGGTTTCAGTAAGACATGTTATTGGCTCCTAGCATAAAGCTTCCTTACTATAAGGATAAGGGCAGGGCTGCTCTTGGCTGCTTAGAGATGCAGCATTGCCATGGCTGGATGCAGCACCAACCAGAAGTTAAGTGACATCAAATCTACAGGTCCTCCATGACAACCAGCTCTACAGAGGGCAAAGACACCCTGATCCAATTTTTCACATTGCCAGCCTGTGAGAAGACAACAAAATTATCCAAATATTATATTGTGGATACTATCCAAGGTCCGCAATATTATCCAATTATTTTGCCTGTTAACACATAAAAAAGTGTGTTAACAGCTTGGCAGGAGACTACAAACCTGGCATAAAAATAGAGACAGCTTGGCTTCAAGACCAGAGCAATAGTGATGTGCTATGCATCTCTTCCTTCCTAGGGAGCTCTCTTGTACTTCTGAGAGCCTGAAGACATTCAGAAGGAAGCAGTATCTCTGCCACCAAGTTGTCTTGTTCTTTCTCCCCTGGAGAATCTGTTTCTTAGTCAAATTATAGGTTACACCTGAGGACTTATCCCTGTGAACTGCTTTTCTTCATTCAAGAGAAACAAATGGAATTGAAATTCCAAAAAAGTCAGAATTCCCCTTTTTGTCCTTAAAACCTATCAGATGCAAAACAGGAAATCATGAACCAGGTAGGCAGCTGAGACTTAAAAGGAAATCCTGGTAATGACAGGAAAGAGAACAGTTACAACCTATTCCAGTGCGAGGGGGTCTCCAGCTTTGAAGACGAAGTTTCTAGGAAGGTTTCTCCACCCTCCAGAGCTTGGAAGAGTGTCCTTTGCACAAAGCCTGAAGTGTTGTGGCTCATACCGTGCAAAAAGATACAGACTACTTTTTCAACACTAGTATTGGGCTCAAGATGCTGCAGGATTGGGCTCTAGGTGCTACAAACACAGCTGGCATGCTGGCCACATGCCCATGTGCCAGTACCTGGTGCTGCCTTTGGATGACTCCTTTAGGCAAGCTGAGCCCTGCCACCCAAACAGGTCACTGACACAGCATGCCCTTTGGTGCTTGAGTTTCACTCCCTTTTTAAGAAACCTGATTTCCCTGCTGCTGAGTTGGTTGTTTTCTTCTCTTAGGTGCCACCACATAAGCCAACTCGGAGGAAACCACCATGCTCCCTTCCATTGTATTCCCACAAAACTGAGACAAGTGACAATGATGAGCAAGTGAGTATCAATTTAATAGGAGGTAAGACCTTTCCTCTCTGCAACCTGCTCTCTCCTGAGACGTGGGTTTGGAGGTTGCAGAGAGGTCAGGTTGTGCAGCACAAGACATCAATCATGCAGAATCAAACCTCCCCCTGCTCACACACATGTACTGACTCAGAGTCAGCTCCATGATGTTTCCTGTAGCATGGATGCACATCCCATTTCCACTGCTTTCATTTTTACCCTTAGCACTCTGATGGATCCATCCAGTTACCACTGTTCAGGAACCACTGGAATTTGTGAGATTTGAACAGTTCTTAGCACAGGGAGCATCCGTGGTGTGTGTTGCCTTCAGGTGAACTCTAGAGGTTTGAGTATAATGGTGCAATAGTTCTGCTTGTGAGATTTTTCCATCTTCAGAAAAAGGGAATGAATAATCCAGAGTGAAGAGGGGGTTTGTCAGCAATACCCACAGAATATTTTCTTTAGGCGTCCTCCATACAGCACCTTGGAATGAGCAGGTCCCACTAAGCTGGCTGCTCCTCACTAAATTTTGTGCTCAGGCCCTTTCTGGTCACTTCTGTCCTTTGTACTTTAAGGTATGAGGTCTACCCACCAAATTTCACTTTGTCACCTGCCCTTAGCAAGGGAGTAGCTCTTTGTCCTTATATGTCAGCCACATGCCAAAGGAGCAGCAAGCTTTAAAATCTTAGATTCCTTCCTTTTCCTTTGGATCTGAAAAAAGCAATGTGCCCCTTCTCAAAGCAGTGCTTTCCCTTTCTCAAACTGTTTTCAGCCTTTCAGAGCTCTGCCTTTCCTGCCACATAGGCCTTTCCTGCCTGTACTAATTGGATATCTTTTAACTCTGTTAGTCAAGTGGTGGCAGAAAGTCTTTCCCCTCACAGAAAGTTCACAATGTTTGCCAACATTAAGGCTTTGAGAGGTAGAATTTTAATCTGTCTGGTCCTGAATAATACCAGGGGAAACTATGCCATAGGCTACATACCTTAGTGAAGGCAATGTAGAAGCAGAGCCATTACACATCACCTAGCTCAGATGCTTCAAACAGCAGACAATCTCCTTTTCTCCCAGAGGAGGGGAACATGTATCTACTCCTAGGATGGCTAGCACTTTCTGCTTATCTCTCCCAAGTTTTCTGCCTTTATTAGATTTCCTCTTTTCCACCTACTTTACTGTGAAGTGTTCGTGTTTCATTTTGTTTTGCAGAAGCGGTCTCCAAATGCTTGCCCCCTTCCCAAGGTCAAGGTGAAAAGCTCCCCCATGATTGAAAAGCTGCAGGTAGGTCCTAGAATAACCCACATGGCTTCCTCAGCAAATTAAATCTGACAGGCATTTGTCACAGCTACTTCCCTTGCAGAGCAGTCACAGGGGAAGGGGATCCAGGAGCCAAGAGTGACATCTGGGTGAACAGAGCAGTGGCCTCACACATAAGGACCCAGTCCCACCATACATAAAAAAGGAAGGCAGAGCAGGTCTGGTAATGGTAACAAGCATCAGAAGCAGTCCAGTGATCCCCGGGTGTGTCCATAAGCACATCAGTGCATGGGTCAGGATCATTTGGATCTGTGGAGCACATGGCTGGGCATGGGCATGGCAGCAACCCTGCTCAAGTAGGGAGCCGGGGCTGGAGCCTCAGTTTAACTGCAGCTCTCCAGAGAAAGTGAGGGAAACCCTGACTGAGACTTCTTCCAGCTCTTTCTTTGCAGCAGTCTAACTCAGACTGAGTCACCTGCACCCTGTCAGGGACCTGGCCTTCAGCACAGGCAGTTACAACCCTGGCAGTGGGGAGTGCGCTCTGGGCTCTGCCTCTCCCCTGCACTTCCCTCCTCTGGATTCCCCCAGTTACTCAAAAACACACCCGGTGCTTCCAGCCCTTTTTGTATGTCTCTGTGATGCCTGATCCACGCTGCTGAGGGCAGCTCAGCACCCGATGGCCTGAAGGCAGGGTGCCCTGGCCCTGCCAGCTGTCCTTCCTGGCAGCATGTGCAACTCCAGAGCCACGCTGACACAACGTACCCCTATTCATATCACTGTCCCTCCTGAGGCACCCAAGGACATTTGCCTTTGAGAGCTGCTGAGAGAGAGCCCAGCAGGAAATGTTTTGCCACAGTGAATTGCAAGCTCACTTCTTTCCGTGGTCTTCTCACAACTGTGCAGTTCATTCAGAAGATCAGGCTGGAAAATTGGGCACACACAGGGATGGTTTAAATCTTCTGGTTTAAAAGTGGTTGCCGGCTGCTTGTTCAGATTTGCTCCCAGCTCAGCCACTGTAGACTGTGCTGGCTTGGCTGGATCACTGGAAAATCCCGAAAGGCCCGAGGATGACAAAAGAACACGTCCTGAGTTCCAGCTGCCGGGGAAGGACAAATGTCCAGTCATAACTTCTCTGCCCAGACTTGTTTGTTGACAGTGTCACCAGGAGAGACCCACAACCAGAAGGTCTGTGGGCTGTGACAGCTGAGAGCTGTGGCAGAGCGAGGGTTCCCCTGTGTGGCTGTCGTGTGTAGCACACGCCGCTGTCATTCACTCTCCTGACGGGGACTTTTCTTTGCAGGCCAATCTGGCTTTTTCTCCAGCTGCTCTGCTGCCGGGAGTGTCTCCCAAAAGCCCTGGTCTGAAAGCCCTGGTTTCTCCATTCAGCACACCTCCGTCGACACCCACCAGCCCAGGGACTCAGACCCAGCCCAGCGAGGCGAGTGAGACGCCAGTCAGCTTTGATCAGCCCCCGGAAGGCACCCAGCTGCAGTTCTACAACAAGGTAGGATATGTGCTGGGATTTCTTGCTTGCTTATCCCCTGGGGATGAAGAGGAAGAGAAGGCTGAGACACCCAAAGTCAGCAGCATCTGTGTAATGAATGCAGTATCCTTGGTTTTAGGGTTCTAACTTGGATGAGGGGTCACAGTTCAAATTGGATGGTCTCTGGCACCATCTTTGCAGAAGGGAGGCTTATATTAGGGTGCTGCTTGTCCTATAGAAGAGTCTTTCAGCAGCAGGGAACCCTATTCTCTCTACCTCATTAGCAGAGCAGGAAAAGTGAAGCCACCAGGGTATCAATTAAATTTCCCACGTTTTCCTCTGTTGTGCTTTCCTGCTTTTCCGGTCCCGCTCTCTTGACTGCTCCAATGTCTGCTTTTCCTGCCCCCCAGGTGCGGACGCGAGGATCGATCAAGCGCAGGCCACCCTCCAGGAGGTTCCGAAGATCTCTGTCCGAGTATGGAGACGGGGAAGATTTAGGGCTCAACATCTCTTCTCCAGAAAATGGTGCCAGGGAAGATGAGGTCTTTAGGCCCAATGACAAGACAGAGGAGGCAGAAACAGGGAGCAAAGAGCAAAAGAAACAGGCAGGGTCTGATGAGAAGCCCCCATCAAGGAGAGGATCCAGCAGGTCAGAGGATGAATTAAAAGGGAGCAAAGAGCAAAAGGAAGAGTCAGGGTCTGATGAGAAACCTCCATTAAGGAGAGGATCCAGCAGGTCAGAAGATGAAGAAAAAGGGGATAAACAGGCAGAGGAAATGAATCCTTGCAAGAGTAACAAAGGGAATACAAAGGAGGAGGAAGTGTGTCGTGATGCCCCAGGGAAGGAGAACTCTGCCCAGCCTACCTCTGGAAACAAGGATGTGTGTGAGGGTTCCAAGGGAGAAGAGCAGCAAGGCACTGACAGTGAACAGGAAAAGGGGGACAAGGAGAAGGGAGAAGCTGAAGCTGAAGCAAAGGAAAGCAGTGAGAGCACAGACACACAGAGAACATCAGACACTGAAGAAACACCACTGGCACCTGAATCACTGCAGGATGCAGTGGGATTAGAGACTGCCAGTGAGGCTTCACCGTCAGCCACACAGGAGCAGGGCACAGCGTAACCCTGACACACAGGTAAGGCAGGTCAGCGTGGTGTGATGCCTCCTAAGACACCAGAGGGTTTTGCTATTCATGAAAATGGCAACTGTGACACAATATAACAACAATTTTGCTGCTCCCCACATGTCAAAAGTCTCAAATCTCAGGCCTGCAGATGCTGCAAGGCAGGGCATTCAAAACAACCAGCCTTTCTGGGTGGTGTTACAGGGAGAAAGGATGGAAAAGAAGCAAAGCTGATTCTAGATTCAGTATAATGGAGAGGCTCTGCTCCATTGCTGTTTTGAATGCAATTTGAAAGTACAGTAAAAAGCACATTTCCCCAGCAGTAACCTTGTATATACTATATCAATTATGCCTCCTTACATACACATATTTATATGTGAGCACACATTGTATATATACATGAATACATATATATATTCTCTCTCTCTCTGTGTTTAGCTTGTTAGCTTTGCCAGCAAAAAGTGTGTTTGCACACACACCAGTGCATGATCAGCCCTGGAAGCATGAAAACATGGCCCTTTGCCACTTGAAATAAAAGAGGATTTCCACTGGCTGAAGCAGGGCTTAATTCCATGTACCTTCTTATGTATTCTGTAACCACTGATAACGTAGCCACAGATGCCTGAGGAAACGTCTCATTCCACCTCACCACCTGTCTTCAAATGTTTCCTTGATTTGGCAAGGAGCAACTGAAGGAAGGAGGCTGGTGCTCAGGCTGCCTTTGCCTCCTAGCACAGAAACTACCAAAGTACCCCCAGGACTCCCCAGCGCTGTATTTACTTAGACCATGATTATTTTTCATTATTTCCTTACTTTTTCCCCTCTCAAAAGGACATACCCAATCAGGGTAGAGGAGACTTAACATGTGAATAGGAGCCATCTAACCCAATCAAGGTGGAAGCTTCTGGAAAACCTTCAGTGGCAGGAGAGGAGCAGAACACAGATACCCCCTGAGGTCCAGACTCCTCACAGAGCTGAGTGGCTCCTTGCTGGCTCTCTGCTCTGCACCATCATATTTTGGGACAGCTGGAACAAGAGACTGGTTTGCAATCTCTTCAGAGTTCAAAACTCAGGTGTGTTGGCTGATGTTCCTCAGTGATATTTGGAAACTGAGACACCTGATACTTGCTGTCCCAGAACCAACAACCATCACCACTCCTGGTCCTCCTGCTCCTTCATCCTGCTCCAAAATGTCTTTTTCTTCTCCCCTGCATTGGTCTTAGATGAAGTTCATCAGTTACAAACATACATGTATGGTGCCTTTTTGGTAGCTTCTTTTGAAATACTTTGGGTTTTTAAACTTCAGTAAATAATGTTTTAATAGTAGGAAACAGTATGTTTTCTCCATATGTGCTGTATGGCAGACAATGTGAACCCTGAACACAGGGAAAACTCTTAGGACATTGATCATACAACATAAAATCCTTCTGAAGTGGGGCTTGAACTGGCTGGTCTGTGAAACAGCCAGCAGGGGCAGGCTGGTAGGTTCTGTGTGCTTCAAATTTGGGGTGTTTTTAGTGCTGGTAGAAAAGTGACAACGAGCAGATTGGATGCAAAGAAAAGATGTGCTGAGTAGGTCAACAGGGCAAGTTTTTTATCTGGCTCCGGGCTCCAGTCCAGATTTAGAAGGCCTGCCTGTCCATCAGTCTTTCTCACTTCCAGACCCTATCCAGTCTTTTTCAAAACTTTCAGTGTGTGGCCACTGAGAACCACTCAGGATAGAAACCATCCTGGCTTACAGGAAACAGCCCATTAATTTTGGGCAGGTCAAAGAAGTCTTAGCTGGCTGAGTTTCCAGTTGTATGGCCTGACTGAATTGGTGGAGGTCAGACAGCCAGTCCCTCCTCAATACTTAGGCACTGTACTGGATTTGCATTCACCCCTGGGGTACTAGTTAAAGTCATGGGCTAGCAGTTGCCAAACCAAAGGAGAAAGGACTTACATCTGGAGACTACTAGTTGCCCGTAAGAAATAAGTTATTTGGGGAAAGATAGATAACAGACCCTCACTTGACCAGTTTCCTGACAGTGGTGCTTGAAGCTGAATAAAAAGCTGCCTTGGCTCAAGACCACGGGGGTCATGTCCACAGCACGTCATGGAGCTGAGGACAACTCTGGGCTCACTGGAGACAGCGAGACAGACTTGCCAAAAGCTGAGCTGAGGTGTCAGCCAGTTGTTGGGTGGTGTGAATGGTCAGGGGCCAGTGCTTGAACCCCACCTGAGTACCCAGCAACACAGAAACAGCTGCAGAGACCGAGGGAAGAACCAGCCATCCCAAAGCTCCTCCTAGCAAACATTAAGCTGAGCAGGGTCAGAGGCTTGGGTTGTCCCTGTCTCTCTGGACACGCACAAGTGTTTCACACAGCACAGCTCCCTCCTGCCCTCAGGCGGGCTCAGCAACACAGCAGAGTTACAAACCTGAGGGGTCTGTGAGATACCCCCTTTGTGTTCACCAGCTCTAAAATCGTGAGGAAAGGAGAGGCTCTGTGCCCTGCCTTTCTTTTTCCCAGGTGAGAGCTCTGAGGTGACATTTGCTGAGAGCCAGCAGCTCTGACCCTCCTGTGTGACGTGAGCTTGTTGGCAAACAAAACCTCCACATCCTTTTGAGCCATGCCGTGGAGCATTGTTGCCTTTGAATCCATTGTAATCTGTTTGTTATAGCTTGTATTCCAGGGCAGGCTGCAATCATTCACTGTGCCCCGTTTCTTCTCCCAGCAGAGTGTCCCATCTGTATGTGAGTGACTGTGCCTTACTGTATATACAGACATATGTGTGTCTGTTTAAAGAATGTGTATGTGTGGCCCCAGCACGGGAATGGAAATCTGAGGGAGAAACAGAAGAAATAAATGGTGGAATAAAAGCAAAGCAAAACAAAAAATCTGTGTGTTTTGTTTCCTCCTGGAAAGATGAAGAAGTCTGAGGAAGGATGGAGAGAGCTGGTAGCAGCAGGCAAAATAGGGGTGGGATTTCCACTGCCATTAGAAAACAGTTTAACGTTTTAATATGTTGTGGTTTTTATTTTTGGGAGACAGCAATAACCAACATGCTCAATCACAAAGGAATGTGTTCCTTGGGGCAGGCAGTGACACTGGAGACTGCCACACTTCCTGCCCTAACCCTGCAGGTGTCTGGCACCTGGGAACAGGAGAAAGCAAAGCCATCTAGCCTGCTGCCATTTCTCCACCAGCATCCTTGGGAAGCATAAATAAACAAGGCAACACACAGTGATTTTTCCATCGAGATTTCCCAGCTTTTGGCAGTTAACAATTTAGAGACTTTCCGGGCCAGAAGTTGCATCACCATCTTTGTCCCTGCTGGCTGTAAACACACCTGGTCTTGCCCTCAGCAAGATTTAATTTATGCAATCCCTCTGGTATGGATGGTGCCTGAAAGAATAAAAAAAAGTTAAAGCCTAAACGTTGTGGGCCAGAAGACCTTTATATTGTGGGGGTGAGGACAGAAGACTGAGCAAGAAAGAAGTGGAGAGAGGAATGCAGCACAAGGGCAAGGAGAGAGTGTTCGTGTGTGATCTTGGTTCTGTGGTTGTTTTTGGTTGGGCCGGGTTCAATGTAGTGTGAGCCATGGGAAAGTATCGGAAAGGCCAAGCCTGAGAGCAATCAGTGAGGGGAGGAACGGGGTTTCTTGAAAGATCTGGGATGCAGAGGCACGGAAATACGAGGGGGAAGCATTGGCAGGATAGAGCACATCAGAGGCAACGCGGGATCCAAACGAGCGGCGTGCCGAGGGCTCAGAGACCAAAGGCTCCCGTGAGCCCCTCTCCCGCCCACGGGTCACCCTGGGGGTCTCCGGTGGTCTCCGGGTGTCCCTGCGTGTCCCTGCCCGTCCCAGTGGCACCGCCCGCCCCGCCCCGCCCCGCCAGGGGGCGCCGCGCACAGCGCGGGCCGGGATAAACCAACGCCGCTGAGGGTGTGTGTCCTATTCCCCCCCTTTCCCATCCCCTGGGAATGAGCTCGCCCGGCTTCGAGCGCCACCGGCAGCGGAGTAGGAATGGGAATGGGAAGGCGGGGAGGGTTCGCTCCTGCGCTCCCGGGACGAGCGCGGGAGCGGGGTCCGCGCAAGGGAAGAGAGCGGGGCGGCGCGGGGGCCGCCGCACCCCCCGCGGGACTCGGAGTCACCGCTGCCAAGCGGAGTCGAAGGGTCGAGGGAAGGGCGATGCCACGGGTTACCCTGGAGAGGGAGGGAAGGGGGAAATGGGATCAGTTATGGAGAGGAGCGATGTGCTCCGGAGCGGCGGGCAAAGCCACCGCGGGTGCGGTGGTGGCGGGGAACGACAGACCCACAAAGGCGCTGATGAGGGTGGCTGGGGCGGGAAGGAGGCGGGAAGGCAGTGAACTGCTGAGGCGGGAAAGCTCTGGCAGAGCGGCTCGTTGGTCTAGGGGTATGATTCTCGCTTCGGGTGCGAGAGGTCCCGGGTTCAAATCCCGGACGAGCCCGCCGGGAAGGGGGCGCTCCGCGCTTCCTATTTTGCCGCCGCGGTTCCCTCCTGGAGCGCTTTTGCGCCTCCGGCCCGCCCGCAGCGCGGGGAAGGCGCGGGAGCGGGGCCGGGGCCGGTGGAAGGGCGAGGAGCGACCTCTGGGGCGTGCGAGGCGAGAAAGGTGAGGAGGAAGGCGGGGAAAATTGGGGGTAGCGGCGCCCGGTGCGAGGCGAAGAGGAGTGGCCTCTCCCTGGCGAGTTGTTAACGCTTTTCTTTGCGCTAAAACGGAGCGGGTGGGTCTCCTTGTCCCTTCGCTGCTGCGGCCGCCCGAGGAGCGCAGGGGAGAACGCGGGGTCGCATCGCTGGGCGGAGAAAGGAGCTAAAAAAAGAAGGGAAAAAAAAAAACACGGGCTCGTCCGGGATTTGAACCCGGGACCTCTCGCACCCTAAGCGAGAATCATACCCCTAGACCAACGAGCCGCCGTGATTGCAGCGTCCTCTTCATTTTACAGGAACGCTCCGGTGCTGCCGCCCGCCCCTCATCGGGACAGATCCCGGGCGTGCCGCCCGTCCCGCTTTTCCCGGTGCTCCGGGTTCCTGCCGGGCACTGCGGCAGCCCCTTTGCCCGTGGCTGCGAGAGCTGCCCGTACATGGCGAGCGTTGGACCGCGGCAGCCGGACCACAAACCCCAGATGAAAAAAGGGGGAATTCGTGGTTCTTTTCCATAATTCCAAACTGTGCGACGGCCAGGCAGTGGCGACGGTACTTCCCGACCTTACAGGTGAAGATTTTACGCAGACCTGTTTAAACGGAGTCTTCTTACAGCGCTGGTGCTGGTCGGTGCCACCTTGGCTCATCTCCCTGCGGTAACTAATTTTGCTTATATTCCAAGAAGCTGAGGGGAAGGTAGGCGGCAGAGATGGGGAAAAGAATTGCTTTCATTTCACGGGCTTTTTTATACATCAAGGTTATCAAGAATACTCATGGCTCAAATTGTTCCTTAGCTTCAGTTCAGCACTGGAGTAGCTCATCATTCGCATCCCCTTCCATCATAAGTTTTCCTCAGAACACTTATCCTTGCATAGTGGTGATCCAAGACATTTTTCTTATCAAATTACGGAAAAATCAAATTGTGGAAGAGAAGACAGAGTGGATCTCATCAATGAATGAAAATTTCTCAAAGGTGGGTGTCAAGAGGGTGGTGCCAGACTGATTTCAGTGATGCCAACAGGACAAGGAGTAATGACCATAAACTAAAACACAAAAAGTTCAACCTCAACATGAGGAAGAACTTCTTTCCATGGAGGGTGGCAGAACGCTGGACCAGGTTGCCCAGGGAGGTCATGGATTCACCCTCTGTGGAGACATTCCAAACCCACCTGGATATGTTTCTGTGTAACCCACTCCAGGTGACCCCGCCTTGGCAGGGGGGTTGGACTGGATGATCTCCACAGGTCCCTTCCCACCCTAAGAATTCTGTGATTCTGTGAAAAATAATTACCAAACTCTCCAAGGACCACGTGCAATTACTGTGCTGCTGCCAGCTCTGAGTTTTGAAAGAACCACTGCATTTCTATTTAACCAGAGTAAACATGAATGTGGCGTTATCTCCTAGAAACAGCTCCTCCCAATTTGGAGAAGAAAAAGAAATGTTGTAATAGACACTCAATACTTTCTTGTACAAATAGAGCCTGATTTTTTTCTTTCTCATGTTCTTCTCCTACTCATTCAAAATGAGCATGTTGGTTGGGGTATTTTTTGCAGGAATGCA
This sequence comes from Lepidothrix coronata, assembly GCF_001604755.1. Classification (NCBI taxonomy): domain Eukaryota; kingdom Metazoa; phylum Chordata; class Aves; order Passeriformes; family Pipridae; genus Lepidothrix; species Lepidothrix coronata. The sequence goes on from NW_016690363.1 coordinate 1,751,747, forward strand.
TATCTTTGTACGCTAAGCAGTGTCTACTGTACAATTCTTCTAGGAGATACAAGCTAAATAGAAAACAATCAAAACCATTAAAAATGTAAAATCAGTTTGTATATATTTGCTTCTCCTCCTAGAAGATATTACTTTTATTTTTCTTTTCACATCATAATCCTGCTTGCTCTCTCTGTCATGCTACTAGAGATGTCTCCAAAACAGTAGGATAACAAAGATCCGAATTTCTAACACAAACAGCAGCCATGAAAAAAATTATTTAATCTGTTTCCCAGTGACACACACTGGTTTCGATCTTCCTTCTGTGATAAGCAGAAGGAAAAAAAAAGACACACACACACAAAAAAAAAAAAGACACACACACAAAAAAAAAAGACACAAAAATGTTTTTCCTCAATGTTGATGTTACTGTGTGTGAGAAAGCTCAAAAACCAGTTGGGCAACTCGACAGCAGCCTGCCAGGTGGCTGCCGTGATCTGAGCAGTCCTGCCCTGTCACTGCTGCTTCTCTGACCTGAGAGGGAAGGGATTCACCATGAAGAGAAGAAACAACTCCCCTGGTCTCCATATGCAGGCAGAGAAAAAATGAGTTTTTTGCCACCTGAGCTGAATTTCTAAGAAATTCAAATAAATACTGGTATTATCACTAGGTGGGGTAGAGTTGCATAGCTGGAAGGGAAAAGGACAGCAGCAACTACACCTGCATTTGGATGTATTTTAGCTTCTCAGAGATCTGGGTGCTGAAGTGAGTTAGGGAATTGTGTGGTACATTTAACAGGTTACTCTGAGAAGTGTTCCCAGTTCTTTATATCATAACCTTAATAGTAGCATCTCGTAGCATAAAAATGCAATATGTGTTCCTCAGGACAAATTAAGTTGTTCCTGGATCCCGTTTCCTCTCTGGAAATAGCAAAAGAAAATAATTTGATCATATCTATTTGGATAAAGAATGTTCTGCTGTCAGCAGACCAGATACTATCTCAGATGTTTTCTGGATGGAACAACTGTGTTACTACACAACAAACAGGGCTGTACCTGTGACAGTGTGATCTCAGCTCTGTCGGGGAAGGGAAAGTGTAGGAATCCTCTGGTAAGGGAGACACGTGTGGCCAAATCAGGCTTATTAGTACATAAAAAGGGAATGTGTAAGCTCTGTGGAGGACAGTAAATTAGAGAATGAGAAAAAGGCAACATTTAACAAAAAAAAAACCACTTTAGGTTTGCTGTCTTGCAAAAATGTCCAGAAAGGTGAGGGTGCCTATAGGTTTCTGCTCCATTTGGAAAGCAGGGATACTGGTGAGTTGAATAAAGGGAAGTCAGAGGGACTAAATGAGGTTCCAACCAAACAAGGTGGTAATTCCCCTTGATACAAAGAGTTGCCTGTGTTGTTGATATTTATTCCCAATCGCTGCCCTGGATTTCTGGTAGCCTGGGTTTCTAGAGAATGTGTGCAACAGTTAGCTGAGAAACATGCTCCAGAGCTTCCCCTTAGGGTGTAAATAATGACTGCATAAGCTGTTACATTTTAAATCCCATCAGCACTGTAACCTGGCATCTTGCATCACAGCTGGGAAAAGATAATCTGCCTGTGTTTTTGCAGGATCTTGCTTTGTCATGGCTCTCCTCAACATGGCACACGGGAGCGGGGCTTTCCTGTGGCTTCTTTCCTGTGCAGATGTGATGAGGTGGCCAGAGAGCGGCAGAGAAACTGGTGGCACAGGTCCTGGGAGAGGACCAGCGTCCTTGGAGCACTGGGCAGGAGCAGAGCACACCACAGGCTTCTGAAGTCTCATGGATGCAGTGAGCAATAGCCTTGTGATATGACTCAGCTTGTGCAACTTGTTTAAAATACACAGCTTAGGAAAAGACGAAACACTTAAAAAGAGGTTCCCAAAAGTGAGGGGGAAGAAGGAAGGCTGAAAGTGTGGTCTCAGGAGGCGTGTAACAGCAGGGAGTCCAGTCAGCAAGCTGAGGGGAATTCCAAGCAGGTATTTTCAGGCGAAAGGCAAAGGTGGTTATGTGATTGGCATAGCAGAACTTCTGAAGGAGCCTGCACTTACAGGCAGCACATGCTGAAACAGGCTCTCTGAGCTAACAGGGAAAAACAAGCAGGATCTCGGTGGAGGCAGGGGAACCACCACTGTCCATGCTCAGAGCTTACAGCAGTGCTCTCCTGCTTCCCTTGGGATGAGCACTTGCTGACTGTCACCGCAGCATGCACCTGGGGGAACTCAAGGCTTGCCCATGCCCCGAGAGGCTGGGGCACTAAACGGGTGCTGTGGGAGCACAGTCCGTGGAAGTGTCTCTTTGGAAAACGGGGCTGAGCGATGCACAGCAGGAGCCTTGCACAGCTCAGAGTGTCTGGGACACCGTGCTGTGGTGTGATCAAACCTCTGTGGTGTGATCAAACCTCTGTGGTCCCTGCGAGCCACAGCCACCCCACAGCTCCTGTGGGGGTTTTGACCAAGGGATGGACAACTCCATTGGCGTGACTGGCAGTTATTTGCAGACGGATTTAATGCTGGCTTGGATGGTCAGTACAGTGCCTGCAAAGGCACTGGGATAAGATTGGGGCAAGCAGGTTATCTCTTGGGCAGCACCAGAGCCTGAGGCTATGGTGCTATGACAGCGGCTGAGGTAGCTGGGGGTGTTTATCCTGGAGGAGGATCAGGGGAGACCTTATCGCTCTCCACAACTCCCTGAAAGGAGGTTGTAGCCAGGTGGGGTTCGGGCTCAGCTCCCAGGGAACAAGTGACATGGCCTCAAGCTGTGCCAGGGGAGGTTTGGGTCGGACATTAGGAAGAATTTCTTCACAGGAAGGGTGATCAGACATTGGAATAGGCTGCCAAGGGTAGTGGTGGAGTCACCGTCCCTGGAGGTGTTTAAGGAAAAGACTGGACGTGGCACTGAGTGCCATGGTCTGGCTGAGACGGTGGTGTTCGGTCACAGGTTGGACTCGGTGATCTCAGAGTTCCTTTCCAACCTAATTGACGCAGTGATCCAGTGATCCCCGGGATTCACCGGCCCGCGGGATCGGCCCCACAGCCCCCGGGCACGGCGCCCCTCAGTTCCGCCCGCCGGCCGCGGGGGGGCGCTAACGCCGCGCCCAGCTGGGGGGGGCGGGACAATACGTTCCCCGCGCGCATAGGTCACCCGAGCTTGACTGATGCCTCTCTTGCCCAATCGCCGCGGGGAAGCGGGGCGGGGCGGAGGGGTGTGTGTGACTGACAGCCACAGGGGCCTATGGGCGGGCGGGGCAGGGGGCGGGGGGCGGGCCCGCGGGCGGCCGGGGGCGGACAATGGGGGCGCCGCGGGGAGGAGGCGGCGGTGGCGGCTGGAAGATGGCGGCGGGCGGAGGCTCCGCGGGCCGGCCCGGCGCGGCGTGGGTGCTGATCGCCGCCGCCCTCGCCGCCGGTGAGTCAGGGACGGGGGGCCGCCGGGGCGTCCCGGAGTGCCGCTGCCGGGGCGGAGGGCGGCTCCGCGAGCAGGGCACGGCGCTGCCCGCCCGGCTCGGAGCCAGGTTCGCGGCAGGCGAGGCCGCCCGCCCTCACCGCGGGAAGGGTCGGGGTGTGGGGATGAGCCCCGGGTAGGGCGGGGGTGCGCGGCGGCCCCGTGTCAGCGCTGGTTTCGCCTAATCCCGGGATCACTGAGGTTGGAAAAGAGCTCCGGGATCACCGGGTCCGAACTGCGAGCTCACACCGCCATGGGGTGTGAGCTCCGGGTGCGCGGGTCGCCTTTGTTGGGGAGAGGCACAGCGGGAATGGGGACGCCGGGGTGGTGGTGAATGACTCGGAAAAGGAGCTTTGGTTCGGTCACGGGTGAAGTATTTGGGTGGAGGGGGAACTGTGTCAGGCAGATGATGCGGCTGTGACTCGTGCAGGAGGAGGGAGAGTCGGTGCAGAACCGCAGGATCACAGACTGGGTCGGGCTGGAAGGGACCACGGCGGGTCACCTGGTCCAGCCTCCCTGCTCCAGCAGGGTCATCCCGGAGCACATGGCACAGGATTTCGTCCAGACGGTTCTGGAGTATCTCCAGGGAGGCCGTACAAGGCCATGGAGCAGTGGAGATGGCAGGGATAATGCTTAACTCTTCCGTGGCTCATGTTCTCCGAGGGCGAGGAGTTCCATGTTGGCTAAGTGTGTGTGGATGCTGGGCATGGATATTGATGGAATATCCAATACGTACATATTCAGGATGTCCAGTGATGGGAGTATTTTTGGTTGGCAATACTTGCTTAGAGGGTAAAACTTTGCCAAGTATTTCAGTAGGTAAAGAAGCCTGATGCCTTCACAGTTCACATGCTTGGAAAACTGTAAAACTGTAAGCCCATCTAGAAGGAGATTTAATAAGAAACTGTGCTGAGTGGTAAGAAGCTTAAAACTTATTTCATAGAATCATGGAATGGGTTTGGGTTTGGGTTGGAAGGGACCTTAAAGATCATCCAGTTCCAACTCCCCTGCCATGGGCAGGGGCACCTTCCACTATCCCAGGTTGCTCAGAGTTCCATCCATCCTGGCCTTGAACAGTGCCAGGGATGGGGCATCCACAGCCTCCCCGGGCAACCTGTTCCAGTGCCTCACCACCCTCACCACAGCAAAGGGCTTCCTCCTAATATCTAATTCCTATTATTATTCCAATTCCTAAATCTATTTTCAAACAGCATTGTGCGGATTTGTTTAAGATTATTGCATTTTGCAATAAACATAAGTAGAGATTGCTAAGGCTTGCTGTATACCTTCAGAGACAGCCTTGATATTTAGATTTAAGTAGGTAGGTATGATATATGCATAGCTTACAGTAAAACTAAGTTCTTTGGAAATAAATATGGAGACAGGAGAAGAAAGAAGCATATTTGCCCTGACCACAACAAAAGGCACAGTAATGCTACAGTAACAGCTACAGCAGCTGGAAATAGTAGATCATTGTACAAAGTCTGAGGTATGTAACCAAATACAGTGCCTTAAAACCAAGCAAAGCTACAAGATACTCTTTTGAAAGAGACTCCCTAGGGTGGAGTCTTGCTAAAAAGTGAGGTTGCAATTTAAAGGAATAAACTAATGGGTGTTAAAATCACTGTCTTGTCTGTGTTGAACTGTGTTTCTGTTCCCATTCCTCCAGCTGTTGATTTTGTTTTTAACTCTGGATCGGAAGTTATGTCCGTGTTGGCTTCTTCTGTCCATGCTTGTACTGCACATCCTTAATCCTCCTGTCTGCTTTGATAAGCAAGGTTTACATCTCTGCAGACAACAGGGTTTTAAGCTTATTTTCCTGTGTGTTCCTGCATGTTTGTGTTAGGAGTTCATCTTGTTTGCTTATGGTCAGTCATCTGAAAACTCAATTATTCCGTTCCCTTTTAAGAATGAAGGATCATTGTCAAAGGTGCTGTCTGTGATTCTGTGGACATTTGTAGCATAAGCAGTTAATGTAGGTATAATCTCTTCTGTGCATGGGTGAGCCTTGAACAATCAGTCAAGACTATCAAGACAGTGGATTATTTTGCAATCCTGCATTTATAAGCCATGTGAGTATCACTTTAAGTGGTATCCTGTCTGTGTCTGACATGAGGGTGCTGCCTGATTGCTTCTGAAAGTCTCAAAGAGTGTCTAGACATTACTGGAAAGAATAATAATGATGCTTTTACTATTCTTTTTGATACTAACAAAGCTTGGGGTTTTTTAATTTATTTTCTCCTTTTATACACACTCATACAAGTGCACATGAGCACATACACGGGTGTCAGTAACAAGTAGAGGGGTATTGACATGTTAAATTTTAGCTCAAGTGCCTGCTGCTGCTTTCAGCTCCCCTGCCCATCTCAGTTGCCGCTTGAAATGTTTTCTGAAAATAACAGTGTAAGTCAGGAGTTGCAATGCTCACTTCGTGTTTGTGCCAGGTTTAGTCAGAATTCCTGCATTCACCCCGTCAGAGGCTGTTAGTTCTTCTAAGCTGAGCCCACTGATCCTGCAGGTAGGAAAACTTCCTTGCCTGTAGAGCTCAGCAGGGAAAAGGTGGATAAACTCTTCTCTCTGCTAGTTGGGTTGAGGGTGGGCCTGATGCTCAGCTCGCCTCGTTTTCTGCAGCAAGAAGTTCTTGAATGCCTTGAAAGGTCTTTGCCTCAATATTTTGGGGGTAAAATGTCTTGTTTCTTCTTGCCCCCAGCCACCCAACATCCTCAGCCTCTCTGCCAGTAACAGCACCCGGTAACTCTTTTGTTTGTTATCTGAATTGCAATCGATCGTGTTAAGCAATACAGTCTGTTTGTGGACTTACCTTATGCTGACTGATAATAGATGGTGAATGTCCCCTGTCCCATACAGAGCACCTGCAGCCAGGATGGATGACCAAAAAAAACCATGAAATCTAGTTTTACAAGGCAGATGTCATGTGCTGTTTGTCTTGAAAGATTTTAATCTGAGTAGTTTCTAAAGAATTACTGTTCTGATAGAGAAGTGCCCTATAGGTCATCTGTCTAAAGCTTATTATTGGACCCATAGTGGGAGTTCTCCAGGTGTGATGTGATGTGATGTGGTTTATTCATGTGTGGCTCTTTCTACGACCTACATGTAATTAACTGGTGAATTAACAAAATAAACAGCCTTGTATGCAAAAAAGTTTTGGTGTTTTTTTTTTAAGCTGTTGAATGCTAACTCAGGATATCCTAGGAATACATCAGATAGCTGGAAGGTCTGGGTATGAAAACATTTACATCCTTATGGCATGTGTCCTTTTTTTGTGTGTGTGGTTTGTTTATCTTGGTTACTTTGCTGACCTGGGCTAGTGGAACCCCCCAAGCAGCGATTAACACAATAGAGAAAATGGGCATGTCTTGTGTGAGAGGAAGCTGTGGCTGGAGAGGACAGGCAGTTCCGAGTTGGTTTTTCTGCAAGCAGAAGGGGCTTGTGGAACTAACTGCAGTGATTTACTGTTATCTCTTTTCAGCAGTCATTTAGAAGAGCAAGTGTTTACTCAGACTAGGGCTTAGCAGTAAGCTGCACCCACAGCACAAAGGATATGCAAATGCATCTTAAGGCAGGGTTGAAATCAGTATTTTTTTGCTATCTGAGCAGGTGGAAAGATGACCCTTCAGTCAGGTGATTTCACTGATTTATTTTTTTTCCCCCCCCCATCTCTTTTAAGTGGCAGGGTCATTCTGTTACTTGTCCTGAATAACCTTTTTTTTTCCCTAATTGAATATGTTTATGTCAAGTAAATGTATTGGTACCTTTTTGGCTGGGATAGAGTTAATTTTCTTCATAGTAGCTTGTATGGTGCTACGTTTCTGATTTGTGATTAGAAGAGCCTTGATAAGTGTTTTACAGTTGGTTACTTGTTTTACATTGGCTTACACAGCCCCAAGACCTTTCCAGTTTGTCACCCTTCCCCTACAGTGAGTGGGCTGGGGGTGCATGAGGATCTGGGAGGTGACACAGCCAGCCAGGCATGACCACAGGACATCATACTCAGCAATAAAAGCTGGGGAAAGAAGGAGGAAGGGGAGCTACTTGGAGTTATGGCATTTGCCTTCCCAAGTCTCTGTTACAGCTGATTGAGTCCAGCTTTCCTGGAGATGGCTGAACACCTGCCTGCCCATGGGAAGCAGTGGATGACGGCTCGTGCTTTCCCTGTTAAACTGTCCTCATCTCCCACGAGTTCTCTCACTTCTACGCTTCAGTTCTCTCCCCTGTCACCCTGTGGGGAGGGAGCAAGTGGCTGTGTGGGGCTGAGCTTCCTGATGGGGTTATCCCACAATCCTTCCCTTTTGCTGCTGTGCCTTTCACTTCTTGTATTTTTTATTTAGCTGTTGAGCTGGCACTTTCCAGTTGGTGCTGCTGCTCGGTCTTGGCTTAATGTGTGTAAGGAACAGGAAGGCTGGTGGTTCTCATGAACTCTCTTTCTTCCAACCCTGCAGAAGAAGATGCTTTGTAGTACACTGGCATGTTTTATGTGCATGATGTTAAGGGGCATTAAGGGAACTTGGCCTGAAACATTGGTTTCACCGTACCTTCAGTGTTTAAAATCAGATTGAGATTCTGATCCTTAAGGAAAAGTTAAACTCTGGGCAGTGTAGCTGTTGTGGCATTTTCACTTCATGAGATGGAGGTAAATCAGGGCAGGTAGGTGAAATGGCCCATGTTGGTGGTTTTAGTTGGCTGCAAGCCACCTGTTATTCAGTAACTTGTTTTTGTGAAGATGGTGAACAAGGCTTCCTCTTGGTAATAAAGGCACTGTTCTAATCCAGGGGATGGCTCTAGAAATGACCACACCTCTAAAATAGGGAAGTGATGTAGAGGATGCTACAAGGGAGGCCATAAATACTTCTCGAAAGAGAAGCATTCCTGGGAAGAACGAGCTGAAGCAGCTCCTACTCGGTGCTTCCTAACGCTGCTCAGTTGTTGTGCAAACATGGTGTACAGTGGCCTGGGCTGGGTGTTGGTCTGGTCTAAAAGAACACAATGGAAAAGGGGCTGTTTTGAACACGGGTTAGTTCCTGATCGGATCCACCTCACTATGTGTGCATGTGAGCTATTTAAATTGGCACCACCACTGACAAATTCTTGTGAAACAATGCTTTGAAATACATAGCATGGGCTTTTCCTTTTGGTTTTGTGGTTGGTGCTGCTGCAGGTTAGAGCTGGTTATGAGTTTCCTCAGCAAAGCAGTTGGCGAGTGCAAGACTGCTGGGAGCAAGGTGCCAGAGTTGGCTGCAGGCGTTCATGGATCAGTAAGGAATCTGGCCCTCAGAGGGCTTTGGATTTGCTTGAACTGCTGAAGTATTGACTGTTGTGAATACCCTATTAGCTGAGGAGGGTGATCACCTGGATGACTTAATTTGATCCATCTCTAGCTCCTGCTCTGCTAAGTGATGGGATTTTGTTTAACAGGTTTTAATCTAGTCACTCTGTACACAGGAGAAAACCCCTGTGCTCACCTTTCAGGCCGGAAATACCAATACTTGGCAAGAGTTGGACATGATGCTGGTTCAGGAATGCTGACTGGTAATGAAATGCTACTAATACCTTGGATGGTTCAAAGTGTGTCTTCTGCAAATGTTTCTTGATGTGTAAAGATATGTTGTCACCGAGTTGGTTACAGCTTTGTGGATTGATTATTGTAAGAGGGGGAAAAAAAGGGCAAATTCTTGATGTCTGTTTGTTATGTAGCCTTTTGCACTGTATCTCCTTGTGAAATTTGCATATCTGCATCCTAAATTCTGCTGCCTAGTTTGTTTTGGAAATTGGTGGCTTCCATGCTGCTAATGATAGATTTTGTCAAAAAGATGCTGCATGCCATCAGCAGTTGGCAACATGATTGGTATTTTTAACACAGTTTCACTTGAAATAGTATTAATAAGAAAAAAAATATAGATAAGTTAAAAGCCTAGAGGGAATGTTCCGACCATTGACACATCCATCTCTACTGTCCACTCCCTGGGGTTTGGGCTTTGTTTTTGTTTGGTTGTGCTTTTTTGTGTCTACACTTCTGATCCTTACCACTCTCATTTCTTTAGTAGTTGTTGTGACAGTTTTAGTGGATTGCTCTAGTAATTTTAGGAAATGTTTGAGATGGTGGGATGCTTTTTTCGCTCTCTCTGCCATGTGTTGAGCATGTCTACCCAGCTTCTTGCAGTTCTTTAGTCAAGCAAGCTTCATGATATCCTATTTGTGGGAAAAACCTAGTGTGTTTCAAGGAGAGTCTTCTAAGATGTGCTCCTTATCTTCTTGTCTGTGTAGGCCTTCTGTAACCTTAATTCCCATTTTCTGGGATCTTTCCTTGTGCCCGGGCAGTAATGTGCTGTGTTTATTAGTGGCTGTGTTGGTACTGCGAGATTAGAGGCAGAGCAGCTGCCATCACCTGTTCCAGTTTCCCTTTGCACTTTGAACGGCTTTGCTTGACTTGCCCCTTTGTGTTTTCCGGTCTTTTGGTTTGGTTTTGTCAACAAGAGCTGCTTACTTGAATCTGAACACTTGTAAACTTACTTGGTCATGGATGGAAAACCACTTAAGGGCTGTTGAACGGAAAAATGAGATGTGTGCTTTGGAAAGTACCTGAGATGTTGATGGGTATCCCATAGACAGGGAATTACTGCTTTGTGATCCCCAGGGAAAAGTTCCCAGAACAAGGCTAGAAGTTACTTGCCTCAAACTAAACAAGCATCTGCCCAAACCTGACATATAACTGATCCCATAGTTGGAACATGAAGCTGTGCACATACAATGCTTACCTGTTCATAGATCTCAGCACCTTTACAAGCATCTCAGTTTTATGAGATGAGAGAGTGATGCAGCAGTGAAATTATTTCCTCAGGATCAAACAAATCTGTGGCCTGGCTGGCAAGGAAGCTCAGGCATTCTTTGCTTGTTCTTAGTTTCTGGTTAAAGCATGACTTTGAAAGTAAATCCTCAGCAGAGGTTCTTCTGCTGCCCCTTGGCAGAACAGGGAGCAACTCTGTGTTATTTGGAGGAGACCACTGGAAAAACTAACTCTGCAGAGTGGGAGCAGAAAGTGGTACCCAAGTTTGGTGACTCTGAAGACTTGTCTTTAGGTTTAGGTCAAAGTAGGTGCGTGGAGTTGTGCAGGGCTGAGATACATGGATGTTACTGGCTGCTTTGGCAGCTTTGCTACAGCCTGATTAAGGCTTCTCAATGAAGCTGTTTTCCTTTCACTTGCAGTGACAAAATGCTATTTTTTCCCTCGTGGTTGAGTCAGGCAGAGCTCAGCTGAATGCGCAAAGCGGCCAAGAGAAAGTGATGTTGTGTTAGCAGATGCTCTTCTGAGCTTGTCTGAGCTTGGGGGTTGAACATTCCCGGCAGCAAGGCACCAGGAGGTGGTAGGTGTTCATGGTATAGGTGTCAGCAGCTTTTCTCTCCGTTTCCTGGAGCTGCAGGGTGCTGCAGGACTGGCTGTGTTGCTGCAGACAGGAAGCTCTTTCCTTCAGCAGCCTGAGTTACTTGACGAGATCGGCAACCTGGGGAGCTGCTGTGGCAGCAGCAAAAGGCTGTTCCGGTGAATTGGCATTTGAGAGTGAAACTGAACTCTTCCTCTGAGGCTGTGGAATTTAGTTTTAGTTGCTTTGAAACTTAGATGTTAAGGTTGGTTGGTATGACTTTGTCTAGTCATCATTTCTGTAGCTGATGCTGGTTTGTGTCCTGTGTAAATGTGTGGAGTGTAGACATCAAGGTCTTGGTGGGCAGGGGGGCTGCAGGGACAGCCTCCATGAGGAGAGGCTGGGGCTGCCTTGTGCCTGACACATGCAATTCTCTGTCTGAAAACGTTTTAAAAAATCTTTTATGTTTCCCAGAGACCATGTTCCTGGTGGTTAATGTCCAGTTTAACAGCTTAAAAGCTTTATTGATTAGGTCTAGCTGAGAAACAGGAGGAACGTGTGTCAATCAGGATCTTCAAAGTTGCTTAAGAAAAATTTATGAGAAGCCAGTGGTTTACTAAAAAGGAAGAGGAACTATATGAAGACAAACCCAAGAAGCATCAACCATGGAAGCTCTACAAACCCACGCCAGGGCACAGCTGAGCCCTGCAGCCAAGCTGGTGGCACTTCTGCAATAGTGTTTTGAGAAAGGACAAAGTACCTCAAAGCACCACATGGGCAGTGAGGAGCAAGGGGAGAAAAAGTGTCAGGAGCAGCATTACAAACCTCAAGGTGAGAGAAAGAGGAGGGGAGAAGGTGCTTCAGGTGCTGGGTCCTGTAGGCCCTGGAAGATCTGGGAGACCACAGTGGATTAAGTATTCCACTGGAGCACATGGAGAGGACTGAGGTGGAGCAGATATCCACACTGTGGCCCATGGATGACCCCAGGGTTTTCCTGAAGGACTTCAAGCTCATGGGAAGAACCTGTAATGGAGCAGGGAAAGGTGTGAGGAGCAAGGAACTGTTATGAACTGACCACAGCTCTCCAGCTACCTCTGCCTGCCTGGGAGTGGAAAGGATGTAAAGGAGTTGGAAATGAAGGAATTAAGTTGAACTAGAGAAGGGGGGGGGAGTAAGGGACACATATTTTAGTTTTTGTCTTTGTTTTGCACCATCCAACTCTATTTTAATGGGCTATAAATTAAATTATTTTTCCCAAAGTCAGGTCTATTTGGCCTGGGACAGTAATTGGTAGGTGATCTCCCTGTCCTTATCTTTACCTATGAGCATTTTTGTCTTATTTTCTCCCCTTATCCTTTTTAAGAAGGGACAGTGAGAAAGTGGCTGAATGGGCATTTGACAGCTAGCCAAGGTCAGCCCACCACAATGACATACAAGATCATGTATGTAGAGATCTATATGTATATATTCATTTTTATATCTATACACTTTATAAGACTTCAGAGCAGATAACACCATGTTGGATTTCGGGTGTGGAGGTGGTCAGACATCCGTGGCTCCTCAATACTTGTGTGTTGTCCTTATAAAGTACACCATGGTTTGCTCCTGAGTGGAATTGCAGGCACGGATTTCACTTCTATGTTAAGGCTAAATGATGATGATGAATTCTTTGTATGGAAATTCTGTCCAACGTCTGGATGCTTTAACAGATCTTGTGGAGTTTCAGAGGAACAGTTTTGGCATGTCTACTCCTGTCTTTTGAGACATGAAAGCTAGGATTTCTGCACCAGGTGTTTTATCCACAGTGAAGAAATGATGGCCTGTGGGGACATAAGTGCCTGTAATTGCAGTAGGGGACTATAACTTCGTGCTGGATTTCTGAGATGTTTTGTAGGGTCCTGCAGCTGTTTTTCCGTGCTGACTGTACAGGGAAACTGTGCTTTGTGGGAGAAGGAACTAAATGTCATGCCAGTGTAGTTGAGAGTTCTGTCAACAGTAGATGTTTCACAACACACTTGACATTAAGTAAAAGTATTTCTTAAGGAAAGCACTGTTTCACAACTGTATATTGTTTTTGTGACTTATGACCCTTAGTCATTAGAAAACCCCACATCCTCCTTTCTGATGAAACTTCTGGGCTGATAGTGAGCATATCAGTACACTGAATTTTCTGTCATTTTGTCAAGACCTTTAAATGTGAACTGCTCAGACCCTGTTGTATTAATGCGTTCCTTGCCATTTTTCTGATCTGTGACTGTCATCAGCTTGTTACCTGTAACAGCCTGTCTGAATATTTTCAGCTTTCTTTCATCAGACATTTTGATTGTTTTCTGATCTTTCATCCATAAGAGACTTGGTTTATATTGTATACATTACTGTATTACCAGGCATCTTTAAGATAAATGAAATAAGTTGCTTGTATTAATTAATAAACTGATGACTGGCCATTTCAAGAGGAGGGGAGTGTAGCGCTTTTCTCTGCGTAGGATAGGAACTGTAGCAGCCATAAGCATCCAGTATTTAGGGACCTGATAAAAGTTTCTGCGTGGGCTGTGTTTGTGCTGGTGGAAATAAGATGCCTGTGCTTACAGCATTGCCTGTTTGCATTCGTGGTTTGTTATGACTCCTAGCGATCAAGCTGAGTTGAATCCAGGGGAGTTGAGTTTATTTTGGTGTGTTCATAGCCCTAATTAATGGAATGTTTTCATTGGGTCCAAGATCTCAGTGGAGACCGTGGTCTATGAAGAAATTTTAATTAGGTGTGTGTTAATTTGAGTAGAACTTCAGTGTGTGGAATGATTTTTTTGTGACACACTACCAAACCAAATGTTCAGTAAGCTTGACTGCTCTTAATCTCCCCGAAAGCTAGATGGTTAACCACAATTTGGTTAACTAACTAGATGCAAACTCTCGTGGTTGTGAATGCTTGTCTGCTATCAATTCTGAATGCCCTTATCTTCCCGTACATGGTAACCTGTGAAGGCTTCTTCCACAGGGGTGGTTTCAGAGCAGTGTATCGGTGACACTCTGAAGAGTACCAGTGATGGCACAGTGCCTGAGGGTTCTGAGCTGGGACAGGGCTGCATTACCTGCAATGATGTAGCTCTGTCACCAGTTCTGTGTCACCTGGCAGACGTGCCGGTGGTATTACGAAGAAATCAAAGCTTGGCATCTTTAGATCTTCTTAAGCTCTTGGAGAGAGCTGCACCTTCAGAGTTAGGGAGGTCTTATTCCTTCACAGCAAGTGAGATAAAACAGTATTAAGTCATTAAAGCTGATTATTATGTGGTGATGCTGTGTAAGGAATATGTTGAGTACATCAATAGTCACTTAATGGAGGAAGCAGTGATCCTGCACATCATCTTCCTCTTCTCCTAGAGGAACTGTCACCCTTGGAGCAGTTTGGTTACCAGGAACTGCAGTACTTAGTAGTATTGCTGACCATCTCTCCAGAGCAAAAAGGACATCACAGTAATGAAGGCCAAGGTACAAACAGGAGTTTTTAGACTGGTGCCAGCTGAACAGGTGGATAGAAACTCTGAGAGACTCTGCCTTGACCTGCAAAGAGTTCAGAGATGCTGAGCAGGTTTTGAGGTGGAGAGACTCGTGGCAGGTCCATGGTGATAAAAGCAGTTGTGCAGGGCTCTGGGGGGGAGAAATGAGCTCTGTTTTAGTCCCATTTAGTTGTGAGCTGACAACTTAGCATTGACAAAGATGTCAGACTGAGGCTGTTCTTTGAACATAAGGAGGCAGATCCTGAGCAGAGACGCAGATCTGAGTAGTCAGTGCAGTGATGGGAGCTTGAACTTGTTTTGCAGATGAGATCCCTGAGACAAGATACCGAGGACAGAGAGACCTGAGAATAGAGAGCGTTGGTGAAGAATGAAGATCCATGATGGGAAAAATAAGAAAAGATTAGTAAGTAAGATTAGTAAGTGCAGTAAGAATTCGAGTGTCTTGTCCTATTTCAAGAGTAGGAGGATTGTCTGAAAAGGAGGATGCGGCTGGAGAGTTTTCACTGAAGTGTGGGAGCTGGTGAGAGTTCATGTAGTCGGGGTAAAACCACTCCAACAACACTAGAGATGAAGTAGAAAGAGGTGAAGAGGCACAGGTGGGGTTTTTTTTCCTGTTATTTTGATGGTTGATGAGAAAAATAAAGACATCTTCCTGCAGAAGAGTTAAAGCAGAAGAAATGGTCAGAGGGAAATACTGGGGCTGCGGGCAGTTGGACAGGAATGGGATTAGCTGGCAGTTGATGGGATCAAGGAGGATGTATGGGAGAAGGGCAAATGTTTATCTTTGCCCTATGTACCTTGCAGACCTTCCATTCCTAAAACACTCTTCTCTCTCAGTCTCCTGTGATGATTTTTTCCTCTTGAGAGGAACTAAGGCTGAGTAAGCTTGAGGAATAGAGCAGTGGGTAAGTGTGACT
>NW_016690363.1:1769073-1920630 GCF_001604755.1 Lepidothrix coronata
AGGGATAGTGTCTTTGGAGTTTAGAAGGTGCCAGATAAAGAATATCTTCAACAGGTTTTCCGAATAGTGATGGATTTTACTGACTCGGTAGGAAAACTGCCAGTACAAGAGCAATATTAACCTTAATTTCTTTGAATTTGGGGAGTGGTTGTGGTCTGCTTGCTTGGTAGAAAAAAAGTTAAACTGCTCTCGTGCTTCTAAACTGTAACTGAGTGATTCTTTCTGAGGTCCTGCACACGATGGCCTTGAAGCATGCCAGAGAGCAGGAGTAGATGGCATAGTTGGGAGCGAGAGAAGTTTATTCCTCCTCAGCTTTCTGGCGGTGAGCTTTTGTTCTACCTACAGCTAGGAAAAACTGGAGATGGGAAACAAGATGTGAGCCAGAGAGGAAACTGAGTAATAGCTGGGTCCATGTTGTTAGTTCCTCTGATGGGGCTTATTTATTACAGTGTCTAATGGAACCTTGTATGAAAGAGTTTCAAACTCACCCCTTACGCCATAGAATTGACTTCCACAAACTGTTGCAGAGGAAACATCTGTGGATGGAAAAACATCCTGTGACAGATAATACAAGGAAAGAGAAGTGAACTGGCCCACTCTATCCTTGTTTGTATTGCAGGTATAAAATGCAGTGTTTGTGCACATGCTTGATGTGGGAGTTATTGATGCCTCTTCTCTTTTCCCCTTATAGGCAAGGTGATATGAACTTCCTGGTTCTCAAAACAGCACTGATGTCGCTTGTCCTCCTTCTTTCTTCCCTTTACCTCTCCCATGCAGTCAAAGTATCAGCAGTAGAGGTCAACACGCCGGAGGAGATGTTTGTGGAGAACGGGACAGACGCGAAGCTTCCGTGCACGTTCACGTCTGTGGAGGTGATCAGCAGCGCAGCATCCGTGTCCTGGAGCTTTCAACCAGAGGGAGCCGCAACTCGTATCTCAGTAAGGAGTGGCTGTAGGGAGGGGAGGCTGCCCTAAGTGTGCAGTGGTTCTTCTAGTTGGTTCTAAGGAGCAAGAAGATTATGGATTCGAGCCTCCTTCCACGTGTCTTGTCTCCATCACTGTGATTTTAGGGGGATCTCTGCAAAGACTGGAGCGTGCAGTGAGTGTAAAATACACCGGCTGCTTTGTTAGTCTGAGGGGAGGGGTGTTGGTGTGGTAGCACTATGTATGAAGCAGATGAGCATCTAGGAATCTTCTAAGTTCTCTATCCTCTTGCACTTAATTCAAATCCTGCAACCGCTCATTTTATCACTGGAATTGCAGTGTTACATTGTGTTGTGCTTGTTGCTTATTTTGCTTGTGTACTGTATAGCCTCTGCTAGAGAGGGCTTGAAGTAGCAGCAATCTCCCTGGTTTCAGAGCAGAATTGAATGGCTTAAATCAGTGAGCAGTTACATCCTCATATTATAGTTATATGACAAGTAAAAAGCCAGGCTAGCAAGGAACTTAGGAAAATATTTGACATCACTCATTTCCTGTATGTTGAGCCCAAGTGGGCTCAGATCCCTTGGGTGTGAAACCTTAAAAGAAATGGCTTTGATAGGTTGTTAGCTGTCTTCTTCCTCTGTTGCATAAGCTGGGCACATCTGAGCTCTCTGACTCTTCTGCTTCCTTCTGGTTCCTTGTCCTGAGTGAGAATTCAGAGGAAGCTGAACAAGGGACTCTGGGGCAGCAGGGAAGATGTGGGGACAGCAGGGTGCTCAGCCTGTCTGCTTCCCCTCTGCTGCAGACATGGGATCACTTAAACTCTAGGACCCCTTCAGTGCTCAAAGCAGAGATGATCCAAAACACTGTATGAGCATCTTGCTCAATATATAGAGCTCTGAAGAACAAGCTTCTCAATTTTCAGTGAAATAAATATTTAGTTTTGAAAAGGGTGCTTTTCTCCTTGGGAAGCCAAAGCAGTAGTTTGTCAAAAGTTTAAGGGAGTAGGGCACATTTCTTGCTAACATTGAACAGAGTGGGTGAAATCAAGCCATCTGTTTGTACATTTTCCACTCCCCATATATCCTTCCATGCCCTTTCAGCATCACTGTCCAGTTGTGAAAATACAACTTCAGGAGATAACATCATTTTTTGGAAGTGTAGTCAGTTCAGACATTCCACATGAATGTTGTTATCAGCACAATTGAGTGAAAAGCAGAAGTGGCCCAGCATGATCTGATGTTCATTCCTCTGTTTCTTTTGAGGGGCTGGGGGAAGGATAGAGGGAACATTTTTCTTTTATGAGCCCAAGTCATGTCATTACATATCTTGGTGGGCTTTTATTTGAAAGACTGGTTTCACGATCATGTTATGTCTGAGCTAAGTCCATGCTTCTCTTGACGAGGATGGTCCTGCGCCTCTTTAGAATCACACTGGCAATCTTACGGCCATGTGGTGAGGCTGACTTGACCAAGAGCTTCCCCTCCTTGTCCCCTTCCCCTGACACATGTCCAGGGATAGAGACATCTCTGCGTGAATGAAACATCTGATCACAGCAGAGTTTCACAATCGGCTCGAAATCACAACCAGTCAAAATCTGTCGGTTTTAGGTTTCAAAAGAAGCCTCACGTTAAATCACTCAATCATAGGCAAGGAGTGGCTTGAGTCACTTAGCCTGTGTTTCAGGACATATTTTACTTTGTGATTTCTCCTCCCTCAGGTGAGGACTCCTAGAGAGCTGAGGAATCTACCTCTTGCCTTCTAGACTACCGGTCGGATGACTTCCCCTGTGCACAGGGGGGGTGGTAATGCAGTACTACTGTGCTAAAGGTTATAATCCAGCTGGAAAAGCTGCAGACTGATGCAGTTCCTCCAAAATGTTGAAAGATGACTGTGTGTTAGCAGATTTCCTTCCACATGAGATAGTTTGTTGGATTTATGCTAATCTGTAGACCTCTCTTAGGGGATCCCATGTGTTTGAAAGCAGAGGTGTCCTGTAGAAGTCTGTGCACTTCTACTGCTGTAAATTCCAGTTTTGGTCAGGTATAGTTAGGACACGTGCAGTTTCTCCCTAGATTGTACTACACAGGTTCATTCTTCAAGGATTTTTGGTCTTGTCTGGGTTGTGCAGGGCCAGTGTGCAACTTACTCATCAAAAAACTCAGAAACGGTTCTATTTAGTTACTTGAAGGTTTCTGGAAAACAGCTATATATGCTCTAAATTGCTCATGGGATTTTTTGGGGGGTAGAAGGAAGGAGGATGTTGCATGTTAATTTAGCTGTGCTTTAGTTGCAAGTAACACACAGCAAAACACGAGATAGGAAACTTGGTATCCTTTCCCTATGAGGATGCAGGCGGCTTCCTGTGCCTAAAAGATAGATGGCTGTGTTCCAGAACTGTTCTGTCCTTTAATTATTCCCAGGTTACCAGTCTTTTTCTCTCCCCCCCCACCCCGTGTGCAAAACTCTATGTCCCTCAAAACAGGAAAAAAACCAAACCAAACAACGAAACAATCGAACCACAAAACAAATCAAAACCAACAGAAAACTGGAACTTGTGGTCTGCTGTGCTGGTAGGGTTGAGGTATAAGCCATAGCATGATTATGTGATCGAGAGGCAACAAGCCAGACTAAAGTGGTGAGGCAGGAGGAGGAAAAAAAGTTTCAAATATGTGTCATTCAGTTGGTTTTGAGAGAATGCTGTAACAATGAGAGAAGCGTGGTAGCTCTCTAACTGGATTGTTCTTATATCCTCTTTTCCTTGACTACAGTTTTTCTATTACTCTAATGGAAAGTCATACCCTGGAAAGGACATACCATTTAAAGACAGGATCACTTGGGCTGGAGATCTTAACAAGAAAGATGCTTCTATCACTATATCAAACATGCAGTTCCGGGACAACGGCACGTACATTTGTGATGTCAAGAACCCACCTGACATTGTTGTCAAACCAGGAGAAATCCGAGTTAGAGTTGTGGAGAAAGGTATTCACCCTATATGGTTTTTTTCCTTCCCACCTTTTTTTAATTTTATTTTAGTTTCCCCCTCCCTTGTCTGTGTCACTTTTGTTGGGGGTGGGGGAGTAGCCTGGAGGGAACAATTATACTTTTAATTCTCTTCTTCCAGGTCCTAATGATTGAACCGATATCTGTCAGCTGTTTAAAAAACTGAATGTCACACACTTTTCCTGCATACCCGTTAATTCCTATGCTTTGAACAATTATTAGCAAAAGCTGGTGGAAGCCTTGATGAAAACTTGTCCTCTCATTTCAAAGTCCTACGAACGCATTTCCTGCATTTCGCTACATTAAGGGCTAGGATGACATTTGAAATCTGGGGAGCAAGGAAACAAAGTGGCAGACTCTTTCCTTTGGAACCCTTCTGGTACATATAATGGAATACAACACCATAAATCTGGCCCAAGCACCTACTGACAGTGAAATGCTGCTGTCTTCCCTGCAAAGGTGTTTGTGTTGGATGTACATTCAGTCTCTTCTATTGGGATGTTCTTTCAGTGGTGACCCTTATAAACAGCAAGGGCTGGCTGCTTGCAGCCACATAAGGCTTCTGGTTAGCATTTGGCAACATCACTCACAGTCCAAACACTTAGATTCTGTGTGTCAATTTGGCTCTTTATTTCCCTTGATCATCCAAAACGTTTGATTGTTCTGCCTAAGCTGGAGGTCAGCCAAAGTGAGATGCTTCCTGCAATGAAATGATTCTTGCAGTGATTGGATTTCCAAACTCGTAATTGAATAAGGACGAGAATAAATGCTGAGTTCTCAAATGGCAGTGCAGATGCAGCTGTTTCATGAGATGTTAGTATGTTAAGGAAGATACCTATGTGTATGCTCTAATTAGAATGATGCTGCTGCTAATAGCAGGTGTGTACCCCTGCTCATGAGGTCATTCCATGTTCCTTTGTAGGCAAGGTCTGTATTTAACTTTTCATGCAGCAGTTTGAGTTGGACGGACCTCTGGAGGTCCAAGCATCACTTAGAACTTTCTGTTTCTTGGAAGTTTGAAGTCTATATACTCACAGAGTATTGATGGTCACCATGAAGAAGCAGTAAAGGAGCTGCCAGTTTGGCAAAGTCAGGCTGTTCTTGGCAAAGCCTCTTCAGATTTTAACCCAGGTTAAGCAAATGAAGGCTGACTTAGGTCCACTAATTCAGCTGATATTTTTTCAACAGACTTGCACGCTGGCTTCCCCATAGGTGGGGCATCTGGACAAGAGGATCACAATGATTGCGGAGAAAACCTTGTATTCAAAATAGTTCTCATCCTGAGAAAAATGCTGCAACAGTTGTCTTCGAATTCTTAAGAAGACTGTGAAAACAGGTTTTCAAGCTATAGCTGCAATGCTGTCTTGCATTCTGACTTCAGCTGAAAGTACTGCTCCTGTAATAAATAGGTTGTAACTCTAGTTGTAATAGGCAGCTGCTTCACAGTGTGTTCGAGACAGCTGGTGTTGCCTGGAGGTTGTTCATCTTTGATCTGAAAGCACATGGGGGAAAAAATGAGAATTGTGTGAAAATCTTTATTCTTAGGAGCAACGGAAACTTCCCTTTCCTGCCTGTTTCATAAAACTGATGCTAACACACTTTCAGCGAAAATGGAAATTGCTTTGAATTACAGTGATAATTACTGGAAAGTGTTCTCTGGATGGCTGGATTTTTGGTTTGTGTTGAGCTGTTAACTAAAATGTTAGCTTTCAGAGCTGATGTTCTGTTATGTAGCGGGGAGTATCTGTTACAATGAAGTCATTGGCTGCTCTGGAAGTACTCATGAGGAAATCATGTAACTGGAATGCTGGAAAATATAGGAAAAACATGGGGGTGAAACATTCTTTAGCTGAACTAAGTGATCATAAAATTGAGCTCTTCTGTAGTCTGCTGGACCATGTTCTGAGAAGCAATAAAGCCACACTCTAGTTTCACATGCAAACAGTTGCATTTTTTTATATGGTCTTAATAACCTCTGTCAACAGAACGTAACTGCTGTCCATCACTCAGACTCGACAAACCAGAAACCCCCCTGAGTCAAAGTGACAACACCATCAAATTTTAACATTGTTCTTCCAGCAAACACTCTGCTCCCTAGTTTTGGATTGTTACTTGATTTCTTGCTCTGAAAACGTGTGTGTTTTCTTTTATGGTGTACAAGGCAGCAGCTGCTCTGCTGACAGAAATGCATGTCTGTTTTGATGCTTTTGCAGGCAGTTATTCCTGCACTTTTGGAAAGGTGAAAAAGCACAGAAAATAGGGAACTCCTTATGTGCCTCAAAATAAATTTATTTTTGCATGGGGCTCAAACACAATCACCTGAAAAATATTACCATCTGTAGGACTTTCTTCCTTAATAGCAGAAGGATCTCTGGGCTGCTGAAGGTTCTGAAAAGAAGGGATGTCTTCTTTTAAGTTGTGGCACTCATGTCTTCATCTGTAATGTCTTACTGAGGCAGCTCTTCTGAAAGTCACTGAACCCCAAAAGAACAGAACTAAGTGAAAGCCCTGTTTTCTTAGTATGATGCACCTGCTTCAGGGTACTGCTCCCTTCTACATAAGTGTGTCAAAATGGGCTTGGTCAACAGACTACAGACTGGCTGGGAAGGGCTTGAATATACCTGGTCTGTGGTCCTTGCTGGAACAAGTCTGGCAAAGGATGACTAAGATGATTAAGGGACTGAACCACCTTTCATATGAGGAGAAATGGAGAGAAATGGGGCTGTCCAGGCTGCAAACGAGAAGAAGGGGTGATCTAGCCTGCAAAAGAGAAGAAAGGCTCAGGGGAATCCTCTCGTCAGTGTTTATGTACATTGATGGCATCTAAAGAAGACTGAGCCAGGCTCTTCAGCGGTGCCTGGTGACAGGACAAGAGACAATAAGTGTAAATTGAAACACAGGTGTCATGGTTTGAGATAGCCCCAAAATCCTAATTCCCTAGTCTAAGCCCCCTCCCACATTTCAACCTAATGTGAGATGGATTTTTCCAGACAAAACACACCAGACTCCGAATGGGGGAAAGGGAATATATTACTACAATACATTATACACACGATCACAATATCTCTACCATGACATATAGTATTTACAATGATCAGATCTCCTCTCCCCTCCAAATAAAAGTCCAGGAGGGAAAGAAGGACAGATCCCTTCTAGTCCTTAAGCAGCAGCAGTCTGTCTTCTTCACATGCATGCAGCAGCTGATAGCTGGATTTCTGCCAGCACTCACGAGGGAGGTATCCAAGCTCCCTCGGCCCCATCGCCTCCAACCGAGGGGTCTTCCGTGGGCTTCGTTCACCCCAGACAAGGTTGTTTCACCACGGTCATATCACGAAGACACAGGGGGTCTTCGTGACGTTCTGGTATCTCCAGGAGACTCAAGCTCCTTGCAGGGCCTCTGTGCCCTGTTCTCAGGCTGCCACCATGGCAGCAGTGTGAGGGGGGAGCCAAGGTCACCCCCCTCTGCATTCCTCTGGTCGTCCCGGTCCAGTTTCAGGACGCCTTTGAGCTTCTTAGCTCATCTCTCTCTCTGGTGCTGCATGTCCAAAACTGCTCTCCATAATAGGAGTCCATCTGCCTCCTTTCTTGGAGGTCTCAAAGGAGTTTTGGGGTCTGGTACAGTTCTTACCCCCAAGAACTCTGTCTCTCAGCTGCTGGCTCTCTTTTCCCGGCTCTCCTTCCAGGAGTCCTCTCTGCGGTGCTGCATGTCTCTGTGGCTTCTCCGGTTCAGGTCTTATCTGTCCTGGCTCTGTGCCACTGTTTCTCTGGTCAGTGCCGGCTGCTGCTCTGCACCCATGGAGAAAAACATCTCCCGGCATAACTACAGACGCTTAGCCCAGTCTAAGACTGTTCCAAGTCTCTGCAGTCCCCCGCTGGGGGCTGGGGGCCAAAGCCCCCCTGTGGGGCTCCGAGCCCCTTCCTCGTGGCTCTACAACATGGCCACCTCTCCATCAACAACAAAACTACAACTTGTCTCTTCCGGTGAGCTTGTGATATGTTTACATTTTTGCAGGAGCGCAGATTGGACAAATCTCAAGTGTTACCACCCCTGGGGGTTACCACTTCTCAGCCTCTGGGGGAAAACCCAAGGTCCAAACCACCACAACACTAAATTCCATCTGAGCTTAACTCCACATTTTCACTGTGACTGAACACTGGAGTAGGTTGCCCAAAGAGTCTCCCATCCCTGGGGACAGTCAATTCCAAACTGAACAGTGTTGAGCAATCTGAGCTGCCTGATCCCACTTGAGCAGGGGGGTTGGACTGGACAATCTCAAGATGTCCCTTCCAACCTCAGCAGTTCTGTGATAACCAGACAAAGGTGAGAGAAAAGTCTGAGACAGATTTTTCTGTATAAGAAGACCTGTTGGGTCTTTTGCTGATTCACTTGTATTTGGTACAAGTAGCTGGTACAGCTTGGAGTCTTGTAAGAAACCCTCTGGCCTAAGATGTTCCTTGCATTAAACACAGTGCAGGGGGAAGGAAAGGGCTTTGTTTCTTCCTGGGAAAAGCTATAATGGTAGTCTGTGTGTTCTTTATCTTGTAGGTCTTTTCCACTCATTCTCTTCTGATTGGCTTTTGTTTCTGACTGCTCTTTCTTGGCCTACATTCCCCCAAAATAATATTAGGGAAAATGTGAGTAAAGCGATACTGCATTCCTCTACGTATATGTCTGGTATTGTGCAGTGATCCTGATGCAAGAAGGAAAAAAATGGGTCCATACAAATGTATAGAGCTGTATTTAGAGACACCAGAATCATGTAAAAACACTAGTAAGAGTGATCATGGGTAGGAACTGTGCTATCTGCTGCATGCTACCTGGAGAACACCCAGCCTTCAGTGGGTTATCAACGTGCTGTGTTCAAATCTGCTTTCAAGCGTGCCTGCCTTTTCCTTTTGACCTTGGTGGGAATTTGCAGATGGATGTAAGTTACCCCACCCCCCACCCCTTCAGATACAAAACGAGACAGGGTTGTCCTCACTGTCAGCTGTGTTCCCTGACATGTAAAAATTCTCGGTTCGATATAAAGGCAGTTCTGAAGGACGGTGGCACTGAGAACACTCCCGGTGCGTGCTCTGTCCACACACTGTTCTGCTGCCTGCCTGCTGTCACCGCCTCTCAGGCTGCAGGTTGTGATTTCTGGATGTTGCATTAGTGCCTCCCGCTCTAAACGAATCCAAGCTCGAGAGCGTTTGTGGTTTGCACTTCTGTTGATGAGGGAATGCAGAAGAGTTGAATGTTTTCTCCCTTCTCTCCCCAGACAGCCTGCCTGCGTTCCCCATTGCCACGGTGGCGGGGATAGCCATCGGTACGGTTACAGGTCTCTCATCGCTCATCTCTATTGTCGTGTGTCTTGTCATCAGAAAGAACAACTCTAAAAAACGATACTCTGGGTAAGAGATCTCCCTCCTCACCTTTGGGTGATGTGAGGAACAGCAGCAGGAGCAGAGGGAGGGCTTGAAGGGGGGTAGGAGGAGTTGTTTCGGCCAAGTCTTGGCAGCCATGGCTACAGATAGGGTATGGCCATGTGGAGCACTGATCATCTGCCTTTAATGAATTATCTTTGTACTGTGCTTGAAAAGGCATACTGACCAGGAGTTGCACCTGAAAATCACTAGATATTGAAGTTGATCCCCAGCCACAGGCATATATGCCCTAAGAACATTTAATCCAAGATCCCCTAGCTCTGGTCTGTTCCCCTTCCCTCCAGCTCTACTTTCCCTACCACCTCCAAAGGAAAAGTGCCATATGTACACTTTCAAGGAATGCTCTGTGTTGAGATTAGGACTGGATTTTTCAGTCTGACTCCTAAGCCTAGAGTATACTTGCCAAAACCCCATTCATCACCACACTTCAAAGTAAGGAAGGAGTAGCCACTCTGCATCCGTTCTCATTCACTGTCTGGTTTTTGTTAACTGTTCCCATCCCTGCAGGGTTTTTAGTGTTAGGAGGGTAACCCCAAAGTGAAGCACAGTTCTTTGCGTGGGCATATGAAAAAGCAACAAGAACTAACCAAGGCAGACTTGAGTCCTGTGGTGATGAAGCTTGATACTGGTGGAGGAGGTGCTTCCTTTTTTCTCCTCTCTAATTAGATGGTAATTTGCTTCTATAAGAAAGAATGAAAATTATGTATGGAGTCTTAGAAACAAACCCCAAACTTATAACTTTCTTCTGTTCTTTCCCCAACAAATATTCCTGCTTGCTGCAGGTCCTTTGGGTTGCCCTTGGGATAAAAGAAAATAACTCCAAAAATAAACTTGTGGGGATTTCCAAATTAAACTTTGCCCTGTCCTTTTCCCAGTTGGAGAGCTTAGAGAAAGGGAGTTGGCTATTGCCCAATGGTAAGGCTAAATACATCAAAGGCGGCTGTGTGTGCTCAAAATTGTGTGGAAAGCCTGGTTTTCCCTCTCTGCATGTGTCCTTCCCCTAAGAATTGAGAAGAAGCCTGCAGTGTCATGCACCAGCAGTGTGCCTGAGGTGGCCTGCTTGCCTTGTTTCCCACTGACCTGCCCTCCAGTGTCTTCCTGCTGAAGGACACACGCTGGTGCCGAGCCTGGAGCAGTAGTTCATGCACTGTGATTTCTTGTAGTAGATTTAACTGCTCTCTTGGGAAAGTAACCTCTGAAGTTTAAATACTGCTTTCACTGACCATGCCAGCTCTGCATGATGTGTAGAGAGAAACCAGCTGTGCTGTGACCCCTTCCAAACTTATGGACTGTCTTCTATACGATGCTAACTCGGTGTGTGGTGGTGGTGGTGGTGGAGAGATGCACTTACTCCCAGATAACCATTCTGCCTTGAACTGAGGTGGGCCGGGGCCCTGCGCGGCATCTGGAACCCCTGCATGGCCACAGTCTCCATTCATGCTCTGACTTTGGTGTTTCTTTTGTTTTGTTTTGTTTTGTTTTTCTTTCTGCCTTGGTGTGCTGGGATCGGATCCTGCTTACCTTCCTCTCCTTACAGAGATCCTGATATAGACGCCAGATTGGGAATGTAACAGGGCTGGGTCTTCTCTTCCAGTCCCACTAGACACCATGGTAACTAATCAAGTTGGTGGTTGCTGTTAATACCTGTGTGTGTGTGTACACATTTCCTCTTCCTTTGCTGACTAACCAGCTAGCTCTCCACTAACATAACTTCACTGTAATTTGTGCTGGAATCTGTTGGCAAAGGGATGATGCATTTCACTGGGTGCTTGGGTTTCATTGTCTCATGTCTAACTGGGGTGGAGTTTGCTGTTTAGCCCAGATGGTGTCCCTCCATCTCTTCCAACAGTGAACTCGCCAGTGCATTGACTAAAGCACAGAAAATTCAGAGCCCTTTCTGTTTCAAAATAAAAGTAAATTCCCTGGAAGTGTTCCTCTCTCTCAGACAGCTTGGGTGTTTGAAAACTTGGAGAGATCTAAGTACATTAGTTGCTTAAACCTGAGTGATAACATTTAGATAGTGTAGATCTGAGGAATTTTGTGGCTAAAACAATGAGTGATACATAATTTTAGTAACAGAAGGGCTGCATTGTCTCTAATACAGTAGAAACCCCTTCCATGATGGCTGGGGTGGTATTTTTTTTTTTTTTAAATTCTTAACTGCTGCATGTATGAGGAGCTAAGTCTGCTATGGTTAGACTTATCAAAGGGTAAAAAATGCTTGCCCTGTGAGGATGTGGTCTGCTTAATGTCACTGTCCTCGTTTGTTTGCTTCTGTACTTGCTTTGTAGATTATCTGTCTATGAAGATTGAGGAAAAAGGAGGCCCAGTGGTCAGAGGGTTGTGGTAGCAAAGGGAGCTCCCATGTCTGCTACCAAGGAGATGGCTGGTTTACTTTCCTGGGTGCTTTGGTACAAGGAGGTAGATCTAGCACTGAGAGACCCATTACTGCATTGCCCAGAAGCTGCTGACTTTAAGGACATTTGCTCCTTCTACTTAGATCTGTGATATTCCTTTCTCTGTCACAGGCTTGCTTTCTTTTCAGTCCTGCTTTAAGCAGATGGAAAGAAGCAATCAGAGAGTGAAAACTGGCAGCCTTCTTTTAGGGCTGTTGGTTCTCACCACAAGACAGTTCTTCTGTTTGAAAAACACAATTTGCTTGATTATTCAGGTAGCCATGAGGGCACATAGCTTAAAATGTCATGTGGGACTCTTGAGGTGATTGCTCCAGAGACAAATATCTGCTGTGAGTGGGCAGCATTAATTTGGGATCACAGCCTAAGCAAAGCAAGGGAACTAATGTGGAGTTCGGTAGGAAGTACCTTGCTGATATGGAAAGCTGGTGGCTCTTGCAAGTGTTGGCTCTAACACTGGTATAACAGTTGACTCAGTAACTAGGACTGTTTAACTTCTAGTTAGAAGATAATTGCCATTTACCACTGTTAGTTGAGTCTGAAGCCCCAGAGAAGAAAACACATGGGTTGGGTTGAATGGGAATATCTAAGGAACAGGGGTTTTGGAGGAGCTGCTGTCCTATGTTAATAGTTGCTCCTTCATGTTGCTTACTAATAAAACTCGGAGGAAGGTTAGAGAAATACCTCGGGAGAGATGGAGAATCATGTGTGTTTATTTTAGAATCCATTGTGTTCACTTTTACTTTGGCGTTATCTGCCACTCTCATCTTGCCATCACTCGTCTTTTTGTTTTTTGTTCTGTTTTTTTTTTGGGTTTTTTGTGTTGCCTCTTGAACATTGTCGTGCAAACTCTGCTCTGCCACCTCGTCAGCTGCAGTACCTCTGAGAGCTTGATGTCTCCGGTTAAGCAGGCTCCGCAGAAGGCGCCCTCCGACACAGAGGGCCTGGTAAACAGCGTGCCCGCCAGATCACACCAGGTAAACTGCTTCCTGCTGCTTCCCCGAGCAGGATCCTCCCAGAGCGTGGGGAACATGGTATGGAAAACATAAAGGCAGGGTGGGATGCGTGCGTTAGGTGCTGCCTGTTAAAGTGCTGGGGGGTGAAAGTGTGTGCCCCAAACCGGGGGTGGACAGTAAGCTGGGACTGGTGGACTCTTCTGCAGAAGGCTTAGTGCAATTAGAAGATCAGCATTTTGCTACTGGCTGGGATGGAGTTTTATGCCCTTTTCATCCTAAATTATAAGAAAAAGACGGTTGTGGTCTTGTGCGTCAGCATACACAGGTTGTAGTGCAGTGCAGGGTTGGCAAGGATCAGGAGTGGGCAACGACTAGCTGTTCAGTGAAGAGACAGCATTGTCTACTAGATATGTAATCACCCCATAAAGCTGCCTAATGTCTTTTGAGGTTGTAGTGGGGAGGAATTTTCCTCTCTCATGCTCTGTGGTGTGTACTCCCTTCAGAGGGCGACGAGGCAGCGCGGTGCAGACACTGAGCAGCGATGGTCAGTTTGCAGATGGCTCGTGCTGCTGAGAGCTCTCTTCTGCAGAGCCTCCCAACTTGTGTGGGCTTGAAAGTGCCACTCTTCATGCTTGCTGCTGTTGGCAAAGTCCTGCTGACTTTGAAGGAAAAAACTGTCTCTTATCCAGACTTAACATTGCATGGGAAATTAGTTAGAGGGGAGAGGGCATGAGTCAGACAGGGATTCTATGCAACGTATGATTACCTGTTAAAAGTGTGCAAGATTTCCTAATTTGGAAGCTCTTTCTTACCTCTTGATTCATGTATTCCCAGCAATTTTCCTGTGGAGGTACGGACCCTGAATGAATTTAAGTTAAAAATGGACTTTTTCTTGATTAGCCACCTTTTAGAAAGTGTGTGAACTGGTGGGTTTCTAAGTCAAAGTTAATACCTGGGTTCCTAATTTTTCCCGACAAAACAATGGAGATGTGTGTTAATGTGTTAACACTACGGGAAAAAACCTAAATGTGCTTTATCCAGTGAGCTGGATAAAGTCAAAGTCCCTACTCTGTTGGGCTTCTAGTTTGGTTTTGAAATGCATTTTGTTCTGGGCCTTGCAGTATTTCTAGAGTTTTAGCACACAGGCCCACAAATCTGCCTTCTGACTTGGGAGATCAGTTATTCTCTGAACACAGAGGCTATATACTCAAGTTGTAAGATTTAAAGATAAGTTCAGATTTTGACTGGAATGGGTCTAGTAGCAGCAGGTTATAAGGCCTAGATAAAGCTTGTCTTTTCTAGTTCACGGGAGGAGCTTCTAGAATGGGTGAGTGAGACAGGTGCTTCCTGCTGTTCCCTCTTCCAAAAAAAAAAAAAAAAAGGTTTTGTGGGATTTAAATTGCAGTAGGTGTTGGAGTTGATGTCCCTAGGTCACAAGACCAAGATGTTTTGTCTAATTACTGTCCTGGTATGAAGCAGTACATGGAAGTGCCCTGAGAGCTACAGGGATTAAGAGTTTTGCTGTTCTGCGCTTACATGTTAAAAGACTTTAATGTTTTGGTGTGAAAACTTGCAGTGTCCTCACGTTCCCATGTCCTCAGTGTTCTGGGTCTCAATGTACTGGAAGGAACATGTCAGAGTAAATCTAAACTGTGTAAAGATAACTCAGAATCAGTGAGCTTTTGCCCTTCTGTAGTTACCCTGGTCTGCTTTATTCCTTAAGAGGGCCCTCCAGGGTCTTCCTGCAGGTAAGTTCCTAAAGGGAAACTCACAGTCTGAACACTACTGATCTCAAAGGAAAAATACTGCAAATGGCTTTTGTTTCCTTCAGATTTTTAGATTTTTAATCTCTTAGGCAAAAAAGAGTTTTGTCTGGATTTTCTTTTCTTGGCAAACATTTGTAGCAGCAAGTGGTTCCTCTGCCTTCTGTTAAACATTTGCCCCATTTTACAGAACAAGCAAACAAATTTACTTTTCTTTAAAAACATCCACAATGAAATCAGAGTAGATCAGATTTTGAACAGAATGTTTAAATCAGTGAGAAAACTAAATTTCAGTTGCATTTCTGTATTTCACTTATATTTTTAACTTCTAGCCATTGTTTTGTTGATTATTTTTATAAGGGTCTGTCATGGTTTGAGATAGCCCCAAAATCTAAATATTTCAAATTCAACATATTTGAAATCTAGCATCACATATGAGTAAAACCCAGTATTTCTTGGTAATCAAGAAATTAGTTGCAGTATCCAAGCTTTTGAGGTGTTGTGTAGGGTGAAATGCAGATATCCAGATTCCTGGAGTTCCCAGAAGCTGCTTGCTGATTCAGGCACACTCTTGTCTCTTGGAATGCCTGGCAGTTTTAGACCAGTGGTTCCCACAGTCAGTGCTGTGGTCAAACAGCAAAGGCCTGTGGTCTTCCTTGTAGCCTTTCACTTGGTGGGATGTGCAGGAAGTGACTGAGTGCTTTGTGCTGGAAAAGAACTGTGAATACAAATACACAACCCCTGCCTCTGCAAGTTAAAAACAGTGACAGAGGTGGTCACTCTTGAAGAGTGGCATTTAAATTGATTAAATTAAGTTTATTCCTTTTTTTTATTTATGTGTCAGTTTAAGTATCAATGGTGGAGTATTTGTCCACATCACTTCTCAGCTGAAAGT
This sequence comes from Lepidothrix coronata, assembly GCF_001604755.1. NCBI lineage: Eukaryota > Metazoa > Chordata > Aves > Passeriformes > Pipridae > Lepidothrix > Lepidothrix coronata. The sequence goes on from NW_016690363.1 coordinate 1,784,458, forward strand.
GCACTGAGGCTGCATTTCCTTTGTGTGTTTTGAGTGCAAGTTAATCAGGTGTGGACCTTGCTTTTTGGAGTACCCCAGAGTGCTGAAAGTGTGAAAATCTGATTCTGTGAGTGCTCAGCTGATTGAATCAGCTCCACTTGTTTTCACTGTGCCTTCCTTCTCCTCAGGTACGTTCTGTCCTGTCAAATTTGTGTGTGGTGTTTCTTGTCCGTGCCATCACTCTGTAGTGACTCCTGTCCTACCATGACTATTATTTGAAGGCCAGAATTACACGTATTTCCCACATGGATGTCCTCATTTAGTAAACTGGGTTGCAGCAGTCAAATGGGAAGGCAGATTGTCCCAAAATATGCCAAACTCCAAGGTGGCTGTCACTTGTCTTTGTGCTTTGCAAGGAGCTGAGTGTTCACTTCTGGGCAGGCTGAAGGACAGTGATGCTCAAGAGTGACGTCCACAGAAGGCATTTCTGATGTACAGAGCAGGTTGGAGCAGAGGTTCCTGAGCAGGGAGGTCTCTCAGTGTAGAACTGGGGAGCACTGAAGCTGCATTAACATCTGCTACAGAAGTGCAGATCTCTGGCTTTGCTCTTTCTGGTTTAAGATAGATCTGAACAGGCTGTGTTTGAGCTCTGTTCCAGGCTTTAAACTGGTTCTCACGACCCCGAGAAGGAGCAGTTCATAGTGCCAGGAATCTTGATTTAAATTTCAGGTAACTTTCCTGGAGCTGGAATCTGTGGTAGTTGGAACAGGTTTCAGAATCTAGAGAATTTGAAATACTATAGACTCCTGTTAGACCATGATGGTCTAACTTTGTAATTCCTTTTTCTTTGCTGTAACTTGCAATTCATGACAGCTGACAAACCCTTAGCAGGTACTCCTGCTGTTCTTTTCCCTTCAGTTCTAAATGGAAAAATTGCAAGGTTCTGGGAAATGCTGGTTTTGTGTAGCAGTGCCAGCCTGTCTTCTGATTCTGAAGAGTCAGGATGAGCTTATTTGGGATTAGATGAAAGTTCTGAATTGTTAAGACTTTTTTTTTAAGTGGCCCTGAATTAGTTGATTGTAGTCAACTAGAAAATCAACTGACAGCAAATTAAATAGATGGAGCATTGTAATAAATCCTTGGTCCTCCTTTGCCCTTTGTTAGCTAACCTACCACTTACTTAGGTGGCTGACAGTGAACATATTGAGACAGTGGTAGCTTGGTTTGGGTCAGGTGATCAGGCCAGTCAGTCTCTCCACCACCACCTAACATTCTGGTTGCAGCAGAATAGCTGTATTTAAATGGCATAAACCTAGAATAGTGATAACTGATCCTGAGGGGACAGGATCAGTCAGGTCAGAATAGTGATAACTGGTCCAGAGTGAACTCCCGTGGTAGAAAATTGATCCATCAGAATTACTTGAACAAAACTTGGAGAGTCATAATGATTGCTTTATGCAGTTAGAGATTTATTAATTTTATTTTTTTTTAACTGATAGAAAGTGCTCTTGAGCTGAATTTATCCTACCTCTGCCTTCAGGCAGATGAGACTTCCAAAATTGCTTGCAAATAAACTTTAAGGTTACTTTGCCTTGAAGTTTATGTAAATACTGCACTCTAATTGGAATCAGTAATGTAATCCTGGTACAGTGTTGGAGACCAGAACAACATGAAAGCAAATAGCAGAAAAAGGAAAAAAATGGCTATATTGAGATTTAAAATCCAGGATTTTCTAAGACATCAGTGTCCTTTTTTTTTTCTCCTTCATTTTCTCAGTCTGCTGTTTATATTCAGTGTTTTATATCCACTCGCAAGTTTTTGCCCTTCTGTCTGTCTTCTGCTCTTTTATCACCTTGGAAATACCTTACCCAGAAGGAAGAATAATGTGGATTTAAATTACTTCTGAAAGAGAACAAGGTATTTATCAGGTGTGTGCTTTGCCACTGTGCTGGGGGGAAAACAGCTGTGCAGGAAGGTACTTTACGGTCCTTCAAGGGCTTAATTTTCTGTCTCTTTTCATCTCTGGCTCCTGATTGGTTTGGGAGATAGATGGAAGGATTTCTGGGTCAGTTCTGTAGAAGTGTTTCCTAATTTGCCAGGATTCCAAAAGTATTGGCAAGAATGGAGTAGGAGAAGTGCCTGTGAAGGCTCCTTCTTCCTGGAACATGAGGGAAACTGAAACAGTTAATTGGATGAAATGTTTTGAAGGAAAAACTGCTAAAAAAGCCACAACCAAACTAAAAGCTCTCTCTCTCTCTGTAATTCCCCCCACTCAGCCCCAAACAGGACAGTCCCTTTCCCTCCTGCAGGGGGGTGTGAGGGGTGTTCTCTGTGCTGAGGTGGTCCCAGCCTTGTGCTCTGTGCTTGTGTCAGCTGAGGAGTGCAGTGTGGGAGCTGCAGGTCAGACCTGGCCATAGAGGTCCCACTTGTCTTGTTGGGCACCTGTTCTGTGTAGGCTCCAGTCCTGTCTCCAATAGCTGCAGTTTTCTCTCCTGTGGGCTGTTTTGGAGGACGTGGTGTTTTGGGAAGGCGCAGGCACGTTTGCTCAGCTGAAGGACAGTGCTGGTAATGTCCCCCACTGCACCCCAGCAGAGGTAACAAAGGTGTGTGGCCGTGCCTGCCCAGGGTGTTTATGGAGCTGTGCAGAGCTTGGGCTGGTTCAGAAGTCAGGTAAGAATTCTGTATTGCTGCACCACTGCAGTACTTTCTGTACTACACTGCTGTGTAAGTCTTGATTCCATCACTTGTTTGGGCAGTGACCCATGTCACAGGGGGGCTGCAGGTTTATTCCCTCCCTTATTATCCAAGTGGTCTAGGGGTGCTGGAATTTACGGGAACTGAGTGGCAGAAGGGGAAGTACCCTCTACTGTGGACTGATAAATCCGTAGTACAGATCCTTCTGAACAATAACAAATCTGGCGTGCATCTGACTAAGCCACGTGTCTTTACTCCATAACACGTAAGAATTGCTGCATTTCAGAGCAAAGGATTCTAGATTTTGCTTTTCATGGGGAGGAAGAAGTCTCAGAGGGAGGAAAGGGCGCTGTTGGCATTGCTCCCAAGAGCAGAAAGGTGGCAGACTAGAGCTCATTCGCAGGCCAGGGTTCATTCCACCTGCTTCCAAGTGCCGTTTGCAGTCATTAAAGGTTTGTGGTCTTGCTTTGGCTTTCACCTTGCTGCAGACGTGCTGCCTGTTCTGAGAAGTCCTGATGGCTCCTCTCTGTTGTGTCCCCAGGGCCCAGTCATTTACGCGCAGTTAGATCACTCCGGGGGACAGCACAGCGACAAGATCAACAAGTCAGAGTCCGTGGTCTACGCCGACATCCGGAAGAACTGAGATGAGATCCTAAGCTGTCCAAAGGAGAACACACACTCAGACTGGAATTGCTTGAACAAGATTTGACCCAGAGAACTCACATGTGGCCTTTGATGCCTAGGCTAGGACCAATGCATGTGCATACAGAGGGAAAGATATATATGTATTGTGTGTAAATAGTCTATTTAATCGTACAGAAGTGAGACCAATGTTGCATGTTGAAATGCGGTAAGAATTTTTGCTTATAAATCGCCGATATCCTTTTTTGTATCATGTGTGACGAGAGAGAAAGTGAAAACTCGCATCACGATTTTTAAATATTTTTATCTTGATTATTAATGGAGAAACTGGAAGATGCCTGAAGATTCTAGATTGACCTGGAGATTCTTTTTTTTCTTTTTTTTTTGTTTTTTTTGCTTATAAGGCCTTCTTTTGTTGAGATGAATATAAAGGAGACATCTTCTTTATATCCACTGAATTCCTTATGTATACAGGGTATTTATCTTTCTTTGGTCAGATTCTCGGTAAAAGCTGCCTTCTCATGTAAACTAGACCCTCTCACTTGGTCTTGTAAGCCAACTTGTGACTCCTAGCTGTCAGAAATGTATGTCTTAGCAGTGTAAGTGAAGGAAATCTTTAGGCCTACCTGACCTGTGTAACACAGGTCACAGAACTGTTTACTTCTCTATGAGCCCAGCTATTCAAGATTAGTCCTTTGAGGTGCAGGGATAGTGTTGATCTAATGAATTTTGTGGAATGGTATGAATGAATTTTGTGAACACTAAGGAGATAGTGAGTTAAAGGCATAGGAAGCTGTAGCTGTAGGTGGTTACCTCAGACTCTGTTGAACCTTTCAGTGAAATGTTTCTTCCTCAAAGCTGTGTCATTTCATGTAAGTGTGAAAAAGGGCTCCAAAGGATCTGGAAGCTGTAGTACTCCCTTACTTCTCCCATGGCTCCGTTATACCACTGTCACCTCCTTAGAGGTGCTTTATCTGTTCTTAAAAGCCTGTAGTGGATGCTGAATAACCTCTGGAGAATGTCTAGGGCTCTTTGGGTTTTTTTGATGTGTGGTTTTTTTTGGTGTAACCTATATTTGCACAGAGGATGCGGAAGGGCAGTTTATTTCCTTCATCTCTGCAAGTCTACTGCTTGAGTATAGTTCCCCAGCCTCTTGTTTCTAGGTTAAACTCCTCCTAGGTTGTTAAGGATCTCTGCTGATGAGGATCTTTCTTCTGCTGATCCACAGTATCCTGAAATCTGGTGCTCAGAGCTAGAAGTGGCATTCCAGCAGAGATCTTCTCAGAGTAACACATGGTAGAAGGATTTCTGTTTTGTACATCCTAACGTGGTGTCGTTTGGCCTTTTTTTGTGGCAGCAAATGATTTTCAGTTTGGTCTGTCATAACACCTTGTCTCTGATTCTTACCCATTTCCTAGTTCTGTCTTGTTGCATGGAATCAGTCACAGAATGGTTGAGGTTGGAAGGGACCTCTGGAGATCATCTAGTCCAACCCCTGCTCCTCAAGCAGGGTCAGCCAGAGCGGGTTGCCCAGCACTGTGCCCAGCTCTGAGTATCTCCATGGGTGGAAACTGTACAGCATCTCTGGGCAATCTGTTCCAAACGAACTCAAGCCTAATGTAACAACAAGTAAATGAGAAATAGTTATAGGCCCGTGGAAGACCCTTTCAGAACCACATTAGATAATCCTTTGATTATAACAGTGGAACTTTAATAGCTGTTTTTTGTAGAGTGGGGGTTTTTTTCCCAACAAAGTTGGGCATGCCAACACTATATCCCTTCATCAGGATCAGCCTTCACAGGTTTTCTGACAACACCTGCCTTTATTAGAAGTTGACAGCTTTATTTTTGTATACATGCACTGGCTAGATTTTAAGACATTGTCCTCAAAGCCAGAACCAGCTTCTTAAAACTGAGGGTCAAAAGGAAACCATGGATTAATTTATTCTGCTAGATGTCAGTTCCTAATCCTGCAATATCTGAATTTGTGTAACCCTTGTTACAGGACTTGGCTGATATCAAAGAAAGGACATGTTTCAAGATGTTTTTAAGATATCAGTTTTCAGATGTTTGCCAAGTCCTGTTGGGAGCTGAGACACTGTGCTGTGGCTCATTAACCATTGCAGCTCTGAAAAGTATGTAGCATTTTATTTTTTGGCAGTAATGCATACAAGATGAAAAATGAACAAATTTCTTCTCCACAGAAGGCCTTTAAATATCATTTTCTACTTTGAGGATTAAACGGGTTTTAGCAAGACTCCACATGATGGGCTATGATGCTTCTTCCCAGTGCTGGAAGCTGATGGAGTGGGACCTACTTGTCCCAGACACACTCAGGGGGAGTTTCCCAACTCAAGCTTCTGTCTGTTGATACCGTCCAGTATCTGTTGTGTGCCAAAGCACTGTTCTTGGTTGCTGCAGTACTCACACTGGTGACTGTAGCCAGCAAATTCTTTACTCAGAAGATGGGGACGCCCTGGCACAGGTTGCCCAGAGAAGTTGTGGATGTCCCGTCCCTGGAAGTGTTCAAGGCCAGGTTGGATGGAGCTCTGAGCAACCTGGTCTAGTGGAAGGTGCCCCTGCCCATGGCAGGGGTGTTGGAACAAGATGGTCCTTAAGGTCCCTTCCAACCCAAACCATTCTGTGATTCTATATGATCTCCTCAGGTGCTGGATTCTGCACCTGGGACGGGGCAGCCCTGGGTGCACGGACAGACTGGGGAATGAGATGCTGGAAAGGAGTGCCACGGAAAGGGCCCTGGGGGTCCTGGTGGGTGGCCAGTTGGCCCTGAGTCAGCAGTGCCCTGGCAGCCAGGAGGGCCAACCCTGTCCTGGGGGGGGCATCAGGCAAAGCATTGCTGGCCGGGCCAGGGAGGGGATTGTCCCTCTGTGCTCTGAGCTGGGGCAACCTCACCTGCAATATTGGGGCAGTTTTGGGTGTCACAGTATAAGAAAGATATTAAGCCATTAGAGAGCATCCAGAGGAGGGCAACAAGGATGGGGAAGGGTCTGGAGGGGAAGCCGTGTGAGGAGCAGCTCAGGGCACTTGGCGTGATCATCCTGGAGAAGAGGAGGCTGAGGGGAGACCTCACTGCAGTTACAACTTCCTTGGGAGGGGAAGAGGAGAGGCAGGAACTGATCTCTTCATCTCGTGACCAGTGACAGGGCTCGAGGAAAGGGTGTGAAGCTGAGCTGGGGGAGATTTAGGTTGGATATTAGAAAAAGGTTCTTTACCCAGAGGGAGGTTGGGTACACTGGAACAGGCTCCCCAGAGAAGTGGTCACAGCACCAAGCCTGACAGAGTTCAAGAAGTTTTGGACAACACTATCAGGCACATGACTCTTGGGGATGGTCCTGTGCAGGACCAGGAATTGGACTTGATGGTCCTGGTGGGTCCCTTCCAACTCAGCATATTCTGTGGTTCTGTGATTAGGAGCAGAATGAATCCTGCTGCTGCTGCTTTCCTTAACTACCAGGCTATTACTTCCCAACATTTGTTTTACACTTAATAATAAACTAATGCTTTTGATGTGGTTGATGGAGAACCTTGATTTTGATCTACTTGCATTCATGTCTGTACATCACCATCTTTCTCCCCAGGAAAGTATTTTCGAGTAAGAGGGAGAATTGCGATGAATGTAGTGATCAAAAACTTGCTGCTATGAGAAGATGGGGCTGGCCTTGCCTCTGAATTCTGCTACTAATGTTTGTTTCTTTTCCTGCTGGAATATACTGGAGAATCTGAGCACAATTCTGATGTGGTGCTAACTTTAGGAATCACACTAATCTGGTGCTAACTTTGGCAGACGTGCTGATCTGGTGCTGACTTTAGGAGAAACACTGATCTGGCTAATGCTGACTGATGTAAGGAGACACCTCCTTGCATGGCTTTTGTCTGGCTACGGGTACATAGATATTGCCTAGACTGAGGAGGCACCTTGCAGGGCTGCTTGGGTCCTCTTTGTGAAGGCAGAATGAGCTTTGAAGTATTTTTAAAAAACGCTGAACATCTTTTTAGAAAGAAACAAAAGTCTCTTCCCCCAGGAATGGCAGAAATCAGCCTGAATCCCTCTCCAGTGGTAGGGCTGTTCAATATTTTTTTTTGTCATGAAAATGTGAACAATGTAGCTATTAAGTAACAGATTGAAGTCAAAAGGACTTCAGGCATTGTGAGACAACACTTGTGAACTCTCTGTCCATCAGGTTATCTTATCTTGTTTAATGATATGATAACCTTGTGCTGGTGAACGGGACTGAGGGTGAGTTGGCTTACTTAGTAAAGTCACGGGAGACAGAGGACTTCTACTTCCTTGATGGGTAGAGCAAGCAGAGGTTAAAGTCAAACAAGGTCATTGTATCCTGACGTTGTGGTGACCAGAAGTTTAGCTCTGCTTGCTCTGCTGCTCCTTGCAGGTTAAAAAGAACAGCTTGAACTTTGAGGAGCACGAAGGGCATTGCCCTTGTCCTGCTGTAGGACTGCTGCCAGCTCTTTTTAGGACCATCTATTTTAAAAAGAAGTGCTGCATGCCAAGCTTGCAGCAGCCCAGCAGAGGAGTAGGTGCCTCTCTTGAGGCAGCAGCCTTGAGGAGTAAAACTAGGTGGGTCATTGCTCCTGGATAGTGGACCTGGGGAAGGTCTGTGTGATGGAAAAGACTTGCAATGAATTCTCTTTTATTCATTATGCAAACAAAACTGGGATCAATCTGAAATCTTCTTTATTTTTGAGTACCATAAATGAGTTTCAGGAGAAGGATTACAAATAATTGTAAGGTACCAATGGAAGTAATTTGATAGCTGTACTCAGTACATCAGATTTCCACTGCCCCTTCTGACTTCAGCAGTTGTTCTGTGGGGAAGATGGTCACCATGTTCACGAGGTGGCATTAAGAGCCATAACAGGGTGGCAAGTACGTCCCTGTAACTCATTGTCTGATGTGTCATTTACAACCAGAGACCTGCAGGGTTTTGTTTTCTCTCAGAGCTTTAGTGATATTTCAGTTTGTGACTAGAAGAGCTGTTATTAGGTTTTTAAACTTTTTAAACCTGTGAGAACTGTTTAGGTAACCATCTGTAACTGCAGTAAATGTGTATGTGCAACTTAGGAGCTACATCGCCTTAGAGTGGATTCACTGAGGTCAGGCACAGACTGATTGATTTGTAACCAAAACACCTTCAATCTGTATTGAAATCTTGTCTTGGAATTTTGCATTACTGATGTATCTGCCTGGGACCTCAAATGCTCTTATTGTATAGTAGGTGATGGAAATATTTTCTCTTTAAAACCACCAAAGTGGAGAAGATGGGTAAGACTTCTGGGCTGTTCTAGAATTTAGGTGACATTTTTATATGGGACACTACAAAATCATATTAACTACGCTCAGCAATTATACTCTTCTTGAGGCTTCTCTTTCCCTTCTCTTCACTGCCCTAAAGCTAATAAGCCCTTTCATTTACAGGTATTTTTGCACTCTAAAATCTAAGTTCCATGCCTTTGGAGATCAGTGTGCTGTGCAATGTCTTCTGTCTCCCTGCAATGCCAGCTGTTCTTATGTGGTAAATGTGATTGAAAACACAGTACACGGGTACTTGTCTTTTGTGAACCTCTGTCCTGGAGGTGTGCAAGAAAACAAACACCTGTAAGACAGGTGTATAATCTGTGTGAGGGAGCTAGATATGCATTGCATGGCCTGATTACTTGAAGAGCCAGTGTACCAACTGTTAGTGCTTTTGCTTTTACAGACTCATCTGGAAACAGTTATCTTGGATATTTTTTCTTGAATGGACTTCCATGTTTTGTATTGTAATCTTGTGAATATTTTAATACACTTTTTTTTTTTTCCCATTACTGGTTTGCTGGATGAATTTTACCTGGGTGAGGATTGGGAAGGGAGGGGGACTGAAATACAACACCTCTGTCTCTGGCAGTGTTCTTCAGTCACTGCAGTCTGTGTCCACTCAGCAACAACACAGCTGGAGAGCTCACCCTTGGAATTCACACCCTGTGTTACTGCTCCAGCTGGAAGAGCCAAGGAATGCAAGTGGAATTGTAGCAGAACACTACTGGCTTCACTGTGGGACAGCCTTTGAAGAAGGGGAGCTGACAGAGTATCAGGTGCATGCCTTGTAAGAATGGAAATTCTTTCCTTGGAGCGTCCTGCACAGATGCTTTGCACAGGATAACATAACATTGTACAAAGAGTGAAAAAGGAGGGGACCATCGGTGCCACAGCAAGGTGCAGTTCCTTTCCACCCCTGCCATGCTGGAGTGGTAACTCACATGAGGCTAGGGGAGAGTAGGGGTGGAGAGAGACATAAAATAGGACTTTGCAAAACTCCAGTGTTTCAAGGCATTCATTTTCATGAAAGCTCAATCCTGAAGAAGCTACCTGGTCCCTGTCATCTTCTCCCCTGGATATAAATTCCTGAGCTCTGGTACTTCAATGCAATGCTCTTCTGCTTCGAGTTATAAAGGATGACAGAAGCTAAAACACCAGTGGCACATACTAGTTTGTTCTCCTTTTGTTAGAGACAGTGGTGGCTGAGAAACAAATGAAGATACACATAACTGAAGCTGAAAAGAATGTCCTTAGCTACCAGGGAAGAGCATCACAGGGAACGAAATATGAATGCTACTGCTGGTTTCTGAAAGTGTGGTAAACCCCTGCCCAGGTCTGAGTGTGACAGGAAAGATCACTTCATTCTGAGGCTCTGGCTGTCACTCCTGGAGTCAGATAAGGTGAGACCCAGCAACTCATTCCAGGCACAGTCCACAGTCAGTGTCTCTTTAAAGAGACAATACAAACACACAGTTTTGCTTTGATTTAAAAGGTCGCCCTTTATTTAAATGTGTGGTGATACTTTTGTTATTTGCACTTAGAAAACATTTGCTCTCTAGGCATTTAAATTTCCTCTTTGATTTTTCTCTGAGGAAAAGCACATTAAAATTAGTGAAGCTGGGTCCCATGGGGATGGGTTTGTGCGTTGTTAGATTTGACCTGTTAGGTTAAGCATCTCTTTACTGCAGCTGCTCTTGTTGTTTTGCTTTTAGCTCCTGATTATACCTATAGGAAAAAAAAATAAAAGAGCACAGACTAAGAATAGAATAGTTACAATAACAGTGTCTTCCTAACAATCTGTTCAGCAGAGGAGGTTTAAAATTACAATGGGCTTGAGGGTGGAAACTCAGCATAGGATAGCTTAATTAATGTAAAAAGTTCCAAAGTAGCTAAGTTTGCTGCATTCCTGGCCAGTCCTGAAGCCAGAAAACTCCAAAGTTTCCTTCAAGAAATAATTAAAAAAAAATTGAAAAGTGCTGCTCTGCTTAAGAATCCTTTGATGCAGCTGGAACTGACAAGATTCAATGCTCAAAGCTGATAGAAGTGCACAGCTTATGAGGATGAAGTCTAGGCTGTTTGTCAGTCAGAACCACAGCTTTTAAATGCCTTAGACCCAGAAACTGCAGCTTACATGGAGCATTCCTTAACATGTGCTCTAGTTGGACTGAAGCTATTTAAATCTTCCCTCCGACTGAACTGGAAAACTAACAACGTAGCAAAAGAGTTGTGCAGTGTTCAATTAAGCATACAGTTCCTCTTGTCTGATGCACTGACATTGGGGCTGGCAGCATTTATGAACTCCTGGTTAAGAAGAGGTGGTTTGAATGCTCAGTTAGGGAATGTGGAGAAGCCCTTCTTAACACCTACCTCCATATCCGGAAGAGCTGAGAGCCACCGGCACAGCCAACAAAGAAGTTCACAGCAAACAGACTCCAGTTTTTAGGAATAATAACTAGAGAGTATCGTGACCAAATAAGGCCTGTTGAATCAAATGGAAGGTTTAAAGATGTTAATCCTTTAAAGCAAAATACTTGGACATTTCCCTAAGTTTGGAGACTGATACGTGGGCCAGTTTAAGTAGACGAGTTTTACAACTTCATGTTAGACAACTGCTTTTTTCATAATTACCTGTTTCTCAGTGATAAGTGCAGCAAGTGCCACTGAGATGGCTACAGGTATGTACTGCATTTTCCCAAAATAACTAGACAGTAAGGTCAATCGTAGTCTGAATATCAAACGAAAATCTCTGTACTCTACAGAGCAGAGACCTTAATTCTCCAGCACAGTTGCAGGGTAGTGGTATTTTGCTGTAGTATGTCCAGCTTGGATAGTTTAACCTGAAGAAAAGGAGGCTCAGGGGTGACCTTATCACTCTCTACAACTCCCTGAAAGGAGGTTGTAGCCAGGTGGGGTTTGGGCTCTGCTCTCAGGGAACAAGTGACAGACAGGACAAGAAGAAATGTCCCCAAGTTGTACTGACGGGGTTTAAATCAGATATCAGGAAAAAACATCTTCACTGAAAGGGTTGTCAGCATCGAAACAGGCTGCCCAGGGAAGTGGTGGAGTCATAAGTTGTGTAGATGTGTCATTTAGGGACATGGTTTAGTGGTGAGTTTGGCAGTGCTGGGTTATTGGTTGGATTCAATGATCTTAGAGGTCATTACAGACTATTGCTTCTGCCAGTGTGAACGTTCTTGGCAGACAGCAGTGCAGTAGTCCATGTACCACTGCTTCCAATTCCTTGTAACACTTGCAGATTCTTTCCAGTTGGTGTAAATACCCTACCATTCTTTAATCCCTAAAGTCTGTTTAAAAAAAGTCACTATATCCTGGCCTGATTTCAAAATTACTTGATCTGAAGCAAAAGAGGTCACTTAGAGGAATGAGTGGTCTCATGGTAACTTAAGGGATGAAGCTCATGTCCTAACTCTTAGCAATTTGGTCTGGGCAATTCCAAATTAAGACACATGTAGAAAACTGTTACATGATTACAGAACACTTACAGGTTTGATAAAAAGTGTACAGCTGTCCCAGAACTATCATCCAACAGCAATAGTGAGAGCTGGCATGTTATAGTTAAAGCCTTTCTGTAGAAGTGGATTAGTGCTGATGGAGGATTTGGAAAGGACTGTATTCAGGTTCAGAGATGGCAAAAACATGGAGTAACTGTGGCTTTACCTGTGGCCATTAGTACTGCAGACTGTGCTGTGCTGAGCTTTTCTGCTGGTCTGGCCATGTCAGCCAGTCCAGCACACACCAAACCCTGTAAAGAGAAATTCAGTGAGCACCAGTCCAGGACCTCCTGTAATGGGTCAAGGGATTTACAAGGGGAAGTTGCTTCACAGCTACATGCATTATGCAGGAGATGGGATGCATTCTGTGAGCAATTAGACTCTTGGAGACACCACCCACTTCCAGTCCCTTGTGGTAGGGATAAGGACACAGTTATGAGGGTTTCAACTGGCTGGCAATAAAATCCCAGGCAGTGGCAATTTTTTATTAATTCAAGAACAAGGTTAATTTTAGCACAGCTGCTTTCTTAACCAAACCTGGGGTTTTTTGCTGTAAGCAACAAGTAGATGCTTATCTAAATAAGGCCCTTATTCCTACGGTTCAGGCTAAGATATTGCTGGTAAAGATGTAGGTTTGACACCATATAGTCTTCACTCAGCTCCATTTAAAGGGGATAAAAGTGCTTCTTTTTAAATATAATTTCAGTAAAAGTGGAAAACTTCCAGGTGAACTGAGAAAGAGCTTGGCTGATCTACTTGACAATATTAGCAGTAAACTGCCTGATTTGTTTGTTGTGTTATTGCCCTCTACTGGACATATAATGTCATAGTCATGTTACAGGAGTTCACAAAAAAAATCCACAAAAATAGCCCCCCAAACCAAAATCCCACAAATAAGAGAGTCCTAATGCTTTTAATTCCATGACTGCCAGTAAGGACTCCATTGGCTCCAACCAAGAAACCAGTTTTCAAGGGAAGAGACTCCTGTGTGCTGCCTCACTTATGGGACTGGTGCCATGGGAGGGATGGACTTTTAACACTCCTGGGTACCTGAAGTAAATGTGCCTTGACCATCTGGAGGGAAAGTCTTTTTTAACTTCTCAGTGGAGACACCCACTGTGAGCTTAGAGAAGTATTTCTGTGTGCTCACAAGAGAAAAGGCAGCTGTGTATCAGCTCTTTTGACATGGCAGTGGTTGACACCAGCCTGCTGCTCAGGCTCAGGGAGAACCTCTGAGGAAGGGGAGGGTTTGACCACGGTTACTGCAGCTCCAGTCTAGACTGACAAAGAAACCAAGCTGTAGCTTAGACCATAAGGCAAGGCCTGTGGCCTGTGAAAAGCTGGAGTTCACAATGGCAAAGTGAGGAACCAGCTGGCAGTAGCAAGAGCAGGTGACATCCTTGCTGGTTATCAAACAGCTTTGTGGGCTTGGAGGTGGTTTGTTTTATCTGTGCCAATACAACAACTAGGAGGAGTACAGCGAATTAGGAGGAGGCAAACACTTCACCTGGGCACAAACAGAGCCCAGAGGTGCAGCCAAGTGGGAAGTGGAACCTCACGGGAGGCAGAGAGCCACTGACAGTCAAAATGGCAGCTGCCTTTTTCTTCTGCTTTCTCAAGACTACCTTGCACTCTGACATGCTTTAACCTACCTTCAAGCTTAGGAGGCCTAGGAATTTAGCTTCCATAAGATACTCTTCAAATTCCTCAGTCTCTGAAGAGATACATGCTTTAGGAGTTTTGCATTATGCCAGCTCATGCCTACCTGGAGCTAGTGTTCCACAAGAGAAAGCTTTTGTGAAACTTGCAGTGAAAAGTACAGTTTTTCCACAAAGAATTTTCTCCCTGCATGTTGTGCTCTGGGTTACCAGGGTTAATTTTGTTCCTCCACATATATTAAAAATTAGAACCTCAGTGCTGAATCTTTCTGTAGGCTCAGATATCTGCTGGGAAACTATTGCTTTCTCAAGTGGATTGCTGCTGATTGACACCCAGACACCAGCTGGGATCTTATACTTACCCATTTCATAACCGGTGCCCAGAAAAACACTGTCTTGGGACCTGAGGGAGTGGGGGAGGAAACAGAAAAGAAGTTAAATTATTCAGTGAGATGCAGTAGCTATTTTAATACCCACAGTAAGTTTGGGTTGTTTTGGGGCTTTTTTAAATAATGAATTGTGTGTATTAGCACAGTTTCTACCACTGTACAAGCTCTAGCACCTTATATCCATAGTTCATCAACCTTCAGTTGTGTAATCAGGCCACACACTTCTGCAACAGGTGAGTAGGATTTTGCATGTCCATTTTTAAGCAACTGAGGACACCAGAGCAGGCAAAGTTGATTTATGAGTGAAAAGAGTTAAGATAAGGCCTAGGAATAGTGAAAACAGTTTCCAAAGAATGATTAAAACTTCCTTTACAGCTGGACTAACAGAAATAGTATTTTAAATCTTTGCAAACTGAATATTGTAAACTAAAACTCAAAAATATTTTATTACTAGGACTGTAACAAGCCAGTCCCTCCTTCCTTTCCGAAATCACAGTCCACCTCTTCACGCTACAGGCATTAGATGGTTCAAGTGAGAGCACAAATCACAAATAGAAGCAGCAGTAAGTGTCACAAGGAGAGTGTTCTCTGACCTGTACCTCTCAATAGCCTTGTCTTCCTGGCAGAAATAAGGCTTCAAACCCACACCCCAGGAATCTACCAGGAGGCAAAGGAGGATTATGGAGGAAGAGTTAAAAATCTCCAGGAGAAAGGGAGAAAAATCAATGCAATGGGGTCTGGGGGAAAACAGCTCTCTTACAAATACATGTATCTTGCAGTGTTGCCAAAGTGGCAACTGGTTGGTTAAAACAAAGCAGTGTAAAGCCACGGCTACAACCATGCCAGAAATCATTAATCCAAGAGTACTGCTCCAAGTCTTGAATGGGAGCCCACGACTCAAAGCACTGGATGACAGTCAGGACACTGGTTCCAGTTCCATCAGAACACGGGGTTTAGGTCTCAGTGTGCCACTGTTCACCACTCTGGGAACATCCAACATGAAGCCAAGTTTTCACTGTAACATGTAACAGGTGTCAAACACGTTATATATGAGTAATCACTTTGCTTGCTTTTTATGTGAGCTACTTTTTCAATAACAATTCAGCCTTAAAAAGACCTTGCAGCGACTGTTTGCACTGTTTTAAGCACCCTCAAGTTTAAAACTGTGACATGGGGAAAATGTGACCGCTGCGTTTCTACAGCAGGCACCTGTGAAGCAACTCATAATTTGGGGGGATAAGAGTGTCACAAATATCACCTGCTCTAAAGGCAACTAGGACCTCAAAAGGGCAGGGCAGAAAGCCACAAAAACTGGCCTGGCTGCTTTGTATAAAGCCCTCTTTAACCCACGCTGCTTGCGATCAAGCTTCACGCCGCAGTTAATAACTACTAGCATGTTACTTTTTATCTAATATTGCTGAATAAATACAGTATTATCCCTTAAAGATACAAACTTAAGTTGCTGTTCTCTTAGGCAGCTGCTCAGTGTAGCAGTATCAGGCTGCAAATACAGATTGTTACAAATCAGTCTCACAGAGGCCCTCTGTAAACGGCTTTAATCCCTATCATTTAATTTATTCTAAAAGACAAATTCAGATTTGGAGTACTAGAGAATGTGGGGTGAGTATAAATTATTAAACTGACATCCCATAAACAGCCACTAAAGTTCTCAAGAAGACTGACGCTAATTTTTATTAATAATAGATAAATAACTTGATCGTTTAAAACTGCTGACTACAGAAGTAAGAAACAGTGCAAGAAGGTACAAAGGGAAGGTACCAATCCAAGCTGGTAATTAGGGAATACTTTCAAATCTGCCTGGAGCAGAACACCTCTCCTGGAAGCACTCCAGCAAGCACCCAGCCAGGGAAAGCTCTTCCCTGATCCTGACATCCAGAATTTCTCAAGGAGGAATTCGACAGCAGCATATCAGAGCAGGGGGAATAGCAGAGGCTCACCTGGATATCACAGGTGTGACCAGTTTATAGGATTTATGACTTCTAATTAAATGCAAGAAGTCTTTGTGCTGAAAAGTTTGGTTTAATCAGGCAAAGTGAACCCAAAAGGCCAAAGGGGAGGGGGGACAAGTTGAGCCCAGGCTTTCCTGTGGCAGCCTGGGGAGTTGGTGTGCCAGGCCCTCCACTGTCCTCCAGCAGTGCCAGCCAAAGAAACAGATTTTCAGACCAGGCATCAATTATCTCGCTGGAAGCTTTCTTTGTGCCAGGAAAGAAGAAAGCACATTCTCCATCCCTCACAAGTGATTCATAATTCCACGACAATGACACTTATATTCCTAAATTAGACTAGAAATCAGGATATCACCAGAGATAAAATGCCAGCCTTTCATTTTTAACCTACTTTTTTTTTTTTTTCCTAGTCAGAGTGACACCTATTGCATAACTTTCTCACAGACACACCTTCAAGATGTTCAGAGCTGAATCAGAAGTGGCAAAGGTTCAGTTTCAGGACCTGCTTAGGGCTTTTCTCATGCAGATAGATGTGTGTGTATGTATATATACATATACATACATACATACACACACACAAAGAGTCCATGAAAAAGGATTTATTAATTACAACGTTATGGTGGTGAACAAAAGTGGCCCATGGGCAGTTCCATGAAGTGAAAAGCACTGCAAAAGAACCCCCAAAGCCTTATTCAGTTACTACTGCAGGTCTGATGAACAAGGAACACAAATATTCCCAGTGCTTTCTGTGCCTTGTATCCAATAAAAGCAGCTTCCATCTGCTTTTCTCACAGATTGAACGTGTCTCTCAGCACCTTTACAATGGAAGTGTTGGATATATTGGCTTTTCATATATAAAAATACATTAGTATTAAATATATTGGCCTAGTGTATTCAGTATAAGCCAAACATTTTGAGAACTGCAGTTTTTTCACTCTTTGTGATTTCTGTAGAGAAACAATTTTCCTCCCAAGAAAGAACCGTTTCAAGAGGACAGACTGAAAGCCAAAGTCCATTTTCACAGTGCATATTCCAGATGGGTCAAGAGTCAAGGATGCCTATCCCACAGACAGGAAACAGTGGGAACAGCAGCCTATAGAATTCCAGGATTTTATCGAGGACTGCTTTCAATTGCCCGACAGTTTGTTTACAGGACAAACACCACCTAAATGGCACCGAAGGAGATCATTTTACAAGAGGCTTCTCCCTAATAACACAGTCTCCCCTGTTTGCTCATGCAAAGGCAAGTCGTAGGTCAGGCGAGGGGAGCTCATTCCAGGGAAATTCCTTACCCACAGCAGCCCTGTCAGCGCTCTCCCCCGTCCCTGGAAGTGTCCAAGGCCAGGCTGGATGGGGCTCCGAGCACCTTGGTCTGCTGGGAGGTGTCCCTGCCCTTGGCAGGGGGGTTGGAACGAGATGCTCTTTAAGGTCCCTTCCAACCTGAACCATGCCGTGATTCCACGAGCCTATTTTCCATTCTGTTTCCTCAGCACATCCACTTGGCTGCGGGGGCCTCCAGGCTCCTTTGGAAGCATCGAATTCCCCGGGACGGGCTCTGGCAGCGCCGCCGCTCCCCGCGAGCGCCGTGACAGCGACACCCGGATGGGACCACTCGTGTGGCGCCCGCCTTTTTGTATTTCCCCTTCCCAGACACATCCACGTCCCCGTTAAGGAGCGGAGCCACCGCACCCGCGTCCCCGCTCCCGCCCCCCGCCCAAGGTGACCCCCCGCGCGTTACCCGCCGGGTGGTTGTAGAAGGGCCGGAACCGCGGCGGCAGCATGAGCTCGATGCGGTCGAGCAGGCGGTGGTAGGAGGCTCGGAGCCCCGTGGCGGCGGCGGCCATGGCGAGACGAGCGGGGCGAGCGGGGACCGAACGGAGGCGACCAAAGGGGACCGCGGAGACAGCGGGGACCGACTGCGCGTCCTTCCCCCGCCGGCCGCGCCCCCGCCGGTCCCGCGCGCTGATTGGCTGCCCCCGCAGGGGGTGGGGCGGGGCGGGGCGCTGAGCGCAGAGCCATTGGCTGAGCGGGCTGGCCCCGCCCCCTGAGGAGATCTGGCGCGCCGTCCGCCCGCGGGAAGGGCACCGGCGCCCGGCTCAAAGATGGCCGCCGGCGGGGCGGCTTCACTCTCCCGCTCAAGATGGCCGGTGCGGTGGAACCTTAATAAACCCAAATCCAAGATGGCGGCCTTGAGGCTTCGCCCCGGTTTGACTCCAGAGAGCCGGTTCGGCGGCCGGCCACGCCTACGCCTGACCTCACTTGGGGCCGGGGTGACGTCACTGTCTCTCGCGAGACGCGCGTCAGTCCCGGCGCCCCCGCTCCCCCCCCGATAGGCGTGTCCCGCCGCGTGCCCGGTGGGCGTGTCCCGCTGCCGGCCCCGCCCCCCGGCTCGCGGTCGGCGGCGGGGCGCGCGGCGGGCGCGGGGCGCGCGCGGGGCCCGCTCGGCGGTTCCCATGGTGATCGCGCGCGCCGGCCCGTCCCGGCGCTCCATCGGCCCGACCCCCATCCCGACCCCCATCCCGACCCTCATCCCGATCCATCACCGACCCGCTCCCCCCGACACCGCGCGGGGCCATGTCCCGCGGGCGCTGCCCGCACCTGCTCTGGGACGTGCAGAAGCGGAGCCTGGGGCTGGAGGAGCCCGGATTGCTGCGGAGGCACTACCTCGGTAAGGGCGGGCGGGACGGGGGGTGGGAGCCCTTCCTGGCGCCCCGCGAAAGTGAGGAGGGGGCCGGGAGCCCCTTCCCGGCGCTGCCGCTCCGCCCCTCGGCCGCGCTGTCCCGCAGCTCCCAAGTTTCCTTGGACACCCCCCAACATTCCGCTCGACTCATCCCATCCCACCCCGGGGGTGCTCCGGGACCTCCGTCCCCCGCCCCAACCCCCGGCGGTGCCCCAGGACCCGGCGGTCCCTCCGCTTCCCGGAGGAACTGTTGCACGCGGGGATCCAGCGGGGAACTTGGGCGGCGGCGGCTCGGGATAGCCCCGGGATCACCCTCGGAGGCCGGGCAGGGTCCGGGTTTGCCGGGAACAAAGCGCGTGAACGCCCGTGGGATAATGGCGCGGGCGATCCCGGGGTGTTCCCGGGGGTTCGGGAGCCGGGACGCGCCCGGTGCCGCCCGATCCAGCCGGGATTTGTGTCCCCGGCTCTCCAGCCCCGCACTGCCCTCGCTCCCACACCCCATCCAGGTTATTTCCACTTTGGAAGTTGAACCCAGCGCTACTTTCAGTTCGCGAGGCCGCGGGGACGTTCCCGTGCTGTAGAAGGAACTATCGGTGTGTTCTTTGTCATGGCGCAGGTTTCGTGCGAAACGTTACCAAAAATATTTAAAAAAAACCCACTCCGCAATATTTATTCCCGTGGCTTTGGAGGTGTGGCGATCCATCGTAGTGCCGCCGTGGGTTTTTGGGGAGGGAGGGGGTAGCTCTCCAGGGAAAATGGGTTGTTCTTTTGTGCTCGAGTGGCAAAACAATTCCTGCCTTTGAGTCGAAACCTCCGAGTGCTCGAGATGGAGCTGATTTACAGCGCTGTAAAACGTGTGTCTTCTTGTGCCTCCCAGGCGTCTCTGACCGTGGACGGTATTGGTTTTCCTCTTGTTTCGTGGTGGAATTTAAGGTGGGATATCACATTACCGAGCCTAACTCGGTAGTTTTCTGCCCGTGGTCCCTGAGCACTCAGTAATCCACCGAAGGAAATCAAGGTCATTGCTGGTTGGTTTTCACACCAGCGAGGGGGGTGTGTGTGTGTGGATGTGTGTGTGTGTGTGTGTGTGTGTCTGTAGCACCCACATGCACAGAAGTCCCTTGGAAAGGAATTTTGAAGCCCTAAAATTAAAAAAATCCTAATGGTCTAACTGCTTTTGACTTTCGTTATGTCTCGACAGCTGCTTTTGGTCAAGTCTTAGCTGAGGATTGTCCTAACTTTTAGTGATCAGTCCTTCTGACTGAATTTGGGTTTTTTGGGGGGGGGTTGGGGTTTTGTTTAGTTTTGTTTTTGTTTGGTTTGGGTTTTTTTTCTGCTCCAGTCAGAGCAGAAAAGCTCAGTGTTGAAATTAGGACCGTAGTGTGCAGATTCTGAAGAAGCGCTGTAAGACCTTTTTGGTCTTTTCTCTTTTGATATTGCATGATTGTGTCTCTGACAGCTGAAGTATTAAGATTTGATCAGTTGAAATCATCCTCCTGGATTTACTAAGATCTCTTTTCTGGATGCTGCTCCAATAAAATGTACATAACTTTAGCTAAGAACAAAATTCCTCTGGTGGCTTAAGGTTAAGGTCTCGCATTTACTGTTTTTCATTTAACCTAAACAACTTCAGTAGCTTTATTGCCTTGAGAAAATAGGACCTGGGAGAGCCTTCCCACTGAATTATGTTGAGATCCATGCCGGAGGTGGCAGGAGATACTCAGTCCTTACTGACTCCTGCTTTTAAAGAAGGGGTTGGTACATGGTGTGCTTGTCTTATGGAGCCACTGCACTTTTGCTCAAAATGGTGTTTATGGCCTTAATAAACCAGGTGTGGTTGCTTGTGTGCAGACTTACAAGACAACAGGCCCATTGTTGTGCCTTTTTGTAGTTTACTGTATATGTGGGTCTTTTCCCTTTCAGACTTTGGCAGTTCCATGTAGAAGCTTTGTTGTTTGGATGGGTAGCCCTGGTTGTTGGTCATTGCTCCCTGATCTGAACGGGAAGGAAGGTTTCTTCCTATTCATAATTTTTTTAATAACGTTTCAGCAGTGTGACTGACAGAACAAGTGCAAGTCAAGCATTTCATTTTGACTTAGAAATAGTATTGGGAGACTTGAGGCACTGCCCACGTGCATTTTTTTTTTTTGCTTTTTGTTTGTTTGGGTGGATTTTTTTTTAGTAAATTTGTCAAAGCCATTATGGATGTCAGTACAAAATTAAGAAGTTTATGTATATCTTCATTGTCTGCTGCTGTTTTTCAGCCACCAAATCAGATGAGAACCTTTATAGCAAGTCCATAACTACCAATGCAGTTCACAGTGTGTTGGAGGGAAGAGGTGTCTGTGTGGATGGTGATGGCATAGTGAAACATTAATTAGGATAAAATCATAGTGTTATGCTGCGGTGCAAAGTACCAGAAATATTGAAAGCGAGACTGTATTGAAGGAAGACATCTGAGAACTAATTGCTGTTTCCTATTTACTCCGTGTTTTAGTTTCATGTGAACTGGCAATCAAGTGACACTCTATTTATAGCCCCTTTCAGCTTTCGAAAACAGCTGCTCCAGGAAGGATGTGTGCATCGCATTGTACCTTTCCCTGTGGGTAATTCACCCGCAGAATTTATGTCCTTGCAAAACCCTGTCTGATTTTGCAGGATCCCTAAATAATTGCTCTGAATCCTAGTCAGTTCTGGACGGAGTTCCACAGAAACACCTCGTGAAGGTGGGGCAATACAAGCGTGCCTGGGACGTGTCCTTCAGAGGTTGTCCCTTGGTGAGAATTCCCGCTGTGGTGAGAGGGAGAATGTGGGTCTTAGCAATGTGTCTGTTAGCTACGTTTTCTTCAGCATTTGTAGGCTAATTAGTCTCAGTTTCAGACAGTGCTTGTGTCTGTATCTGAAGTCTCCAGAGAAAGCCAATCCTCAGGGAGGGCTGTCAGTAACTCTTCTCTTGGATTCAGTTTGGGCGTCCTCTTAGCCCAGTGCTCGTGGGAGGAGTCCTGCTGCTGGGTCACCGATGAAAACTGGGTATCGGTGGACTCGCAGTTGTTAAAAACATCACGTTGCTTTTACACTGGAAAACATTGATAGTAAACTGTAGCACTTAAATTAGTGAAGCACTTAAGTTCTGCTTTGAAACTGGCAAGTGTAATTATCAGCAGCGATACTTTCAGAAGACTCTCAGAACCTTTGTTGCAATTTTGCATCGTTCTTTCAGTGACTCGTGGACTTGTAGGTTCTCATAACAGGGGAAGTGCTCAGTGCCAGCACAATAAAAGGCCTCTATGTGGATTAAATACAGCATATAATGATTTGACTGGAGAAATGGCAGCATGGGTTTGTTGCAAGAAAGAAGGGATCCATAATTTCCCTGAAGTATTTAATGTGATGGTATTATTTATTTGTATTTATTTGCTTTCCTGTGAAGGGTCATGCTGGTGAGAGTGGCTCTGTTTAGCCAGTAGGAACAATGAAGACTTTTCCTTTTCTTTTCCTTTTTTTGTTAGTTTGTTTTGGGGGTTTTGTTTGTTTGTTTGTTTGTTATTTTTCTTATCTGACATAGCAGGTTATCCAGAGAAAGTCTGCCAGTCTAAAATAGTCTGTAGAGAGGAACTGATGCTGGTTTTTAGCTTGGAGTTGGAAGTTGTGGTGCTTGATAGAATGGAAGCAAATATCAAAATAATCAGTTCTTCCCAATCTGTGATATCCCTGTTCACATACTATATTCTGAAATCTTCTTTTCGTGTGATGTGAAATTTTTAAGCTTACCAGATATCTTAGAGATAGAACTGTGATGTCTGAGCTTCCACTCCCCCCTCTTTAAAGATTGTTTCACATCTTACTAAGTTTTTATCATCCTGTTATTTAAGATTGGGGGAAGGTTTGCAATGTACAAATTCACTGCAAGAAAACCAGTAGTGAGGTTCATCGAGGTCAAATTTTGTAAAGTTTCAACAGTTCTTACTAAAAAGACAGCTGTGAATACATTATGTAGGTAGGGAGAACTTACTGGGAACTACTTAGGTTTCAGTAGTTCCCCCTCTTTACAGAGATGAACCATAGTGAAAGCAAAACTAATTAGAGTTTTAAAGTAAGTTGATTGCCCGGCTCACTGGCAGGGTTGAAAAACAGGAAAAACAGGCGAGTGCAGCTGTTTACATGCATGGACAACTTATTAGTTTTGATATTGACTGTGTCACATTCATTAACATATTAGTTTATAAAACCAGTAGTGGTTTGTGGAATGTAGATAGAATTTGGTTCTTCCTAAAATATGTTGCCCTGGGTGTGAGAGTGAAGTCAGTTCCTTAAAGTGCTGTAAACTTTCATTCTCTCTTTTGCTTTTCTTGAACAAACAAACAAACAAACAAACACAAAACCCAGCAGAATGGAAACTGGAACGCTAGGGAGAACAACCAGAAAGAGAGGTGCTGTTTTGCCCAGTTTTTGCTCCAGCTATATTTGAACATGTGGTGTCTTGGTCTTTGAAAATAACGCAGAGTAAGAAGGGTTAGACAGCTTTGCTATGATCAGCTTTGTAGCTGGTGCTCTTGCAGACTTGGCAATGGTCACAGTGTATTTAATCAACCTTTCTTCTTTAATTCTTTGCATAATACCTTTGATGTTTAGTTATTTTCAGGTGGACTGTTACATTTCTAAATGTAACCTCCTAAACCTCCTGTATTAATTTTCTCTTCCAACGTGAGTTAAAAACACTCATCTGTCACAGCTAAGCTCCAGAACTGCTAGAGGGGGTTTATGTTATATTTTTCTTCTACAAGTCTATCAAATTAACTTCTGCTTGAAGAAGGACCATTATAAATTAGCCTGATTGCCTGATTATGAGGACACAAATCTGCTGTTTCAATGTAAACAGTGTAACTTCCTGATGTGCATCATTTTCCACTGCACTTCAGTGTGTGCCCAGAAACCAGTTCTGCAGTGATGTATTCTGTCACACACCAAGTGGGAAACTGGACTGACTGAAGATTTGGGAAAGATATAGCTCAGCTATATCTTCTTCAGATTTTTTTCATCAGAGATGTTTTCTGAATAATAGAAAAAGGCAGAGTCAGAATTGAAATTCACGGTGTAATAAATGAATTAGAGGAAAATACATCTGTGAGACATCTTTAACATGCTCGATCTAATTTTGGAAGGAGGCAGGAAACATGAGGAAAGCAGGAAATTTGGTACAGTCATTGGATTTTCACTGGTTGTGTAGAAAAGTTTAAGACATATAAGAGCATTGCAGAAAAGAGATGTTACTTCTTAATTGAAATAAACACAAGAGAGTACACTGATCAAGTATTGCCTTAAACTGGATATGTTTGGAGTTTTTTCCCTCCCCTGTTAATAAAAGCAAGACTTAGTGACTACAGTCCTTAAAAAATTACAGATGAGCAATTCCAAGAACAATGTGTCATCGGGACCTGTTGATAACAAATTGAATTTGGAGGAGTTTAATAAAGAGACTGTGTCTGAAACGAATTCCCTGATATTATCTCGTTTAAATTGGTCCCGAGGAACAGAAAGGCACAATGTGTACATCTCAAACAGCTTTTGGGAAAAGATGTTAGGGCTGATCCCAGCATACAAGATTAATGATTTTTTTTTCCTCTACTTCGAAGTAAATCACCTCAGATAATAAATACACCCAGATTAAATGCTTTAATATCAGTAAAGGAAAATAAAAGCATAGCATAGGAGAATCATCTGGACAAGGGAACAAATCAACGCTGGGTGGTTATAATTTGGTACATAGCAGAAGACCAGAAAGAGATGTGAGCTGGAGGGAGGATAAGGTTGGATGAGTATTCCTGGTGCCTGAGTGCTGAATACTTAGTTTTAATTTCAGTCTAATCAGCCTTCTGTTATCTTTAGGATTATTTCCCTTGTAGACTAACCGAGCTATGGAGGTGGAGGTGCAGGAGCCAGTTGGACCTGCAAGTAAATTTGGACCTCTAAGTAAATTTGATAGCTTGTTTTGCTATTATCTCGGAAATCTTTGCTTGTAGTTAATATCATTGACCTTTTTTCAGTTACGTCTTTCCTGTGTGTTTTGTGGTTTAATTGATACTGTTTGTGCTACTACTTTTGTCTCCTCAGTGTTGTCCAATTTTGCTACTTCTGTGACAACATGTTGATGATAATTTTTAGGTATTTTCTTTTCTAAAAAAAATACATGCAGGATCTGGGATTACTCGGTGCCTTCTGTCACTCTGTCCTGAATAAAGAGAATAAATTCCAGTGTTTGTTTTTAGGATGCTGGGGATTGATGGGAGTACAGTTTCTGCTTTTTATGTACTAACATCAATTTGTAAAAAACTGTAGACCCTTACAGATCACACTTTTATGTTCTTCAGTGGCACTAGTTTGCAGAAACTTGGTTTTGGGGTTTTGTTTTTTCCTTTTCTTTTTTTTTTTTAATACTACTGTGTAGATCAGATATTGTTATCAATTAACTTATTGAGTTTTGATGTTTTAATTTAATAAATGACCAAAATTTTTGCTGCTGTTTGATTTTGACATATGACAACAACATTAACAGAAGGTGGATTTCTGGCTTTGCATTCAGCTGGAAGGAAATGATCAAAAATTGGTACAGCTGTTTGAGATTGCTGTTTTCCGTCCCTCAAAAATTGAAGAGGCATTTTGTGTTTTTGCAGTTTTGCTTGAAATGGGCTGAAGTATGCAGATGTACTTGTGCTTTTTGATTTTAAGGGATTAACCTTACGTGTAATGTCTGTGCACTGAACATTAATCATGTGTGTTAGTGGCTGCCAAGAAGTGTGAGTGTGTTGTAGGCCTTGCATGTATAATTATTATATTTGAATTAGTCTCAGGATGCAAATGTATTTGCTTTATATTCTTTGGAGCCTCAGTGTTCTCATGCAAACAGCTGGAAACTGCAGAGGTTTGTGTGCACTTCAAACATATTTTCATTTTTGATTGCAATATTTCATCGAATTTACATTGTGTGCTATTAAAGACAATCTTTGTACCAGGAATGTGCTTGCTTTGTAAATAACTGCCTGTGTCTTGATCCTGAGTGTTTCAGACAGCTCTGTAGTTAAGTTGTACCTTGATCTTCTAATAATGAGCTTTGGTTACATGAAAGCTGTCTCCTGCTGCAAAAACAAGTCGTGTACAACGTGTACTGGATTTGTATTTCAGGATGAGGCAGTGATGTGAGAGATCCTTTAGATCTCTTTCTTTTATTTATTTATTTTAATACCGCCTCCCACCCAGTATCCTTCTTCCAGTTGGATTGCTTCCATTAACTGCATTAGGGTAGGCCATTAAACAAATCTGTGTTCGGTCTCTTTTAAGTTGTTGCACTGCAATACTATGAGTTCTTGTGTCTTTGCATGTGATTTCTGATCTTCTATCCTTGAATGTCCCCAAAATAGTCTGGTGGGATATAACTGATCATGTATCAAGAACCTGTTGACACTTGAGACTAGTCCTGTCCCAGCAGTAAGGAAAAAGATCAGTCCAGACACAAAGTGGGCCAGCCTTCAAACAAAGGTCGATTTTTCACAGTTTAAGTGCAAGTCTTACTGTTTTCATGTCTTTGGGGCTTAGTGAGTTGCTGATTCAGACATGTCCCAGATGCTTTAGCGTGTGTTGAATCGTTAAATATTGAACGCGAGTATCGTGAGTCTGATCTGCGTCACAGCAGTGAATTTTAATATCCCCCCTTTTCCCTCGTTTTGTTCTGCAAGGATTTGCGGCCTTTCCTCTGGGGAAGTTGAATGTGTCATTAATGCTGACTGCTCTCTACTTAGTAGATATCATGAGTTAGATGAGGATCTATCCTTCTCTTCCCTGTGAACTGAATGTGTTCAGAATCATTAGTGACGTTTATTCAACACTTACTAAATTATGAACCTTCACTGATATAGAAATTAAAACCTTTATATCTAAAACCAACACAGAAATTAAACCATTAAACCAAACCCACCTCTCTACTTAGGTTACATGGCTTTGTTTTTACTGGTATTGTGATGTGTTCCTGTTATTTACCTTTCCCTGGAAATGAGGAAAAATGTGGTTCCTTTTCAATTTCTTTTTATTTTAGAAACACTGTTATGTCCTGAAAACTCTCTTCAGTGGAAAAGGAGTCCCTTGGGTTAAACAATAGGGTTATTTTGTCATCTAGGATGTTTAAGGCAACAAGCAGTGTAATTTTTAAGAACAAGGGGTTTTTTTTTCCTATTTGTTTTTAAATGCTCAATGATAATTTAACCTATGTCACAGTGTTAACTTAATAGTTATCTACCAGCAAGACTCAGCTTTCTACTTGACCTCAACTTTTGACATCATCTGTCTTCTTCAAACTGTAATCCTGGGCAAATTCCAAGTGTTTACACTTGGAATCTTACGGGGTTATGACCTGTATCTGTTGTGGTACCTAAATCTCTATTTATAATTTCTCATGTTCCCCCAAACCCAGCAGTGTGCAGTGCCTGTAGTACTCAGGATTGAATGGTATGTTTAATTAGGTAGGTGTGCAGAATGGTAAATGCTTTAAGTCAGTTCCCTGTGTCCAGGTTCTCGTTTTCACTGGGACACCCTTGTGGGAAAGGCAGGCCCTGCTTGGTTTTTTTTGCTAGAAGACATGTCTCTTTAGATACCTTGGTAAGCTCCTGTATAATCACTTAATCTGTTTAAAAATGAGTATCCAGTGAGCTTAAACAACTTTAAATAGTAGGCTTTTGTTTATCCCAGAACCTTTGTCCAAAATTGGTGTGAGTGGTCCTGGTGGCTGACCGGGAGGATCAGCAGCCTCTCCCGGACACTTGGAGGTAATGGAAGCACTGGCAGCAGTACTGGACACACACCTCTTCAGCCTGGACATGCCTGCTAGGAATGTGCTCCTCTTAAAAGCAGATTCCAGTAATTTTTCCTTCTGCTATGATTTTCCACGCCCCAGGACTCGTTTTGTGTGAGAGTTCACAGGCGACAGATCGCGGTTCTGCCGTGAGCGGTTCAGACTTTTGTGCTGGGGCAGAACAATCCCCCTGTTCCAGCTCCTTGGAATCATCTTCTCTTGCTGGAAAGTGGAGCTCCTAATTAACCTGGGGTGTTACACAGATAGGTAGTGCTTGAGAACACGTACCTGATGGGTGTTTCCCAGCATTTTAAGGATTGTCTGGGTTACTACGTTGATATCATTTTTATAAGAAAATATTCCACATACATTGCTGTTCCACGTAACAGTTTCAGATGAAGACTTTTCAAAGTCAACAAAAAGAATTTCCAAAAACATGTTGAAACCTACAGTAATGCTCTTTACTCTGACTTGCAACATTCTGCATAATATTCCTTTTTTGCCTTCAGTTAGTGGAAGCCTCCTTTGATTCTTTTGATGAGAAGAAAGCAGGGCTCAAGTGTATTTTTCTTGATATGATGACTCTTGTTCTGTGTTGCCATCTGTTTCAGAATTTTGAGGTGTTTCCTTGGGAGACATATTTTAGTGCTGGTGGAGAAAACAGAAGAAACCTTTTGCATGTGGTTAACCCTGGATCCAGTTAATCA
The DNA here is from genome assembly GCF_001604755.1 of Lepidothrix coronata. Lineage (NCBI taxonomy): Eukaryota > Metazoa > Chordata > Aves > Passeriformes > Pipridae > Lepidothrix > Lepidothrix coronata. The sequence goes on from NW_016690363.1 coordinate 1,812,860, forward strand.
CTTGAGCTGTTTCAGGTAGTTTTGTGTTGAGAAGTGTAAGGTGGTACGTGTTATCTTTTTGCCTTTGGTTGTCTTTTACATAGATACAGCTTCTCTTTGTTTTATCACATGAATAATGAATTTTGTCCTCTGCTCTGTAGAAATTAGAAATATTCGTGACATAATATAAAAATTTCAAGTACCTTTTATCTCAGTGAGCCGTTTGTATATGATCATTGGACTACTTTAAGGGATCCAGTAAATATCAAAATTGCTGAAAACTGGCATTTTTTTCTCCTGTTGCAAAACCACACCTGTTTTACCTTCTGCTCAGCTGCAATCTGTGGCAGGAACAATACAGAAGAATTTACTATGGGCAGTGTGAGGGGGCAGGAGAGCTGTCAGAATATGGTGTACTTGTGAATGAAATCCACTTAGCACTAGTCAGCACAGCACACTCACCTGACAACTAGTGCTTGGAAAGAACAGATAAAATGCCTCCTTTGAGACAGGGAGTTGTACTTTATGCCACATTTTTGTCACTGAGAACACATTAAACAATTGATATTAATACAGTTGGATTTTAAGTGTTGAGTATCTTTCGGGCATGATAAAACATGGTAAATATCAAACAGAAATTAAACACATTGGTTTAAAGCTCAAATGCTTGTAGCTTGTAGCATTGGAGTTTTGGAGCCCAATGGGAACTTATATTCAAGAGTGAACACTCTTGATATCTGAAATGTGTTTGCAACTTAATTACAGCCTTTGCCACAAATGCAAACAAATCTTATCTGATGTTACAGCAGAAGCAAACCTAAGCAGGAGTATTTTTCAAAATGCTTTTTAATTACCCTAAAATGTATAAAACATTGCTGAGCTGCTTTTTTTTTTTGTGGGTTTTAATTGAGGTCAAATTTTGTATCAATATATTCACCATGAGATATTACAGGCTTGCTGGATTGTAATTGAGGGCATAGCATCCCATCTTCTGTAGTTTCTGTCTTAGTGTTGAGAGCTGAAGGTTTTGTGTTTCTTAACACATAAAGCTCATTCCTTAAGCCTGTCTTAGGATTTGAGTTACCAGCTTGATTAACACCAAGTTGTTTGATGCTGGGTGTTTAGTAGCAAAGCTCTTACGTATTAAAATGGTAAGTCTCTTCTGAGACACTAAAATATCTTGTGTTTTCTCTGTAGTGTTCAAACTTTCAGACTGTGTGATGTATCATTAAGAGCAGAGAAAAAATCAGGTTAACCTGTTTTGAACTTAAACCATAGTAAAGTAGTTGTTCATAGTCACTTGAAAGGTATTCTTTTAAACATTGGTAGAGCCAGGATTTATAATTTTTTGGCATTTATACAGTAGTACAGAACAATAAAGAAATATAACTCAGGGCCTTGTTCAAAGGACTGGAGGTCACACCGATGGATTTGGTTTCTGGTAGCACTGCTGGTTCACTCTTTCCTTTGATAAATTGCTTCAGTTTCCTGTGTCACAGTTTGAGTGACTATAAAATGGGGCCACTGTCAGCCCATACAGCTGACAAATTATTTTCAGGATTTTAATTCATCTTCAAGATTTTTAACGTACCTCGATGAAAGTTAATTCGGTGCATATTGTGTGTAGTCCTGCTTACTGTGTGGTAGATGGAGAATTCTGGTTGTTGAAAAAACAGCCTGTTGAGGTGTGGATCAGAAGTTATATTGGATAACGATGTAGAGTTTGAGCAAAATAAACTGTATACAGAAGAACTGGACTTGCCATCTTTTCGTGGAGTTACTTCAGAAACCCGTAAACTCTACCCTGAAAAATCAGGAGTGGTTTTGAAATGCACTTAGAGTGCAAGATAACATGTGCTCTGCATTGGGAACAGATGCTGGCTCCATTTCAGTTTTAAACTAGGGCATTCCAAATGTCACAGCAAGCCAGCACTGAGGGACTTGGCCTTGGAAAGAGCCAGCTTGATATAAATGAGTGTTCATTTGATAAATGGGATCTATTACTGAATAAGGGTTGTCTTTTAGCGTCTCATGCCACGGTGGTGCTGCTTTGGATCAAAGTGTAGTTGTATTTCTGTAGAGCACAAATGTACTTTAAAGCTAAACCTTCATCGTGGAATGATCTGTACTTCTTCAGTGGGATATTCCGGAGCACAGTTTTAAATATAAGAAGGTTTTACATGCTTAAAGCATTTAACTTCTCTGCTGTCATCAGTTCTGAAGCAGCTTTGACTCAAAGTTGCTTACAAAAGAAAGGCATGTGTACCTCTGCCAAAATAGCCATGTAGAAAGCACCTGATCAGCGATTCCTGAACTGAGGATTGTGACCTAAATGGTGCCATAAGGATGGTGAGCCGGGAATACAAGGGACACTGTGGTATTTTGGTGTTGCTCCCTGAAGCGAGATTAGAGCTGTGAATGCTTCCAAACACCCAAGTTAGGTAATTCTCCAGATGGGAGCAGCAAGGCAGCCTTTTGGTTTGACCTTGTGTGTGCAGTGGATGTTTTGTAGCAATAAAGTTACAAGGAAGCAGCTGCAGTTTCTCTTTTGCTCGCTTTTCCATCTTTAAATTCATATTATGAATGACTCAAGGTGGTGCTTCTTTCACAAATAGAACATGGCCTTGGAAATGGTCCTCTAGTCTCTAGATCAATATATACTAAAAAAAAATTACTGTATTGAGGGTTTCACTGTACCTTGAGGCTTCAGCAGTGCATAATGTTTGGTGAAAATGGGTAGATGGATAAAAACTGAAAGTATTATTGATCGTTCTACTGAGAGTGGTACTGGACCTTGAGGCTTCAGCTGGTGCACAATGTCTAGTGAAAATGGGTGGGTGGAGCATTAGCTTGATAGCTTTCCAAATTTCAGCTTTGTAAACACTTCACAGGGGGCTCATCATTGCCATTTGAAATTTAAGAGGGCTTTTTTTGGTTTGTTTTATCGGATTCTTGTCCGTAGCTTTACCTGAGCAGTTTCAGAGCAAACCCCATGTGTGCTCCACTGTCCAGTGAGATAATCTTGGTGATGACACCTTGATCACTTGATCCCTGTCTTAGAGAGGCCCTATTTGAATATAGGAAACGATATATTGAAACACCCTCACAGAAATAAATGATTCTGTTTCTAGTGGCAGTTCTTAGTTAAGGGGACAGAGAAATAGTTTCTGGCTCTCACAAGAGCCTGCACACAGTATTGGGTGGTGAAAAACCAAAACATGACACAGGTCTTGATGCTGATTTTGAAAGAAAAAAGTACTCTCTGGGGTTTTGTCAAAGACTGGGGTCTCCTCCATCATCGTAGTTCAAAGGGGAGCCAGGAGGGCTCAGGTGTCCATGGGATTAATGGGAATGAGAGTTAAGGATTGTGAAGATTCTCGTCACCTGTGAGAGCAGAGTTCTTGGCAGTCCTTTGACTGTTAGAACATCCAACAATAACAGTTGTGATGCACCTGAAGAATAAAACAAAACAACCCAGAAAGGATTGTTTTTTTTTTTTTTTTTTACTGCGATAAAAATGGGTCAGTGACAAAAATAATCAAGTGAAAAGTACTCTAGTACTTATTGCTGAGCTTTGTTAGCAAACCAGTGAACCTGTGGAAGTCATTGCTGAAGTACAAGGAACACAAATTCACTGACTTTACTCAGCTTTTAACAACAGCAAATGCAGAGGCAATATTTTCTTCAGGTCAGTTTATTAGAGTACTTCAGTTTTTTCTTTCAGAAAAAACCCCACCACTTAGAATCCGGTGGTTCTAGTTTTAAGTGATAAGACAAATTAGAAACAATCCATTCAGTTGTCTTATGGTGTTTAGTACTTAATCAAATAGGTTTTTGGAGGCAAAACATTTTAACTGTTTTCTCCCTTGCCCCCTCTTTACTTTAGGGAATAAGGAAACCATAAGTGTTGTAGTTTTGCTTGTATTTAGTTCCTTCCTTGAAACAGTATTTAGATAGATAGTGATCAAATGATAAAAAACTAATCACATATGTAACAACTAACATATGCTAGCACGTGCAATCCCAACATATGTTTTTAGTGTTTTTAAAATGGGCAAGTGTTAAATATATGAGACACCTTATGTCTGCATCTCAAGTTAAACATTTACTGAAACTTGTATAAGTACAGTGTCCTTATTAAGACCAAAAAATCCTAATCTAACAATGAGAGCAAGTCAGTTCATATCTAATTTTGTCAACAGACTCCTCTAAGGAAATTAAAATTGCCATTGAAGATGGGATTGGAACACAGCTGTTGCTTCTTACTTGCTGGTTTAAGTGGTTTGGATTAAGACCAGGAGAGAAGAGTCTGTTGCTCTGCTTGTTTTTAAAAATTGTTTAGTGATCTTTAGTGTGTGTGTCCAGAGCATTCTGAGCAAGCACAATGCACATGCAGATCTGTGATATGCAGTGCCCAAGAATCACCCACTGCTGTCAAAATTTTTTGTCCTGCAACTGGAAGTGTGATGGGACTGGCAAGCACTGGATTTTTGTGTTGGCCTGTGGAGTATGCCTTTCTTAATGAAGTTGTGCTTTTGGGGGTCATGTCTTACTGTATTTTGCTTTACGGTAGCAGCCCAGCAGCAAATTGTTGGGTTTCTGTCATGCAGAGTGAGATATAAGGATGCAGCAGGTGATATTTCCCACCTCTGTATTCACACTTACTTACAAACAAGTGAAATCAAATTAGCCTGAAAACAGAAATCTTCATTAAAAATACAGAAATCATTCTGTGATTCGTACAAATAATAGGATTTAACTGAAAGGTGGAAAACCCAACCATTAAGAACCTATGGTCAAATCTGTTCCTCCAGGGAAAAAAGAATGGATAAAGAAAGAATAGTGAACTAGAATCACAGAATGGTTTGGATTGGAAGGGACCTTAAAGATAATCTAAATCCAATCTCCCTGCCATGAGCAGGGACACCTTCCACTAGACCAGGTTGCTCCAAGCCCCATCCAACCTGGTCTGGGACATTTCCAGGGATGGGGCAGCCACAGCTTCTCTGGACAGCCTGTGCCTGGGCCTCCCCACCCTGACAGACAAGAATTTCTTCCTAATATCTAATCTAAACCTGTTCTCTTTCAATTTAAAGCCATTCCCCCTTGTCCTGTCGCTACATGCCCTTGTAGTTCTTTTCCTGATTTGGTTGTTTCTTCAAAGGGAGGTCAGTTTTGAGTGAATTCCATAGTTTCATATTTGAAAACAATGCAGCCAAGCATAGATCTACAATCTGATATTTTTACCTGGAATTTTGTTCTGACAGTTGTACAAACACAGAGAAAAAAAGTTGGTGATCCTTGAGTTTAAATGCTTTTAGGATTCAAGTAAAAATATCAGGTTCATCAGTATTTCTGAAAGTGCTTTCAAGGGAATATTAGGTTCATTATAACCTGCTTTCATGGAATGGGGGCACTCTGAATTAAATGAAAGCTGTGTGCTTAAACATCTAGTTCAGGAAAAGACCACATTTTTGTCAATATACTTTATTTTTCCCTCTTCATGTGTTTTGTACAATGGTGCTTTTAAGTGCAGTGGTAAATCAGTTTGTATATGGGGAATAAGTACATAAATTTCTGGGGACCTTGCCTTATTCAATATGCATTTATAGATTTCTTGTTTCCCCTTCATTTCTTCCTCTCACATTACCTTTCCAAAAGTTTCCACTGTGTTTTATCCCTTAAATATATGGGAATGTTACTGGTCTTAAATGTTACTTTTCCAAATGCAACGTTAATAACAAAATTGAAGCTGGGTTTTCTCTAGTTGAAGAGGAGATGTAGATTTGTAGGCAATGTTTGGAAGATCACCTTTCAGTTCTTTACTGAAATAACAATACCACATGAATTGTTTCAAGATTTACATTTATATTCTAGTTCTTTATTTTTAGGTTTTAAGCTGTGAGTGCTCATTAGCAGGGTCTTAATTACTTCTTCAGTGTTATTGTTTTTTAAAAGTAATTAATTGGTGTTTTTCTTTACAGGGAGAAGAGAATTCATCCAAAGATTAAAACTTGAAGCAACCTTGAATGTGCATGATGGATGTGTAAGTCACCTGTCGCTTTTTTCTTTGTTGAAAGACGTTAAATTTTGATTTTGTTGCCATGGTAATAGTTCCTTAACTTAAAAATTCAAATACTATGCATTAAAGCTGAGGAGGACAACTCTGTTTGCTGAGACCTATATCTGAATTCTCTAGGTATTTGTTTCTTAAACATCTGACACTTTATCTTTGAACCAAAGTATCTGATCCTTGTCTGTGTCTAGCACTGAATGAATTAATACCCAGTGCCAGTAAAACACATTCGTGCCTTTTCAGTTAGGACTCATGTTAAAAGGTATTTTTAGCAGTTTCTTGCTATGTTGATATATTTTGTATTAGTGTTTTGAGTGTTTATTCTCCAAGTCTAAAAAGCAAATGATCAAGTGCTACATGCTTAGTTAAAGAGAAAATGAAAACAAAACCAAGCCTCCCCTGAAAGGCAATACCATAACTCGAAATATTGTTTATTTGAGTACTTAATTATTGAAAGTGGTCCAAATATTTTAAATCATATTCTTTAAAATAAAAGGTTTCACTTAAACTAGGTAGAGGGCAAAGAGGTTGCCATGTTACCTTTGATGAATAGAGCAGAAATTCATGACTCTCTAAGTCTTTGTTGTACAAGATATAGGAAAAGTGAAAGTATGCTGTAAAAAAAAAAAAAGAAAATTTAAGGGTAACTTTCATAGTTTACCATCTTTATTTCTAAAGCTATTCAAATGTAAGGATTATTTTAGCTTGAGTTGCTTGCACCTATAGTTTACAATTAAGGAGTGTTATAATTGCTAACTGACACAGGAGTAGTTTTAAAGAAAAAGTGTTGTTAACGGATGTTAACAACATCCTTCTTGAGATCAGAAGGATGGTTTGGATGTGCCTATATTTTTGAGAGACTAGAGAGACTGGAGAAGGCAAGGATTAGAATTGCTGTGCATAAAATGTCAGCTACTTCTCCTGTACTGGCTACCACTGTAAGTTTAATGTTCTGGTACAGATGGTATTGATGTAATGAAACAAATGCATTGATTTCTCTTTTTTTTTTTTCTTTCAAGAAATGTTATAAAAATGATGTAAGGTCTCTTCCAACCCAAACCATTCTAGGAATCTATATGTAGAAAGTTATATGTCAATTTTTTATATTCAAGATTGTAACAGTGATTTTTTTACTTTACAATTTCTCTTCTGGTAATTTTTCTTCTCTTCAAATACTTAAGATGAAATTTTTCAAGTTTCTCTTCCTGAAATTGATTGGGTTTTTTATTTTTTTTTCTAAGTTGTCTTGTAAAAATAGTATTTTTTTCCTCTAAAAACAGAAGACAGGAAAATAGTGTTGCTTCACTACCTGTTAAAAGTGGAGTGACTGATCTAAATTTTAATTTACATCTGTTTCATGTAATGGAAATTGCAGATTTGGTGTTGGCTATTTGGTGTTTCTTGGATCCATCTGGTGGATATGTATTTGAAAGCTACTTTTGATTTGATTGTCCTGGCTTTTAAAAAATGCTTTAACATGTGGCTTAACTTAATTGTTTCCACGGAAGGAAAATGTTTTAATTGCGAATTTACAGCATCATGTGCAGGTGTTTAAAATACTGCTATGGTTTGAAAAAAATGTCTCTAGAAGGTGAATTTGCTCAGAACCCTTCACCTTTAAAGAATGGGGTATTGGGAGTTCTGATGTCCTTTACTGTGTGGTCTTTTGTGAGGAATAATCTTGTATGGCCAACAACCACTCAGTGTAATTTCTTACTGTTTGCTTAAAAAGCATCTGTGAAATAAAAGTCAATGATATTACAATGCTCTTACTGATTAAAGTCATTATACAATCAATGGTAATTAGGGTCTTTTATTTTTTTTATTTCCCACAACTGCTGAGTCAGTATGCATTTCAAATGTGGGGAATAAATACCATATTGTCTTATTAAGGGTGTTCCTGGATTTGGGTTTTTTGGGGTGGTTGGGGTTTTTATGAGGGTTGGATGGCAGGGGTTTGTGGGTTGGTTTTGGTTGCTGTTTGTTTGTTTGGATGGGTTTTTTAGGAACTTTTGCATTGTTCTGTTGGATAAGTCATGACTTATATTTTCTATATAAAGCACGCTGTATAATTGGACAAGGTGGACAACTTACTTAAGGCAAGGAATTTTTTTACTAATTGAGGATAAAAGCCCAGATTCCTACCTGCCATTTGGTCTCTTGTTACACTAAAGAGAGATCTGATGGGAAATACAACAGTATAGTCACACTCAGGTGGGGATATCTGTGAAGAAGGGACTAGTTGTTGGAATTACTTCAAGTATACTTGCTCTTGTAGCACTAATATTACCACAGCACCTTCTTGTTTGAGGTGTATTTTCATCTCAGAGTTTAGGTACCATTATCTTTGAAACAGTCCAGTTTTCCACTTGGTTTGAAGTCACAGTTCCTAGCAGCAGCATGTGAGGTAATTGAATTACTCTACTGGTGTCTGCTTGTAACCTTACCATCCTGCCAGGGCATGATTTCCCTCTTTCAACAGGATTCACATTGTCAAATTCAGTGAAGTCATATGTGTGCCAGAAGTTGCCATTTTCTAAGCTCTGAAGGGAGCTTAAGGTGATGAGGGAACATATGGAGTTACGTGAGCTGTTTTCTTCATGAAGTAATTAAATCCAAAGGAGAAACATTAAAAGCCAATCAATTTGGACCACCAACAACGAAGCCTGAGGAAAGTAGAGGATAAAGCAACTCTGAACCATATTGAATTGCATTAAAAATATGGCTTATTTTCTTCCTGTTTTGGCCCTTTGAAAGCTGAGGAAGGTAGAGATACAGAATGTAGATGGAGCCTTTGACATGATCAAATACTACATTTTTAAAGTAAAGAGGATTACCTGGAAGAATAATTTTTCATTTCTTTGTATAGACATTTAGACCAGTAGCAAACAAGCATTCTTTGTGGCACACGTCTCCTTCAGGATGGCACTTGGGAGCAGGTCATTTTTAGATGTAGTCCTCAAAGCTATGCTCGAATTAGTACAGGAAGTTTGTGTATTGTTAGAATGTGCAGTTTTTACCTTGTCCTCCACAGATGAAAAGCACTGCCTTTTCCACCCCTTTCCTTGCTTGGGAGATCTTCCTGGTGTTCTGAATATCTACAGTCATTTTTATTTCCTTTCCTCTATTTCTTGTATTCCGTTAATTCATCCTGTTCACAAAAGAGTTGATTCTCCTGCCGCTTGGCGTAGAAGTGAGGACTTTGCTTTTTCAGTTTTTTTAAGATTGGCTGCACTGCCTCCTGCATTGTCTTTGATAGTAAATTTGTGTTTGATTAATTGACTAATGAATCAAAAGTGCCCAGTGCAAGGCTAGATGAGTGACAAATTGAATTAGATACAATTAATAATGTGGAATACTTAATAGAAAAAAGCTAATTACACACACTTTGACTTTTCTTACCTTGTTAGTAACTGTCTGCCATTTGTGATTAATCTATCCTTTCTTTTGGCTCTAACACCTTTTCCCAAGAATTCCAAACCCTTGGTGGAGTTACTGTTACATTATGCTTTTAGTTGGGTGTTAAGTGGCTGTGAAGGCAGCACATCTGTAGCTTTTCTACAGGGTTTTGAAACACAGACCAATTTTCTAGCTAGTCCTCATTTTAGAGGATATTTTAAAAGTGGGTTTGCTACCAGTGGAATGAGATGAGAACTTTTATTTATCTGCTTTTATTGAGCATCTCTTTTTAGTGATCCTTGTGCCATTTTATTTGGGTTATTCAGAGCTGGTCAATAGGTTGTCCTGAGCACTGTGTGTATTGACTGATCACTTATTGGAAAGTCAGTGTTGTCTGGAAAAAAAGATCAAGCTTATCCCACTGAGAGCCTTTGTTATTTTTTGGCTTATTTATGGACAGCAATATCAAGAAGGTGACTGGGTACAGAATAAAAAGCCTGTTTAGTTATAGACCTCTAGTACACATCCGGTTGTGTCATCTCACTTCAAGATTTTTTTTGAACCAACTTTGGCCTGGGTAGAGTGTGTTGAAATTGCTCCACTGAGGCAATCAGTGCAAAGAAATTGGAATTTAAAAGGAGAATGATTGATGTCTTGAGTAGGCTTGTGATGCTACAATTTATATAATCTTGTCTCCCCTTTGCATCTTCAATGCTTTCTCTGCTTTCCTGTCCTTCTGATTTTGATTTTGTACATAAATATACACATCCACCCCCTCAATTTGTTTAATTCCTTTGCTAACTCTTCTTTCTCACATCGTGTTTTTAATTCTTTTTGGTAGCTTCCTCGGTTTTTTCAGTATTTTGTTTTGGTTTCTATTCCTGTATTCCTATATTAGCATTTTGGATTCTTTAGGGCAATGATAACATTTTTCTGCCTGAAGGGAAATGTAGATGAAAACAAACATTCTTGGGTTTAGTGCTTGCTCTAGCTGTAGTAGTGTGCTATGTTTGACAACATTTTCAGAGCACAGTCGCTGTCAGGACAGGTTATTTCAATGGCAGATGGTTCTGGGGGCTGGTTGAATGAGTGGTTCTTGGTGATTGACAGCCAGAGTTATAAGATCATAAAAGTGGCCATGCAAGATCACACCAATGCTCAGTTGAGCCCAATAACTTGGCCCTGAGAGTGGCCAGTACATATTTTTGAAGAAAGTTGAGACAGGGGAAGCAGACAGTGCTTGATGGGTATTTTAGAGAACACATCAGACTTTAATGGATAGATGGAAGTAAAGACAGTGCATGCTTGTTTCTGATAATTTTTCATTTTTCTTTGATAAATATGTATATTCTTCCACTTCTGATGTTTAGAACGTTCCATGACAATGATTTCCAGTTTCATTAAAATGCCAAGTGTGTCATGTGATGGTTTAATTTAAGGCCTTCCATTCCTAATTTCCACAGAAAATTATTTCTTACTTTTTCCCTGTCAGTCAGGATTTCATAAGCATCAGGGTAGTACAAATTATTTTATTCTTGCAATAAAAGTTGTTAGATATCTCTGAGCACCCTGGTAACTCTTCATCACAATTTCTCTTTTCGAATGGGCACTAAATAGAAAAGGAGAATATGGGAGCAGGACATGAACCAAAACTGGATAGTGTGGAAGACATGGAATTGCCATGCATGGATGTATACTCTGACAGAATAGTGTTTGCTTTTGTGTGCATTGCCTAATGAGTCCTAACAATATTTGACTGCTGCTGAGAGCTAACTCTTGTAACACAAAGGTCTCTCCTAAAGTTCCTAGACTTGAGTGTATCAAGGTGTTCTCCATATGATCCACCTGAAACAGCTAACTCTGGTTGTGCAACTAACCCCAACTAAGCTTGCAATTAAAGCAGTAGCTAAAATGGGTGTATTTATTTTAAACAAAAATTGGTTTTGTTTTTTGGGGGGCTCAGAATGAAACATTTGAATTAAAAAAAAAAACAAACGAGCAAAACCAAAAAGAAAAAGGATTTAGAACAAAGTTCTTTTTTATTAATTTTATAATCCATTCTGATTCATCATACTAAGGCAGTTGTTCTGCCAACAGAATACAGCCAGCAGAAAATGATGATGGCTGCAGTTTGGCACTTGAAGGTATTTTAGAGGCTACTTGAAATAATAATGGTCATGCATGCAGTCCTTGGTGCTTGTGCATGAGCTGCTGCTTGGAGGATACTTTCTGAGCTTCCTGGACTTTGAGTGCTTTCACAGCTTTATTTCAATGACACCTTATAAAGCACAGGCTTGTGAAAAGGAGAATTGATAAGGAAATATATTGTAAAGCTCTTCCAATAAGATTCTGTACCTCCCTGTAGGATTCTTCTTTCCCAGCATACTCTTACTTTTCAAAAGGGATCTGGGATGGATGCTGCTTTTCCCTGAGAAAGTGTGGTCAGTGAAAAGTGCACAAAGCAATGGATGGTCAGAATTTGGATATGGTGAAGCCACAATAAAGATTGTGATGCCCTCCAGATCAAATTTGGAGAACTCTATGGAGTAGATTTGGTACATTAAAGCACCTGAATGTGTAAAATTGTGGCTACTGAGGCCCTTGTGGGAAGGCTTAATTTACCTGATGAACTCTTGAGAAGCAGAGGGAGTAATTGAGATGCCTTATCAATTTGTTTTAAAAAACACAGATTTTTTTTTTGTTTTGTTTTTTGTTTTTTTTTTTTTGGTGCTAGCTACTTAGAAATGACATCATTTCATTTGAATTTCTTAACTCCTATTTCTGTAGTGTTGGGTGAATATAGATGTTTTAATACAGGGAAAATTGAATTGCTCTATGCCTAAACAAGTTTTTTTTAATTCATGCAGGTGAATACAATTTGTTGGAACGACACAGGAGAATATATTTTATCTGGCTCAGATGACACCAACCTGGTAATTAGTAATCCCTACAGCAGAAAGGTAGGTTTGTTTCTGGATACTTGCTAATTTTAAAATAAAGTGTAAGTTATTATTTTTCAGCATATTAAAGTTCTTTTTCAATATATTGGTTTTCAGATATTAATTATCATCTGACAGAGATAATATCATGCACTTCACAGCATTTATAAATGGGAATAGAACCCCACAGTGCTTTAAAACCTTAGTACTCTAATCCCTTGCGACATAGGTATTATCCCATTTTACGGTACGTGGTCTGGCACAAAGGGAACATGGTCTCACAGCAGATTAGTGTCAGGACTATAAATAGGATTCAGTAATTCCTGTGAAATCTTATCGTCAGATAAATTGTTTTCCTTTCACTTTCGTTTTAAAATATTGTGTTGGCCTTTGCTCTGTGTAATGTACTGAGTTGGTGTCGTTGAGGTGTCAATCTTGATTCAAATGGTTCACTCCCACTTGAAATGACATTGCCTTGTGTGTACCTGTGTGTGGATGCAGCAGAATTTGTACTGATACAAGGGAAGGAGGTTTGTGAAGCAGAAGGTGCTGTAGAGGTCTCTGCCTTTCCACTCCTCCACTCACAGGGGTTAAGATGCAGTTGGATGGTTTCCAGAAATGCCAGCTGGCATCCATCAGGTAGTAGCAGTGTCCCACACTTTGCTCTTTAAGGAACTGCTGTAGTTTGATGGAACAGATGCTCTGAACTCTCTGTCCTCTCTCCCGTGCTCGCTCAGAGGCTGAGAACTAAACCCTGAAGAGGTGATAAAAAAATTAAATGTGGTGAGAGAGCCAGAACGTGTGGCTGTGATGGTGGAAGAGAGTTTGAGTAGAAGATGATATTTTGCTTTCCTGAAGAGTTTTGGAGGGATAATTATAGTGATTTGGAGAGTTGCCTGTGCCTATAGATAAGGCCATTTTCCTCACTTCCCCAAATAAATCCATACCTTTCAAACTTCATCTCTTCCTTTCAACTCTTGGTGTCAGTCCGACAAAGTTCAGATCAGTGTCATTAGACTCAGATTTCTCTTGGTCTGGGAGTTCAGCTGAAGAAGAAAAGGTGTCTAAGACAGGTATGAAGTAGATGATGGATATATTCCAAAGTGAGTGGTGTTGGACAGATTTGCAGAGTAAGAATTTTTTGTGCAAGTAAAGGATGTTCAGTATTACTTATTGTTCAGGGTTTATTTTAATATCTCACTATCAGGTAGTTGCTACATTATTATCTTACTATATAATTATTGCATTAAAATGTTGTATTGTTTTAATAGATGCAGCAATTGAAGCTTTATGCTTTCATGGGACAATTTTGGGTTTTTTTCTCCATTGTGTACTACTGCTTTACTTAAGACTAATAAGAAATATAGGAGATGTCTTGTTTTCTTATTTTTTACAGTTAGCTGAGTTATTTATTTTACATAACTTCAGAGGAGGAGATAGATTTTTTTTTTAATTACTATTATTTTTTCCCCCCAATACATGCAAATGCAATTATAAAACAGCAGGTACTAGCAAGAAGACTTAATAATCAGTTTTGTTCCTGAAATATCTAGACATGGGATTTTTAATGACTGTTAGAGCTGTGTTAGCTGATTTTCTCTGGCTTGAATAACAGAATCAATACAGGAAAAGGGAGCAAATTGGTATTGGTATTAGAACTGTAGTGTAATCTGTCATCTTGGCAAATACCCTTATCACCATATTTTCTGTTATGAACTAGCTAGAGCAGCAAAAATAGACTTCAGCCATCAATGCAGTGTCCTGTGTTACAAAAATATCTAATTTAATAAGGAAGCATTTCACAGAATGGGCAAGGCTGGAAGGGACCACGGTGGGTCACCTGGTCCCACCTCCCTGCTCCAGCAGGGTCATCCCAGAGCACAGGGCACAGGGTTGTGTCCAGGCAGTTCTTGGGTATCTCCAGCGAGGGAGACTCCACACCCTCTCTGGGCAACCTGTTCCAGTGCTGGGTCACTGCACGGCAAGGAAGTTCTTCCTCATGTCCAGGTGGAACTTCCTGGGCATCAGTTCCTGCCCGTTCCTCTCGTGCCATTGCTGGACCCCCCCAAGCAGAGCCTGGTCCATCCCCTGCCCCCTCCTGCAGCCCCTGACAGACAGGGATGAGGTTCCCTCTCAGTTGTCTCTTCTTGAGGCTGAACAGGCCCAGCTCCCTCAGCCTTTCCTCACGAGAGAGTTGCTTCAGTCCCTTTATCATCTTTACCACGACAAAAATATTTATTTCATGGTAGCAACAGTGTGAAATCAGAGGTGGGATTGACTCCTGACATCTTTAGCTGTCATCTGAACTAGGATAACTTATGGACTTCTTGTTCTGAGTTGCTCTGATACAGAGTTCCTAATTTCTGTTGAATATGTGTTTTTTAAATGTTTTCAGTAAAATGCAGAGATCTGAACAAACCTTTATTTATTGAAATAAAATTAATGGATTATATTTCCTGAGTTTGATAATTATTTTTTTATTTTTAACACTAAGCCATGTGTACCATTCAGAATATGCAGATACACTGTTAATCTTTCTTTGTGTGAATTATTTAAGAGGTGGGAAATAGCACTTCTGAAATGTTAGGCATGAGCTATTACTAACAGAACAACTTCATTTGCATAATGTTTTCTTTGATTAAGTTAATTGAGTGGAAATTTGGAAGTAATTTTCATACTGTAAACAACTTGGGAAGTATTTTTTTCCCCTAATAGAAGTGGTGAAAAATGCAGTTTGGTTTAAGTGCTGCAGCTGGGGGAAATAAGGTAAGAATAGAACGTTCACTAGTGCACAGGAAAGCATATGGAGGGGTTTTTCAGTTTTGATAGTCTAATAAGAAGTATGTTAGGAAGTATAAAGGGTCACCACAAAGTGTTTAAAATCAGCTGTGATGGTGAAGTAAATCATGTGCTTCTCTGCTTGTACTGTAGATGAAAGACATTCACTGTGACCAAGTCTTGGTTATTGCCCTTTAATCATGTTCTTAAATGTTTATTTATTTATGGCTGGTTTCAAAACATCCTTCCCTGTAAACTTCAGTTCTTCTTTTCAGAGTGAGTTCATTTTATGAGTAACATCAATTTTTAAAGGCTATAAAGTTGGCTTGAATTACAATGCTTTATTCTTCTTGACCTACAATATTCCAGGTCTTCTAAATCTCTGCTCGTGGCCTATTGGCTGCACCATCACCCTGGACTAACGTTTCACTTCGAGAAACCCGATGTGATATATAACAAGCACTGCAAAAACAAAAGGTGGCACTTCCATTCCAGTCCTTTTATTTTGCAGACAACTTCGTGCAAGTGCCTAAGCGAATGTCTCTTGTGGAACCACTTTGTTCTTGGAAAAAATTCAGTGTAAAAACAGTTTCTCTGTTGCATTGCGCTGCAGGTCACTGGCAGCCTGTGCATAACTCATGTTTCAAAGTACCACACTCTGTGTTATTGTGCCATTCTTTATTTGCTCAGAAAACATCAGCCTGGTACAACCTTCCTTTTTTTTCTTCCTCCCTCAGGTTTTAACGACGATTCGCTCAGGACACAGGGCCAATATTTTCAGCGCAAAGTTCTTGCCGTGCACCAATGACAAACAGATTGTGTCCTGCTCTGGAGATGGAGTCATTTTTTACACCAATGTTGAACAAGATGCAGAGACCAACAGGCAATGCCAATACACCTGCCACTATGGAACCACCTATGAGGTACCTCTCACGAGTATATGATCATTTAAATGGGGAAAATACATATTTTCTTACGCTGTTGCCCAAGATTCTAACCAGAGCACTGAAAATTTTATTTCAGTGAGAATTATAGAACTTTTCTTCTTTCTTTTTTGAGGGTTTTTGTTTTTCCTTTTTTTCTTTTTTTTTTTTTCTCTTAGAGTAGGCTTTAACAAAGAAATGTGCTGTCTAAATTAAATGGAGGACTTCCCAGTTGTTAAGACACCCCTTTTTTTTGCAAATATGAATTCACCTTCACTGAATGAATGTGCTGCAGAGCAAAACCGATTTAAATTGTGTTGTGAATTTCTTCCTGAAGTAAGATGGGAGGTGGGAGCAATGGCGTTTGCATTTTTATTTTTATTCTTCCCCTCGTGCCCTCCCTCTTCTCTCCCCCCCGAACGTTTCAGCAGTTTAATGCCTTTTTCACAACTTAAATCCTTCTAAGAAATGCTTATTTCAGCATGTGTGAACAGCTTAGTCTGACAACTGTGTTTACAGTTTTAGATAATTTTTCTATTGTGTATTCTAGTTAACTCTTTAGCTGTAAGTTTAATGACAGTGTTTTCAATCCTCCCTTGGAAGTTTGGTTCATATAAACTAGGCAAGTGAAGGAGCAAAGTGTTAGTTAGCTTAGGAAGATAATAAGATTTATTGAGGGTTTTTTTAAATATTTGATCTATGTATTTTTTACAAGTAGCAAAATGTGCTGCTTGTAAAAGTTAGTGTGGTTAAAATAGGAAAAAATACTGCTATTTTCTTCTTAGGTTATAAATGTACCCCTTTTTTAATTATTTATTTGTTTGGGGTTTTTTAATACTTCCACAGTATACACACAGGGGGAAAATAATCCCAAATCCATCTCTTTTTTTAACTATTTAGCTCAGATTTCATAGCAAGTTGTTAGATCTCTTTCTTTGCATGTTACGTGAACAAAATATTTTAAAATCTCTGCTAAAAACATTTGGAGTGTATGAAAAAAGAAAGTGGTTGAGGTGCTGCCATAATTAATTTTTGATCATGTAGTAAAAGTATCCTTATGGTTGTAATTACACATGTTCCACTAAGGCCTTTTGTCAAAACACATCCTGTCTGCAGGGTCACTTTTCAGGTCAGTCGAGTGAACCCTGTGATATTTCCTCTGTTTCTGGGATTTGTGGTTTGGTTTGGTTTGGTTTTTTCCCTGGGTTTAATACAAAACTTTCAGTTTTGCAAAATGTGATTCCGGATCCCAGGCTCGCATCGCCTGCTGTTATTTTTGAGGTTTTTTTTTGATTGAGAAACTCCTGTTTCCTTTGAACACCATCAGCTCTCAGGGCCCCCAGCCAGAAGCCTGAAGTGCCTCTGTTCTCTCTGAGGTTGACTATATATAGCAGTCTGTGCTGCTCTGGGAACTGCCCTCGTCCATTGGGTGTTCTCTGCATCGGAAATAAAAACCTGCCTTTTCACAGCAACATCTGCACACTGAGATGCTGTTTCCTAAAGCTGAAATGTCCTTGTAGGGGAGGGTGTCTGCCAGGTCACTGTCACTTCCTGAGGAAATCAGAACTGAAAGCAGCTGCCAGTTGTGGTTGTGGGTGAGGAGAAGCAACAGAGACCAGAACTGGCCTGTCACAGGAGATGCAAAGATTGTCTCTTTGCAAGGTGTTGTTTGTCATCAGTGGTGATGGTGTGCACGCTGCAAGCTACTGAACCAGATGATAAATACAAATTTCGTGGATACAACAAGTTAAACTTGTCAAAACAAACCAGTAACAGTTTAAAAAATATTTTAGAAGAAATATGGAGAGCCCAACTGTCTGGCAAATGGAGATGCAAGTTTTATTGTTGTCTCTAGAGAATGACTATCACTGAACAGTAACTAGTTGTAGGAGTGTAGTTTTTTTTTTTTCAAAATCATTACTTGAAGAGGGCAGGGACATTTGCCTGCTATATTGCACAGTTAAAATGGTCTTATTTGGGATGATTTTTATTCAGCAATTTGCTTTAACAAAATGCCACACAGTAATGCATGCATTTAATATTCGAGTGTCAGGTTTAAGACACAGTAACAGAATTTATAGCCTTTATAAAAAGTATTTCCCAAGATGTATTATAAACCTTCGTTTTTGAAGAGAGCTCAAATTTAAATATTTTAAACATATGATTATTGTTGTTTTGAATGACAGTAATGTGATACAGTTTGGTTGTTTATAGTTTTTAAACACAGTTAATGGAAGGAATATCAAAATCCCTGCGTGACAATGATTATTTTAACAACTGTGTCTCTTTCTGAAGTTATTTTTCTTATCTAGTTTTGCACTGAGGTTTAACATATCTAGAATTGAGCTCCCTTTAAAAACATAGGTTTATAATACATTTTTGGGAAATACTTTTTTATAAAGGCTATAAATTCTGTTGCTGTGTCTTAAACCTGACACTGGGACACCAAATGCATGTGTTCCTGTGTGGCATAGCAGACCTTTTTTTGATCCTTGGCACATGAAATATAATAGAGCAAATAGCAGGGAGTTTTAAACAAATGGCTGAGATGCAGCTTCAGCTTCTGACATGACCCAACCTTGTCACTGGGAGTTTTCTGGAGTGGGAAGATAATTTCTACGTATCGTGATGTTACTGCCCAGCTGTATGTAACCACATCATCACATTAAATATAGAACTTTGACTCACTGGATTCTCTAAATAACAAAAGCTAAGAGCTGCCCCTGAGGTACTAATTCTAAATTTGAATGTGGTTTGAATTTGAACTGCTCTTTAAACTTGGAGTTTGTGATTGTTCAAGGCATTATAAAAACATCCAGCAAAACAGAGGAATGTGGAAATTTGTTTAGATTGTGATAAACTCTGAGATAATTGTATGATTGTTTTTAATTCTGGGTGAGAAGAGAATAAGTAGAGAGAGAGGGAGAAGTTCTTGAGACATGTTTCTGAAGAATTTGTTGTTTATACAAGGCCATGACAAGTTTATTTTTACTCAGCCAAATGCTTTTCTTTGTTGCCCTTCATTAGGAATTGCATTTCAGAAAGAGAATGTACTTTAATGGACAACTCTTACCTTCATATTTTAAATACAGTAAAACAATCACATAGCTATATGCTTTTAAAGTTAAATAGAAGACTTTTTTTGTAGTTATTATAAAGGATTTTATACATATATAATGTGTTCTTGTTGAACTTTAATGTAGTAACAACGACTCTTAGTTATTGGAGTCTGCAGGTCTCTGTTTTAGTGCTTATAAATTACTTAACAGATTTGTAAACACCATACATGGAAGTTGGCACGTGCAAGTTATGTTACAGGTATACTGTGAAGTAGCATTAGTATGAACAAAAACAAAATACAGCTACTAGAAATAAGAGCTTCCCACATTCAGCACCACTCCTGGAACAAAGCAAATATTTTCACTGCAAGCTCTGCATGGGAATCCAGCAAACGTGCTGGAAGAATTTAGTGGACTGAAGAATGATTGATGGCTTTTATAAGGACACAAATAAAGTTAATTTGAATGAAATGTGCAGTGAAAAACAGTCTTTTAAATATGTTACACTAACATATAGAGGAATAATGGTCACAGCTCAGAAGTTTGTTGTTCAATTGTTGCTCAAACCTTGCCTTTGTTCTGCCTGTTGAACTTCTTGTTGGTCAGCACAACGATTTGGCACAGCACACATTGTCTCAGTACTACAAAAAAATGCTGAATCCTGCAGTGATTGCCTTTGTAATCCCACTTTAGGTTACAAGATTTATAGATATCCTTAAGTTACTTTTAATAAGAGTTCAGGAGGGGGGGTGGAATAAATCATCCCATTCAAAACATTAAAGAATCACCCATTTGCTCTCTGTTGAATGAGTGTATTGCACTATTAACCATTTTTGTGGCTTTATAAATTTCTGTGAAGTTACTGGTAGTAGCAGCAGTGTAGTTCTACCACGTTCTCTGTTTCCTGTTTGAGAGGCAGAGTGTGAAAAACGTGACATTTCCTGTGCATTCACTGACCTGTGGAATTCAGCTTTAACATTTTGGCCTCTTGCCTTTTTATTTTGTCTTAAGGAGGCCTTCTTGAATTAAGCCATACATGTGGGACTCCACTTCCCTACTTGGAGTAGGGCTGAGTTTAGGAATACAGTTCAATACAGTGCCCTCCTAAAAAAAAAAAAAAAATTAAAAATATAAATTGCAATGAGGGGGTAGGTTAGTAACAGCCTTTATTGCAGAGTTGCTTCAGGGGACTACTTAGAATGTAAAGGAATGGGCAATGAGAATAAAACCCATTTAGTATTTTCAAGTCATTCAGACTTGAGGGTATTGTTTATTATTGTCTTCTATTACTTGATAGAGAATAAACTGAGCTTTTGTTGAATGATTACAGGAAAATTGATTAGTTATCTGAAAACTGATAGCAGTAAAAGTAGGTTGTGTGTTAAAAGATAATAGAAATATCTGTAAGCTTTGACCTACAGATATTTAATCTTATCTGACATTTAATAGTCTACTTCAGTAGTTCAAACCTTCTCTTGAAAATAAAGAAACATCACCAGTTTTTTGGTTTTCCTCTTTATTTCAGTGGAAAGCTGGACTTGAGTAATAATTGCTTCAGTTTGTACTGCTGCTCAAAATGTTGATGCTTTTATTTTTAAATTAATGCTATTTCTGGCTGTATTCATACTTTTATTTTTTTCATTCTTTCTTTTTTTTGTGCAGATTATGACAGTACCAAATGATCCCTATACTTTCCTCTCTTGTGGTGAAGATGGCACTGTAAGATGGTTTGATACTCGAATCAAAACAAGTTGCACAAAGGAAGATTGTAAAGATGTAAGAGTGAAATCTTTTAATAAAGATGACCTAAATGTAGAGCTGTACATCATACAAACATAGGATATGAATTCTGGTAAGGCTTTTAGAAATAATAGGTTTCAGGGTCGTTGGTGGAGATGACAACATGTTTCCCAAGAAACAATAACAGTTTGGGGAGTCTTTTTATTTTTTTTTTTAATTTTAATATCTCCTTTGGCATTTTTTAGTTTACAAACTTTGGTGTGAGGCTGCAGATAGGTAGAAAATATTGTACATTGAAATGGAATCTCTTGATCTGGTTTACATTAGTACTATAGAGTGCAGAGTTGGAGGCAGAAAATGAACCTAGAAAATCATCTGCAGCCTTGTGTTCTTGAGCATCCTTTGCCCCTCTGTGAGAAAAGATTTGGTAATGAATTATACTACCTCACTGGTATTACTCCCTACAAGGTAAGGTATTGGTGGTGTCCACTGTGCTTGGATTTCAGAAACAGTTTTAATATTGAATTGGAGAAAAGCTACCAAAGTATGGATTGCTGTTCTTGATCAATTTTATTCTACTTTGTGCATATTGACCATTTCTAGGGATTTCTGTCTTCCTTTCTTTCCTTTCTTTCTTCCCTTTCTCCCCTTCTCCTTCCCTCCCATGGATGAAACCTCTGCTGGTCCTTTAATGAATTTAAACTGTTTCTGTGTATTTAGTACTCACCTGACTCAACAGTTACTATGTTTCAATATGAAAATCCAAAGTGCAAGCTAGTTTATAAATCTGTGGTTGCTGTATTTGTCTGTTTTTAAATGCTGTTCTGTGTTTCTGTTTTGGTTTGGTTTCTTTTTCAGTCGATCTGGAGCTAGTTTTCTTTCTCTGATAGTTCTCCTTCTCTGCAGTGGCTTTTCCAATAACACATTTATGCTCAAATCTTCACAGGGCCAGGCTTAGTTTTTCTCAAAACCTCCTTGACTAAGGGCCCTGTGTCCTGAAGTAAAAAAAACCAGAATTGTACTTCAAATGTTCAGAGCTATTATTTGAATGCTGCGTTTTTGTTTGTTGCAGGATATTTTGATAAACTGTCGCCGTGCTGCCACCTCTGTTGCCATCTGTCCCCCCATCCCCTACTATCTGGCTGTGGGTTGTTCTGACAGCTCAGTAAGGATATATGACAGGAGAATGCTTGGCACAAGAGCAACAGGTAGGAACCAAACTTTGGAGTAAGCTTTTCTAACCCTTATAGCATTTCCAGTTTCAGGTTCTTTCTTTTTTCCATAGTGGATGGTGGATGAGAGAAGTGTGACACTGCATGAAGTGTAGTTTTCTGCTCTGGGATCTGTGCTTTGTATAATAGTCATTTCACTCTAATATTTGCTCATGCAGAAATCTTCAAGTAAGTAAACTTAATCTCTTCATGCATTGAACACTGAATGCAGAAAAAGACATTTTGTAATGTCTCTTCTTTTGTCTCAAAACACCTGATTCCAGTATTGCAAAAAGCCAGTCATTGCAACCTGCAGTGGTGCACCTGAATTTTAATTAAGTCCTTATCTTCTTGTACTCTGCCAGGCTGGAATCTCTTGCTTCTTGTGGAAAGAGATCTTAGGAACTCCATAATATCATGCAATATGCTCAACTTTGCAGTAGTTACTGCTGTATCTAATATAATTTCACTGGAAAGCCTCAAATTCTCCAAGTGAAAGCTCAGTGTGCTTCAGATGCTTACCTAAGCATTTTATTTAAAAATTGCAGGTGGCAAGCAAAAGTGTTTTATGTGATTCTAACATATCTCTTGCTTATAATGTATGATCAATGTCTGTTTGGACACACAGGAATTAATACACTTAGCTGTGCACACACATTCCTGCCCACAGTCAGTCACAAAATCTGTCATTTTGTGCAGCATTTTTCTGTTTCTGATTGTGTTAGAGGAGAAAGGGAACACAAAAGATCACTTAATAAATATATATAGAAATATGTATATATAACTAAAAAATAAAAAGTACCCTTCTCATCAGACTGAAATTCTATAAGAGCCCTCCCTTTCATCAGAGAAGTCAGCAAAATTCTGTGAGAACTGCCTGAGGAACAGATTCTGGGGCTTGACTAAAAAGTCCTGTATGTGCTCTTGTATTGTAACAATAGAGGAATAAGACGAATTTGGTATGCTGGCCTATACAATAAAAGAAAAGACAAGATTTTGAAGACCGTAATTTTTTGATATATTGGTATAGTGTTCTGTTGTTTGTTTGAGTTTGTGTGGAGCTTTTGTTTTGGGGGTTTTTTGTTTGTTTTTTTTAAGAGGTGAAGCATCCTGTGTCTACTTGTTGATTTTCATTTAAAGTTTTCTGTTTCATTCCTTACATAATGTGAGATGATAAACTTTGAACTTGTCTGTGGTCGAGGACAGACTGTTGCAACAGATAGGCCATGTGGGAAACAGTTACATGTCAAATTAGGGGATTTTGGGACAGTCAGTTTTTCTCAGTTTTAGAGCTTCTTATAGGCAACTTTTGTCTGCTCACAAACTTGTAATTCTAGAGTTTAAGACTGTTTTAGTGTGTGGATTGGAGGTGACTTGTCAGGAAAGCGTGATAAGTCCAATGTAGTGTATAGTTCTGCAGCTTCAATGTGACAGTATTATGCCTTGAAGAAAAATTAGTGGTTTTTTTTTAAAAATGGGTAGAAAAGAGAGGTATGTCCTAAATTTTCAAAGTTTCCTATAATTAATCCCTTTCTAACTTATGTGTAGATACAGATTTGTGTTACTATTTTGTAAATGGTTTTAATTTGTAAAATTTCCATTTGTTCTACATTTGACAGATAGCATCCACACACCATCATGGGGTGGGTATGTGATATTGTGTGTGTGTTTTCATATTTTTATACAGACATAAAGTTTGTAAGCAAAAATATAAAAGAGCAGTAAGATCTGATATGTCATTCTTCAGATAAAATTTAATGCAGGAACTGCAGGATATGTAGCTTTTCCCTGATTATCTTTTGTTGAATATTAAAGAAGGAGTTTGTTGAAGCTGTTGAAAATTCACACTAGTAAACATGTAATTTCTTTTTCTTCCTTCTCTCCTCCCCCTCCTTTTTTTTTTTTCCCAATAAAGGGAATTATGCTGGCAGGGGCACTGTTGGAATGGTGGCACGTTTTGTTCCTCCTCATCTCAATAACAAATCCTGCAGAGTAACATCCCTTTGTTATAGTGAAGATGGGCAAGAGATCCTCGTTAGCTACTCTTCAGATTACATATATTTGTTTGATCCCAAGGATGACACAGCACGAGAACTTAAAGTTCCTTCTGCTGAAGAGAGAAGGGAAGAGGCAAGTGATTGAGATGACCTGTTTTCTTGTTTTATATTTGTTTTGCTGCAGCACACAAGAAATGAAATCAGTTGTATTTCCCTTTAAATTATTCTGAAAACAATATTGCTGTTCATAGACTAAGACGTGGCAAGTAGATTGTGTCACAAAATTTGTGTATTTATAGTATGTATTTTTTATATATGTATTTGTTTACAATGCTTTGCCACTCTGGTTTTCTTTCTTGTCTGGTTTCCCTCTCAGAGATGAGAAAGCATCTACACGAATCTTGGGTTATATGACCAGCAAGGTCACTCTTGTAACTGAGGTGTATGCTCCGTTATTTTCCATGCCACCAAAAACACATTCCTTGAAATCAAGTATTGATACTCCTTGTTAAAAATTACCATTTAATGACACATATGAGGGAGTACAAGATGTTTAGATCGAGGAGGTGAGCCACTGTTACTGAGCAGTATTAAAATCTTCTGTAGTGTAGCCAAAACTTAAGCAGCTGTTTATCAGCCCATCTACAATGTTGCTGACCCTTCCAGTCTAAATTTTCTGATCAATATAAAAAAAATGTCTTTAGCTACAGCAAAGTTACGTTGTGTCTCTCCCCCTGCGCTCCCTCAACCATCCACTACTTCTTTTTTCAGTACAGCGTGGTTTTGCTTTTAAATGCTTATTCTTTGTCCTTGCTGTCATCCCTGAAACAATTGTTGTTTGGCTCCAGCCTTTACAGCACAGGTGAGGTGCTGAGAAGGTGTCTCTGGTATCCTCCTGTATCCACCCCTGCTGCCAGCCTGTGCCTGTACTATAAGTAGTTCTACCTCACACACTCTAGTTAATTGTTATTCCTGTATATATCAAAACTGTTAACAAGAGGTTGTTAACACCACACATCTATGCAAATCTAAGCAAAACTAAAGCAAATTAGATGGTAATTTGACCTGGTCACTGGACAATTGCTGCTGCAGCTAAATGAGCTAAAAGGATGCTCCAAGCAATTAAAGTCCAGCCAAAGCCTGGCAAGTGTCAGGCTGGTGTTGCTTCAGTGTCACAGCCATGACTGGGCTGTACTCACAGAGCCACGGGCTGCCACTACTGGCACAAATATTGTTGATCAGAAGGGCTTTGGATTCATAGGACTGGGGAGGAATGTCTGAGTTACACTGAAACAGGAAAAAGCAAACAGGAACCCAGAAAAACCCATGAGATGCACAGATGGTTCTGCACTTCTCCCTTTTTCCTGTGGAATGTTAATCTGGTCTGAAGCAGTTTAGTGGAGAATTGACTGCCCAGTTATTAGAGAGAGAGAGGATTGTGACCACCTGTTACCAACAGATCCTATGTATTCTTTTGTTTTGTAGGCACAGAATATGTCCTGTAATCTCTTCTTGCCAAATCATTTTCCTTAAATGTTATTTTCATTTTAGCCTGGCTTTAAGTTCTGTAGAGTAGAAGAAATGTAAAGACTTCTTCCTGAATCTGCTGGCTCATGGAAGTTGACACTTTAATATGCTTTCACCACAGGGGCTTTGCATTTACTTTAAAATAGCTATTCACTTTTTCTTTTTTTTGTTTGTTTTTTTTTTGTTTGTTTTTTGTTAAAGCTGAAAATATCCAGCCAATACACTCAATTTCAAACTCAGAGCTGCCTTTCTGAATGTTCAAAGCATTAGCTGTTTCTCTTCAAGTCACTGAAAGTAACACTCCCTGTAGAGTACTCGTTTTGTACTCTATATGTTGTAATAAAAATGTTTTAAAAATTTAGAAGAAAATAGGTTAAAAATAAACTGGAGAGTTTATTTTCATAAAATTTCTTTGTTTTGTTAATGTCTGACTTTTTTCCTTCTTAATTGCAATCCACATTTCACATAGTTTTTAATGTGAAGAAATGAATATTTTTGCAGAATTCAGGCTGAATTCGGAAAACCTTAATTGTTATTGTTGGCTGTGGAAAGCCTCAATTAACATAATAATGTTAGTATGGCATAAAATACAAGGTGAATTAGTTCTGAGAGGCATTGATTTAGATGTACTCCTGTGGAGCTAAAACTCTTGCATTCTGTCAATGCAGCATTGTGCTTATTCACAGTCCATCTGAACATGTGGCTGACACTCCATTTTTTGGTGACGGATACAAATTGATGTAACTTAAGAAAATCGTGGTAGTGCATTTATATTTAGACTTAGAATTCTGTACTGTCCAACATGAATAGCTTTGTAATGCCTTTTTTTTCTTTTTTTTTTTTGTTCCTTTTTTCCTCCCCTCTCCCCCCCAGTTAAGGCAACCTCCTGTCAAACGTCTGCGGCTCAGAGGGGACTGGTCGGACACTGGGCCAAGGGCAAGGCCTGAGAGTGAGAGGGAGAGAGATGGTAAAAGCTTTTGCACTTTTGGGTTTTGTTTTCCATTTTTTTCTGAGGTATTCCTGAAAAATGTGCTTCAGATTAAACTGTCCATGCTTTAAGAATCAGCCGAGATGGTTTCCTTAGAATTTTAACACAGAACTGCTACTGTAAAATGATTTTTAAAAATGTCTAAATTGAAAAGATCCTTACCAGAAAAATTGTTTTGCTTCAGTTAGGCTGATGCAAATAAAGGGGAACCTGTTTCATTGTTGTTGGTCAGGGAGTAACACAAACACTTATTTCTTTTTATTTTGCAGTCAAACCTCACATGCAATCACGGTTACAAATGAGTTGCTCTTTAGCGGTTACATTAGGGGACTGGAATTCAAAGCAATAGGATTCTAATATTACATCTTTCACTGCCTTAATGTCATTTAGTCACACAGGATGACTAAATTTTTGTGCTTATATTTTCATGTTTATAATATATTACTCAATTACTTGGGATTTCAGGAGATAGAAGATTTCCAAAGCCATGCTTGAGTGTCAGAGAATGGGATACCAAAGCCGGGCAGAGGATGCTTTGCCACTCATCTTACTCTTTATCTGTTCCTTTTTAAATCTGACATGTTGAGGGGTTCCAAGTACTTGATTCTAGTTCCCTTAGATCTGTCTTCCTTTTCTGCCTAGAGCTTCTCTTTCCAGATTTTCTGTGTTGGTTTTCTCATTTTCCTGATTCCCCAGAGTAGAATAGAAGTGTTTAGCTGTATAAGATTAGTGGTCCTTGTGGAGTAGGATTCTGTATCTGACACAGGCAATGAGAAATGCTGTTTAGGGAGAGAACATAAGGCTGTCCTCTTACCTTAGTCTACCTTTGTTGCTCCCCCAGTATTTGGAATTGCTGGATTAGAAACATTAGAGGGTGTGTTCCCGTCTCTTCCTTTAAAATCTCCATGTAGTTCTGTTGCCTGTGAGTTTCAGTCA
This sequence comes from Lepidothrix coronata, assembly GCF_001604755.1. Classification (NCBI taxonomy): domain Eukaryota; kingdom Metazoa; phylum Chordata; class Aves; order Passeriformes; family Pipridae; genus Lepidothrix; species Lepidothrix coronata. The sequence continues at coordinate 1,840,412 of NW_016690363.1, forward strand.
TCTTTTTTTGAACCTGTTGGTATTATTTCCTATGGCATCATTAGCCACGCTTGGTCTGTTTTCCTTGGCCACTGCATTCCATTTTTCTGTGTTTCAAGGCTGGAACTCCTCCTTTTGGGGTACAGGAAGAGAATGAGGGATCCCAGCAAGAGAGTCAGAGTCCTGCAATTTGGAAATGAGGATAGACATTGGGATCAGGTGGAAGGGCATTGTTACTTGGCAGGGGGTGGGGGTGTTGATGTGTTCCCCTTCTCCATTTCTGGAAGAAATGAGGGGGGAAATGTGCACTTTGGTGAACTCGTAGGTAAAACTTTAGCACTACTTATTTTACAGGGGAGCAAAGTCCCAATGTGTCTCTGATGCAGAGGATGTCAGACATGCTGTCCAGGTGGTTTGAAGAAGCCAGTGAAGTTGCACAAAGCAATCGAGGGCGAGGAAGATCACGGTCCAGAGGTGATTTCCTTCTTTTCCAGAATAATAATTACAACAGAAAGTATGTTTGTACTGGATGCACAGGCCTTGAATATCAACCTTCCTGGGGTGTGAACTAAAATCTTCCTAGTGCACTCTGAAGAGCTGAGCACTTTCATTTGCCACAGGAATGGTAATGCAAAGAGATCTTTAGAGATAGAGTAAGTTTACCTTTGGGCTCTTGTTTTTCTTGCTTTTTTGTTTTATTTTTAATCAAAGGTGGGACTAATCGGACAGATGCTCCTGCTACCAATAACATGCCACCTAGTGCAGAATCAGAAACTGCAATGGAAGTAGATGGTACCGAGCAGCTTCCATCATCTTCCTCCTCTACAATGTCAGCTCAAGCTCCTTCAACATCATCTTCAACAGAAAGTCCCCCTTCAACTTCATTACTGTCCTCTCCTGATAATGAACAAAGGCCTTCTTTAGGGGCCTCAACTCAGCCTGTGCTGCATCAGTCTGGTGAGAAGAAATCCATCTTGTCATTGTTTATGAAAAATGCTTCCAATAAGAAACGACTCTATTTTGGGATATTTTGGTTAATAGATCACAGTCTGCTTTCTTCCTTGCACACCCTTAATGAGACTAGATATTTTATAGGTACCAAGGGATTGCAGCTGTGGTTCAAAGAAATAGTAAAACATCAACTGTGTACATTTGTCTCACCTTGCATGACATTCCTTTATTGGTTAATGAATTATACTACGTATTGATATGTAAGTTTGTGCATCTTGAAGAAATTCATCTGTATTTAATACAGACTTACATTCTTATTGTGGGAAAAAGACAAAAGTATATCCCACTGTTGATGTCAAAAACTAATTTGGGCACCTTATGGTTTGACTTGACCTTTTCCATCTCAGTGAAGGAAAAGATGCCACAGCCTTTAGAGTTGAATATTTGCACAAGAGTTTATTGTTTTTAGTTTTTTGAAGTGAGCTTCTAGGCCTCACAGTTGTGGTGGAAAGGCTGATGTGCTCTGAAAGACCTACAGGGTCAGACCTTTTGTCTTATTCTGTTGTAAAAATACCAAGCTGTTTATCACTGGAAAAGATGACTGATAAGCATCTTCAGGCCCTAAATTTGGTGTTCTGGAGTATAGGAGAGATGGGGATCTTCCCAGGGAGAGTGTGCCATTCACTGTACTGTGGCTGCTGTAGCCAGTCTTTGGGACAGGTGAGAAATGAGGGGGCACCTGGTACCTGAAAGACAGGGAAGATGAAGACATAAGTTGAGACTCATGAGACATGTCATTTTTGCTTTTCAAACCTTGCAACTAGTCTGATACTTATTTAGAGGAAATAAACAGTGATCAGAAGCATGACAACACACACAGGAAATTCAGAAAATGCCAGAGGGTTTATTTAGTATCAGAGGCTTGTAGTCACCTATGATTTTTATTAGTGTTGGTGTGAGCTTGCTGCAGTGTCAAGTTTTTTCACAGTGCACTCACAAGATGATTAAGGGGTCTACTCTAGTTCAGTATAACCCAGTTTAGCTGCCATCTTGGTCCAGAGGGATAGCCACTAAACAGCACTCATACCATTACCAAAGGTTCATTTTGATCTATTTATTTATTTTTTAAAATATGCAGTATATTCTGGAAGTTAGAGTGGCCAGGAGAGTACCTACCATATTAAAAATAATTGCTTCAAGCTACATCATTGAAACTTTGTGGGTTGCATAATGATAATGCACTAGAGAGCATTTTTGGAATTGTGATGCATTTTCTAGCCTGCATTTTAAGGAATCTGTGGTGACCAGAAAAATATTTTTCTCTGAATCTGCCTGCATTTCTAAGTAAAAGTTTATTCTGCTAGCATGAGGTTGTTATTTCTTGATCCAGCTCTTCTCTGAGAACATTTCCTCTTTCCCAGTGTTACTTTGGACTTACGATTCTCCATGTATTTAGTTTTGAAAGGGGTAGTGGTGGTTGTTTTGTTGACAGACAGTGGATATACTTTGCAATTTGCTGTATAATATTTGGTAGGCTCTTTGACTGTACCTAAACAGGGTGTCAGATTGGCTGCTTAAAATTGTCTACAGGACTCCTGCAGGAGCAAACTTAATAGTACTGAGTGTTTGCACCTGAGGTTTCAAAGGCAGTGCAAACTGAAGTTGCTGTAAAAGAAGCCTTTGGGTAACATGGGTGAGTTTGGGGAGAGGGGAAGCTCCTGGGCAGAGGGAGCAGCAGCTGTGGGTTTGTGGATGAGGAGGCTTGGTTGGGAATGTCCATTTTGCAATGTTTGCATGCTTAGGTAACCCATGAGTGTGCTCAGTTTTGAGATTTTATTTACTCCTGGTTTGTAGCCTGTAAAGGTGGAAACACTGCCCTCTGCATCAACAGGATCCCCCGAGTTTGTTCAGCTGCATTAGATGTGATTAAAACCTGCTGCTTTTTCTGGGATGAAGGGATGGGGAGAGTGATAATGGGAATAGTAGTTTAAATACAGTGGGGTTAAGTAGGAAGACCAGATAGAAGGTGTGTTATGAAAGATAGATGGCTGGGGAAGCATTTTGGAAAATGGAAGAAGGAAAGCAAGAGGTTTTCAGCCAGCATTTTGCGTGAAGTGGTGGGAGATACAAGTCTTAATATCATAGCTAAGAGTTAGCAAATATAGAATATGTTTTCAGGAAATTACTTCTTTGGAATCAGAACACAAATTCCTAATACAGCCTTGTGAACAACTTTCCCTAAATCAGTCCTACAGATTTCTGTACATGGGCACCCATGGTAATCCTGTCTTTAAAACAGCAATACCTTTGCTTAGGTGTTACAGTTCAAATATATTGTTGGTGTGGTGTTCCAGAAAATGTGCCATGTGGTGAGGATTTGAGCCTCTACCTCCCAATTACTTTTTTAAAATTAAGAGATGAACAGTACATGTTCAAAATAGAGTCAGTACAAAAATGGTTCAGTGCTGGAGCTCATTGGGGTAATTCTCTTTATCTGTATATTCTAGAAGTTGGAATATCTGAGTAAGTTACAAATAAACAACAAGATCAGTGCAAAATCTCAGTAGCCTGTTTTTGTCAGTACATTTGAATAATTTTTTTTTATAATGAGAACAATTGCTGGAAATTTTCATACTTATCACTAAGGAAAAATATAACAAATTTACTTTCAGTGGAAAGCTTCAATTAATTTTTTTGCATTAGTTTTAAGATGGTGACGTTTTAAACCACTAATGAACATCAGATACAACAAACAGTATAATATAAAATAAAATTCACAATGGTACCATTGAAGGGGATGCAGAGGGGCAGTTGGCTAATTAGTACAAACCTTAATCCTAATAAGTGTTCTGATATAAATTTTAAATGGGAAAGTGGCAATAGCTGTTTTTTTTAATTTATTTCCATTTCTGTTTCCTCACTCCATTTGCTGGCAAAATAAACATTTGCTTAGGTATTCTGAAATGCATTGAAAGGTCTTGTCATTGAACATACTATTCAGGATAGTAGTTATGTCTTTACATTCTTACTGTAGTTCTTGTTACATCTTAAATTGTGGCTGTCTCTGCACTGAGTGGAACTGAATCAGCAGCAATTTTAGGCATCATTGAAATTTCCTTAAAAGCATTGTCTGGACTGGTTGGATTTCTAATTTCTGTAAGTGTTCATGGAACATGAAAACTATTCATAGCAAATCTCTTTGATTTCGTATTCCTTTTAGGAAGTCTATCTTTTTATTCTTGTTATACCTCATCAACCCTAAACTGGCAGGATGCTTTTCCCAGAAAATGGCATTAGAATGAGGACATTAGAGCTCATGACCATTCAATATGAACTGGTGCTTGCCACTGACTTTTCAATTATTGGATTTTGTCTCTGGATTTGTTTCTCTTTATAAATAAAAATTTAGGATTTGTTTGCTTCGCTGCCTGGATAAGGGTTACGGATTATTTGTTAAGCCTTTGTTTGGATGAAAGGTTATGCCAGCATAATGCTCTCATGTATTTTAACATTGCAGCTTGATTTCTTTTTTATTTGCAGATTTCCTCATATCTACAAAATATTTCTGAGTGCTCTTCATATAAATCCTTTCAGGATAGGTGTAGACAAGCAGTTTATAGCAGAACTAGCTGGAGCATTTGATGTGAATATTTGAGCCTGAATTAGCTCCTCTACCCCATATATCATAGATGGGACTAGTTCAGCAGTGCTTCAGGTCCATGTGCTTCTGTTACTGCCAATAAAGACACAATCTGTGTTGTATAAAGAGAAGCACTCCCTATCCAGCACTTGTGCACGTGGAGAAAATCTGCAAAGAGCATGGAGAGAATAAAAGGTTACTTGGAAATGTGGTTTTATAGCAGTTTGCAAAAATACTGTTAGCCAGGCAGTGAACTGGTACATTCCAAAACAGTACAAGTGACAGATGAATAAAGACAAAGTGATGAAAACAGTGAAGCCTCAAAAATGGAACTGAGAGAATAATCTATTAAGAGAATGATACTAAGAATTGCTAATGATCCAATAAATTACTGTCTTTGTAGGACCACTTAGCAGTGTTTTCAGACTGTGAATCCTCATCCACTGGGAATTTCTGAAATTAAAAAAAAAGGGTTCAGAGTAAAGTTGTTGCGGGTTTTTTTGTTTGTTTAGCTCTTGTTCTGCCACCTATTTCCATAGTCTGAATTTACTTTTGGCACAGGTTTGCTGTGATCAAAATTTTTTTGGTCACATCAGGAAGCTATCACATTAATTTTGACAGCTTACCTGTTTTCAGGAAACCACAGTTGCATAATTTTACACCACAAACATACTAATTTATTCTACGTGTTAGGAACATGAAAATGAATACTTCTCTTGTTTGCTTTGTTTTGACTCAGTCAGGCTGTATCTATTTTCATTAAAGAATTCTTCGTAAAGTAGTTTAATTCTTGGAGATGGGGAGGGGTTTGCACTGAAGGACATAAACCCTCAACGTTTAAGTCCAGTGATTTGTGCCTTTAGGGAGAGAAAAAACAATTTCAGTATTTCATTTTATAATTTCTGGATGTTAATAAATTACTCACATATTTTTTTTTTTCCACTGTAATTGCATCTAGTATCTGTTATTCACATAATTTTTTTTCACTGTAATTACACTCGGTATCTGTTGCTTCTCTCTTCGGTTAGCCCCCCCACCCCTCCTCACTGTTCTATATATTGTATGTTCAATTATTCTTTCTTTTACATACTTTTTTTTGTTTGTTTTTCCCCCTCCCTGTTTGTCAGAGTTGATGGGACCTGAGTTAGCAATAATCCGTAGGGGTCTGCAGCGACTGAGGCTTAAGAAAGAACAACAGAGACAGCGAGAACGAGAACTAGCTGAGGGTTCTGCTCCACAGGCATCCTCCTCTGCTCAGTCCTCCTCTAAGGGCTCCTCACAGGACCCTCAGGCATCAGGTTGTCCTTTGCCCAGGTTTCTTGAGCAGATAACAAAGCTCCAGTTTGTGCTGCTGTTGTTTGCTGAGATGCTTCTCCTCCAGAACAAGGCAGTTTAATGCGTTTGCTGCTTGTCTTGCCTTGCATGTGGTGGTGTCTATCATCACATGGTTAGGGAAAAGAGTTGTGTTGCCAGGTTTGATTTATCTAACATGTTTGGATTACAATGATAATATGTGGAAAAGGTGTTCTAGGTGCATGGTATCAGGTTTGTGCAATGTTTGTCAGAGCAGCTGAGCAAGAAATTGCCGTGCCTTGAATAGAATAAGAATTATGTACTTGAAATCTTATTTTGCTGTTAATTGTATCCAAAAGCAACATTTGAGATTTGGCTTTGGGTTAGCATATGTTCCAAATCAGAGTAACAACTCAGTAAAACAGAATTTTGGCACTCCTAAATGCTATGGTTTTACAGTAAGTACAGTGAAAATACTTTTAACAAGCCAAAGTCCCCAGAAATGCTCCCCTTCTTTGAACAGAGCGACTTTTCCTTTCACCACCCTCTCTCTCTTGTTTTATGGAGTATAAAAATTATTACAAGAAAGCCTCAGATATGTTTATAATAACATATTTGAGAAAGTTAGGGTAGAAGCATGCATATGAACCAAGAGGCAAACCCTAAAGCATAAACTTGAAGCAAATTTTGTCATGGCACCATGTAAAAACGAGTGAGCTGCATGCTGTGTGAAAAATCAGTATATTTTGTGTTGAGAAGTCGTGTCTGGCAATGTTTCCTCTGTGGATAAATTCTGTGACAGTTGAGATGTGGCTAAATTGCTTATTACAAGGATTGTGTCATAAATTCACAGCTGTCTTGCTATAGTTCAGTCCATTCCATTCCTTTATCTAGAGCCTTCCAGAACAGCTTGTTATAGCAGTGGCTAATGCAAATATGTAGTTACTGAATTTTGAATAACTTTCTTCACTAGAAAATTCTACTGTGAGTTTTCAGAATGTTTGGAAACCAGTATATCCAGGAAGGATATGTGCTTATCCTAGGGATGGCAACCATGAGTGCCTGTTACCTGTAGGAGAAGAGCAAGAAAAACAGTGTCCTTGGAGGTGACTGCAGTTTCCTGCCAGGCCAAGAAAACCCCAAAAACCTGAAAAAACCCAACCAAAAAACTAGCAATGTTTGAGGTTTTTATTCAGCAAACCGAACATCACAATTTATTAACTCAAAGATATTGAGTGATGATAGAGGCAAAACCATAACTAAAACAGTCATCACGTCTTGATCTTCCATTTTCTTTTCAAAACAGCTTAAAAGATTTTTATTTTTTTTCCCATTAAATTGCTTCCCATTGAATTGAGGTTGGGGGAAAAAAGTTTGGTTACAACCATATCTGTAAATTTTCACCTGGAGGTTTGTCTGTGGGTGTTTTACTACCTCTGAAGTGTGTGTTGGTCTGGATTTTACTTGATGCATCTTGTCCTTCTCTTTTAGTGCACTTTCAAGAATGCAGTGTAATTTTTTCACTCCCAGTTGCTTGTGGGTCAACATCCTGTAGGATCCATAGTGCCTCAAACTTGAAGGTTTAAGCTGAGGAATTGCTTTGACTGGGAGTCAGAGGTGTATTGTGCTTGGCTTGGAGCCCCACCACTGCCTCTTGTAGTTGTGAGCTTGCACATGTTCTGAATTTTAAGGGAACTAGTGGGAATGTCTGATCCTTTTGTTTGGAATCACCAGCAGAACACATATATAGCCTTGGAGGAAACTGGCATTCAAAATTTCAATATTCAAGCATTTACCTCTTTCTTGAGGTGATGACAGTGAATCTGCAAATTAAACCATTTTATTTAGTAAGTAATTGCTTTGAAAGACAAATTCACTCAGCATTGTGGAAACAGAAGGAAGCATTTTTATAGCTGACCTCCAGATCCTGAGGATGTGTATCTTGAGGTTTGGTCTGATGGGTGGAATTTGTTGCCTTCAGTATTATGGACAGTGGAAGACTTAAAATGAGGAATTCAAATTGAAATATTTAATATATTTGGTCAATTATTCCTCAAGAAATTTGATAAAAGATTGCATTGCCTTTTCCTTTCTACTTGTCTATGTAAATAGAAGAAATTCTCGTTGCACTTCATCAGCTTCTTTCCTTGTATTCCTCCTACCCCTGCTGTGGGAGGGAACAAGTGAAGCTCATTTCTTTGGATTGGGGAATCGTTATTTCCTTCATAAGATTTCTGCTCTCTGGATATGGAAATATTCTCTGTACTTGCTCATTTCTGTTTATGCAAGTTGCTTTGTTTTGTTACCTTTTTCTGAACTCCCAAGATTTATTTTTGGAAGTTGTGTATTCACAGTCTATTCATTTGGAAAACCAGAGCTTCAGACTTTTGGTCTCTCGCTTCTCCATAAACACAGTTGGTTTCTAACCCTGTGGTAAGTTGACATTTCAGAAATATGGTAAGAGAGAAAGAAGTTATTAGTTTTGGGTTGTTGGAGGGGTTTTTTTAATAATAAGTTCCTATACAGAGACAATATCTATATTTTATTTTTTTTCTGCAAGGCTGCCTTTGTTGCTCTGTCATGAGGCAGATGTTCAGTTTTCAGGCACATATTCAAATTTTCAAACAAAAAATTACCCTCCAAAATGTGTCTGCCACTTTGTGAAATGGCATCAGAGCCTCTGGCCCAGGGCTGCAAGTTCTCAGTCCCTACTCTGGTAAACTTGTATAATTTGCACTTGCAATTTTGGAGGGAATTCAGTGTGAAACCGAGGCCATTTCTTCCAACTTGTATTTCATTTTTAATCCTTACCTTTGCAATCACAGAAGCTCAATTATGAGGAGAAGAAAAATATTCCATCCATATTAGAAATTACCCATTGAAAACGTCAAGAGCTGAAAGCTTTTACAGTGTTAATATAAAATTAGACTGTATGGTAGTTATTCTGTCTCCCAGTCTAATGAAGTGTAGTAATTCCATGAGGATTTGTAAGCTCTGTCTATAGTAGTTAACCTTCACCATTTAGAAAAATATGGCCCAAAGTTTGTTGTTGTTGAAAATGAAGGTGAGTTAAGTGAGTAATGATTCACAGTGGGACTGTTTGACACTGAGAAAAAAGGTGGTACTTCCTCAGATGGCAGTGAGCCTTTGTTTTAGTGGATACTTCTCGTAATTATTGTGTAAATTTGGCTGAATTTTAGAAGGTATGTGCTGGTCTGTTTTATCTTCAAGCCTTTGCTTAGGTATTGAACAGATTCAGGTTTTTTTTTGATAGCCAATTTAATTAGGGGAGCTATGGTAAATTTTTTGGTTTAGTTTATTGGTTTTGGGGGGGGGTTGTTATATACTTTCTCCCACAAAGCCTACTTTTTACTTACATTTTTGTGGCATTTCATAATATTTAGATCCTGTGCAGTATTTAAACAACAGCATCTATGTGCTATATGCAAACAACAAAGAAAATAAACCCTTTTAACATGTTGTTGTTGCTGCTCTGCCCAGTGCTGATATCCAGGTATGCATCACCATTACCTTCATCACTTCTCCTTTTGAGAACTTTTAGGAAATCAAATGCAATTTGAAAAGTTACAGAAACATGAACCAGCCAAACTTGAAGAGAAAAAACTCCACATTATAGATCAGTGTGCATCAAGGGTTCCTGTAGTGATCAGTGTACATAATCTTACCCACAAAAACTAATGTCAACCCTTCTTTTCTGAGGAAAAAAATTTGATTTAGACCTCATTTATTGTAGAATAAAGATATAGACATGTGCATGCAGGCCTGTTGTAAAACCTGTGTTGCAAATCGACTTTTTTTTTTTTTCTTCTTTACTCTTGGGTTGTTTCAAAAGTCTATATGGTCCATGTCTTTAAAGCAGAACAAATTGGACCTTCATTTCTGTGTTAAAGCTTTTGGAGAAGAACAAGGGAAGGACTGTAGCTTTTCTTACTAGATCCTTTGCATTCTTTGTAAACACCCAGGTGTAAAAACGTGTCCATTTGAAGTCCAAAATATGTAACTGAGAGCTTATTCACTGTGCAAAGCAGTTAGTCATAATTACTAAAACAAGTATTTAATTTTTTAGATTAAAGTCCACTGTATATACCGTGTCTGGGACTTTTAGAACAGGTCCCACTGCTTTAGGCCTGGCTCTGACCCTGGAGCTGGTGTTACAGTGGTATAAGGAGGAAATTTTTTTAGCCAAAACAACAGAGGTGGCATGCTAATATTTTGATGAAGTCAGCTGCTGATTGCCCAAACTACAGGAAGATCCTTCAGCATATAACTGACCTTAAAATTATCTTCTATTTTCTGTTTGAGGTTCCCCAAATTTATGAATCTCCAGTTCCCTCTTTAAGTGGTGCTCCAGTTTAGAATGTACTGGTGACATTACAACCAGTGGTGAACTGCATTGGGATGTAGACCCAGCCTGTGAAGGCTCAGGTAAGAGTTTGGATTTTTGTTTGTTTTTTTAACTATATGGCACAGTTTTGGTAATACTTTTTTTTTTTTCCCAAAAGCTTTATAAGAAATTACGAAAGTATTTTTTCAGATTTTTTTTTTTTTTTTTTTACAAAACAAAGCCATATATTAAAAAAAGAGGCATTTACCTGAACTTCCCTAGGCTGGTTTCATAGTCATGGTTGTTTCCCAGACTGCAGTGCCACTTCAAGAGGTGCTGGTGATCTGTGGCTTCAGGGAACTTGGAAAGGACACAAGTGAGTTTAAAATTGCTACAAACTGAGCTCTTAACCATGTCAATTTGAATATTTAGGATGCTTCCTCTGTGTTGATTAAATATTCTCTTATTACAAGTAAAATGCATTCACAAAGTTGTATGAAGACATCAAAGTCATAGTGAGATGCAGGAGGTTTAAGCCTGCACTGGCATGGACTACTACCTAGAAAAATCTTCATTTTCACTTGCTGTGATTCAATGATGCACATGGTAAAACACACCTACTTTGTTACTGTTGCATAGCATGAGGTCTTAATAAAATCAGAAGTGCTGATAATAGGGTTAGCAAATGTAATTTCTTATGCTTCTAATAAAAATATGTTAGTTCAGTCATGTTTCTTCTGTTCATCGGGGTCAGGATGAAAGAGCTGACGATATTGGCTTTTCCAGCCAAGTGGAATGTTTGGCAGCATGATAAGCATTTTAAACAAGGGCATAAAACCTACGGAAAGAATTGGAGTGCAGGAGCAGAGCACGACTGGGAATCGCTGTGCTGCCTTTTGGGCTTCTCAGCTTTCAGTCCAGCACCTCCCCTCCTTTGCCGCTTTTGATACAAGTTAATCCCAAGCATGGACTTTGTAACTGTGAGTCAGAAATCAAAGCCAGCCTTGGAAACGAGGCAGCAGATTGATTCCTGTGCTGAGTCAGCTGGAATACAAGTAGATCATCTTACTACATGAAGCATCTACACATCAGCTTTTTGCTCTGATTTATGGTCCAAAAAGTGGCTTACTACTGCACTGGAAAAACTACACTGTAAAGACTTCTGTTCTAATTTAGAAATCTTATGTAAAGCACGCTTTGCTTTTGCAGAGTGAAACGTGTTAACAAGTCTGCTACTTAAGAGCTGCATCCCACCTGAATCTAGGGGGTAAATTCTGTGGTCAGGCTTGGGTGTGTTTGGTGCAAGGCAGAGGCATGGCTGAACAAAGAAGACCAAACAGAAGCAATTTTATGTTCCTCAGTTACGCAAATAAAATCTATAAGCCCAGTTACCAAAACAAGCCAAAACACAGTGCCCCAGACTGTCCTGGTCTCTGTTCTTTGCTCCTTCTCCCCTTCCCTATCCCTGGTATCAGTGTAAGCAAGGAACAGACTGTGATTCTTGCACCAGTGGCTGGGAGTGACGTAGTGCTTGAGGATATATATATATATTTATTCAAATCAGCTTGACAATTTAGCAGGTTTTATGGCTGTACTACAAAATAGGTCATGCTGGTGATTCTGGCCCAAACCTGGAAGGGAGCTTTGTGTAGGAGAGAGCGTATTATTTCATTGCTTTCCTTGTGTAGGATTTAAATTTATGTTAAAATTCCTTTAGCATGCTGTGATGCTGATGAACTGTGACTCAGTTTGTAATACAGGGTATTAAATCCTTTTAGCTTAGGATGAATTTGTTTATAACAGAAGATTAACAAGTGGAACCAAAATATGATAGTCTAGCCAGTATCTCTGGAATACTGTGTTCATTTGTGTACATCAGCTCATCTTAAGATAATACAGAAATATGATCTGCTCTTCAGGGGTGACAAGGAAAAGAGACTCCCAGGAGATACCAAATGTTGCATCTGTCATGTGTCTGCACAATGAATGTAGTGCTGGTGATAGTCATTAACTGGTAGTGTCTAGGGGGAAAAAAAGTGCATTTAACTGCTGGGGAGGTTGATTACTTTATTTATTTATTCATTTATTTCAATTGGTATTTTTATGAGACAGAGTGGAGGGGTGCTGTGATAAACTCATAGACTTGTTCTCAGTTATGAGGTGCCTCAGAGGTGCAGCATCTAGGAATGCAGAACTACCAAACTCACACAAGTGGGAGGTATTTTGGTGCTTTGATGCTTTAAAACATTATTATTAAAACAGTATTTAAATACTGAGGGTGCTGGTATGCCATTGAATATTCCATGTTGAAGGATAAGTATTCTGAAACTTACATTTATCACATGGTTTGAAATAACTGTGTCATTTGGTAGCCGGAGCAAAGGCTTTACAAGCCATGACTTTCCAGTGTTTTTCCTGAGGTGTTAAAAATTTGAAGAACGCAGTAAAATCTTTGGTAATGGACAGGAACTTTCAGTATCAAGATGTCAGCAAGCTTCAGGCTGTTCAGTGAATAAATAATGACTTGAAACAAATGGCTTTGCTTCTGTCATGCCTAGAAAATGCAATGTGGCTGGCTGCTCATAAAACAAACCCAAAGCTTCCTTATGTTGCTGCTTTTTTTTATTTTAAACTAACCTATGATCGTGACATTGCTGTGCAGTTCTCTGCTGCTTATGTTTTAAGTTGAAATCTCGTTTTTGTTTCAGATTCTCCTTCTTCAGTGGTTAACAAACAGCTTGGATCCATGTCACTTGATGAGCAACAGGGTGCGTGTGACAGGAAATGCGCTCTCCCCAGCCATAGCTGATTGCAATGCTTCCTTTTCAGATTGCCTTTCATGATGATAAACAGTCTAAAAATGCTGTTCATCTGCATAAAGTAGAGTTCTGTAAGCAGATCTGCTGGAAACTCATTAATTATTTAATTCTCAGTATGAGTAACAGAGTAAGGTTTTCAAAAGCCATCCTATGCTCAATGCTTAATGCAATTACTAAAGTTCAATGTAGGTGCAGTAAATGTCTTATGTACTCTACACACATTTAGAATAATTTTCTAAAATGAGAATCAAAATTACTTCTTTAAACAGGTTTGGTTTTGGTTTGTTTTTCTGCATGGTTCTTGGATCAGAATGCAAATACCAAGATTGAAGTAATGTATAATCACATGATGCCAAATTAGTTTATCTTACAATCTCAAGAGAGATGTGCAGCTTTGTTATTCTTGCAGTTTGAGTAACTGAGGAGCAGCTGTGGCACTCGGGTGCATCTTTACCCCTGTAACCCCTTGTCCTGCCCCCCTCCTGCTAAACAAGGACTGGTGTTGCCCTGTAGGATCCCTGTGGGCTGGGGGTAGAAAGGACATTTGTGAGCTTTCCCTATGCCCAGTCTTCAAATTGTGAGCAGTGAACTGGGTCATAGGTGACCCCAGTCCAGCTGAACCAGTGCCACCTGTGGGGAGTATTTACGCCTGAATAATTAATGAGTGATAGATGCTAATTTAAAAATAGATTTCCATACACTCTGCATCATGCTTACTTCCATAGCAAAGCCTCTGTAGAGATTTAATAGCTCAAATCCCACAAAAGAGCTTTCTGTTGTCTTGTTGCACATTCTAAACTAGAAAGCCGTTTTGAAATCCCACTTCTGAAAAATAGCCCGTTTGGCAACTGTTGAAAGTGTGGTTTATTTTAGGGTGCCAGAACAGAGGAGGAAAAAAAATAATCAAGCTGTGTTTCATATTGACAAAATAAACTCAATTTGTGGAATTCTATTTTGTGATGAAATAGCCTTAAACCTCAGTGTATAAATTTGCTAATTCTCCATGGTTCAGTAGCCAACATCAACCCAATAGTCAGGTTTAGCTGGAAAACTTGCTTATAATTAGTGGCCAAGTTATGCTTTTCTGTTAGGAACACAGGATAACACATTATTTGATCAGAGTAGAATAACGTAGAATTAACGTTAAAAGTCTGTGTGTTTACTGAGGTTCTTAAAATTGTAAAAGTTTTGGGAAGCTGTTAAATTGTTCTGTGAAGTTATGAAATCAGCCCAACTGACAACAAAGATAAAACCAGAAGTTTTGGTCCCAGGAATCAGTTGCTAAGTTTGTATCATATTCTTCCTCAAGCAGGATTAGTTGTCTTAACAGCTAGTTTGTATTTTTAATTGCATAATTGTAATAAACTCATAGTTTTAATAGACTCTTAGGGCTTTTTTTCTAGTAGTTTTTTTTCTGCATATAAGAAATGACTTGAACTAATGTGAAGAGCTTTCCTTTTGTAGAAGCATTCCAGGTTTTTTAATATGCAAAAACACCTCCCCAAAACACATTTGTTTATCAGTACACCAGTTTTTCTGTTTCATTGGTAGACAAAGTTACTTCTAATTTTGAAAACCAGGAATTTGAAAAGGGAGCAAATTTATTAGGAAATCCATTGTTCAAATGATAACCAGAAAGAATAATTTGCTGATGTCCAGTTGGATTTTTGAAGTTAAACTGCTTTAGTTTCACTTAGTATTTGAACAGAAATCTCAAAATACTGTAAGTAGCTAATGAAGGAATTTATAATAGTTCTTTTCATATAGATATATAAATATTTCCTTCTTATTCCTGTCTTTTCTTAATTTAGTACTGAATCAGCTGCTGTGTTCTGTTGAACCAGTCTCTCCTGTTGGCATTTATGTTTTAAGACTGGTTTTGGGTTTAAAGATCTCATATTGGAAGCACATACATTTATAAAGCCATAATTCTGGCAGTCCAGCAGAAGCTCTAAGTCATTCCTGTCTGTACAAAATGGTTTCAAATGCATTACAGTGACCTACCCTGGATTTTTTTTTTAAATTTTGGGGATTTTTGGACTGTGATTGTAACAATGGAGGGTTGGCTGTTGGATCTCTTGCAGTGTTAGGACTTTAAGGTACTGCCTGAATTGGAATGAGTGAAGAGGGAACTTGAGGCTCACACTGTAAATGTGTCCATGTATCCCAAAGCATCACAGTGCTGCTTCCTACAGACACAGAAGCCATGCTGTTTACTGATATTTCTAGATATTACTGTGAGGGTTTAGTAATCTGTTATGGTGATGGGGTCATCTAGACAAAGAATTTATATTTTATTTTTATTATTTGATTATTTGATTTTTCAGTCTTCCCTTATACTGACTGGTATCAGTGTAACAGTGTTTAGTCAGAATTCCTCACTGGATAAAGGAATCTCCACACTTCCCTCCAAGTTCAGCTGCCTCTGATGAATTTTCATGTGCTAAGCATTCCTAGTGAATTCCTATTTTCTGAAACACACCACCTATTTTTTTCCTCTTTGGATCAATTTTTCTGCCTTCGGAAGAATCTTTCTTTGGTCTTCACACAGAATATAATGCTGTATAGGAATTATTTTGGGGTTTTTTTTCCCATGAGAAATCATCTATCCTCTTCTCATGGGGTTGCCAATAGACTAATGACTAGGACAGCATTTGAGATGTGGGAAACCAGCTCTAAGTTCCTTAGGGTGTTAGTTTAGCTAGGAAATGCACTCTGTAAGCTTGTCTTCATGCATTTCCACTTCAGAGCTGGGAGCCCCAGTCTTTGTGAAGTTACACTTGCACAGGTTTCTTTTCTAAGGGAAAAAGTGTCTCTGAGGGGTATTGTTGTCAATTGTGCAGTTTGGGTTTGTGGGTTTTTTTTTAATCTAGGGTTATGAATGAAATTCTGTCTTCAGTTTTAAGGGTGGTAGTTTAAAAGTGCTTTCTTCCTGTAGGCACCTGGAGAACGGACAATTTAATGGGGAGTGTGCTTTAGGACAGGGCTGTTTATGAAATAAGACTGTAAGTTGTTGGTAGTATCTTTAAAGTATAATGTGTTTGGCTGTGAAACTAAATAAAGTTTCAAGGCATTTTTGAGGAATTTGGAATAGTTGAGTAAGGTGTTGACAAGCTACAACTTCTGCTTGAAGCAGTTTATTACCCTACTAGAGCTTGCATTCAGAAATGGTTTTGGCAATAGCTGTCCCCTAAAAAAATGGCAGAAGCTTTTGCTCTTCTTCCCTTCATTATCAGTGTGAAGTAGATCTGTCCTGATGGGATGAACAGAGTAGAGAAAGAGAACAGTTCTTCATTCAGCTCTAGGCTGTCTTTGGCAATCATATTGTCCTTTCCTGAAAACAAAGAGTTCATGACTTCTGGGTTTTATGTGCCTTCTCTGAAAGAATGTTCAGTTGTGTATTAGGCAAAATTTATTTGTTTTCTTCACAGAGGCTCCCATTCAGCTTTCATAAGCAGTGTAAGTTTTATACAAAATATTGAACAGCACAACTAATTCTGTGCAGTTTATTGCCAGGTTGTTGTCTCATCTGCCTTTTAAAATGTTTCTTGTCCTTATTAGTGTCTGTGCTATGCCCTAAAGCTACCTTAAAGAAAAAACTGACCCAGTCCCAATTGTAGCTCATGTTGTTGTAGGTTTAAGAAAACTCTATTACCCGATATATTTTAACAGCTCTCTGTTTCCGGACATTTGTAGAAGTAATTTCTCAGTCAGTGCCCCCTTTGGATAAGTCTACAGCAAATCTTCCACCTGTTTGGGTGTGAACAAATATCAACATTGCTTCCAGGGTAAGTGTAGGCACAGGACAGTCTTTATGCATCTTGGTTAAATTTTCAGGTGTTGAGATTTTTGAGAGAGGAAAGCACTGTAATGATAATGTGATCTGAGCTTTATAACACAGGCCTAATATTGAATTAAATTCATTATAGGGTAGCAATGTTTGGTTACTGTGGTTGGTAACATTAGCTGGGTTTGTGCTGAAGCAAACATTGCACAGCAATGTTGAAGTCACAGCACAGACATTGTTTGGTGCTTGTCTTGGACTGTTCACAGCACTGAGTGGTCTTTCTTCATCTGGGTTCCCAATTCCAAGGCAGGTCTTGTCTGTACCTATTAAAAGGGAGCTAAAGAATTCCCCAGCTCTGTCTCTTTTGACTCTTTCAGTGTCAGCTCCTGATGACTTGTGCAGTGATTGGAAGGATCAGTATTTGTATTTGTTTAGGGGTGCTTACAGTTTGACCAGACTTTTATACAAGGAGATATTTGCTCATAGGTTGTCAAAAAATAGAGAAAACACCTGTTTAGTTAAGAAAGAACATGTCATTTTTGTTCAAACTATCTGTATAGAACTATAAAATATTTTCTTAGTTTTTTTCTTAGTTTATTTCAGGAATTGGAGACACTGCTTTTGATCAGTTTTATCCACTCTGACAAGAGTGTAACAGGAATCTTTATTTTAGAAGGACTATGAACTTTTCTTTGCACAGAATGAGGCCCAAACCATGTGCATAATTAGGATCATGGTAATTGGTATTAGGATCATTGTAATTGGTTAATTCCCTTTCACATAAAAATATTTTATTTTTTCTTTCAGGGTTTTTGTGGTATGGTTTGGGTTTTTTTAATTTCTCTTCAGAACGTAGACATAAGTATTTAAAGTTCTTTGGCACAGTCGATCACAGCTCTGATCCTGTGAGTGGGCTTCTGCTTGTCAGCAGTTTAAAAATATGAGCACTGATTGTTAGGTTAAATTCTTATTTGCTATTTCACAGTTACTATAATTTAATTACATCTTCTAAAATAAATATCCCGTGGCAGTATTGTAGCCATTACTGGTATGATAATGGCCTTTTTAGTGGGGAAATTTGTAGGTTTGTGTTTAAATCAAATGTTAAGTTTTAATGGATTTACACAAAGATGATCTGAAGCTGTTACTTTATTATACTTGTCAGAGTGCTGCCAATACTGCATGTATATTTATAGTCAAATTTCTATATTCTATAGGAAAATATGGGATGGTTTTGTCCAAATAAAAAGCTCAATATTCATGAAAAGCAAATCTTACATGCTCACATGCAGCAGAGGACTCATGGACTTGCTGTCGTTTCAATGTGATTTACTTCTGTTGCTTTTGGACATCGTGCACAGTTTGTTTTGCCAGTGCTCCCCTTCTGCTTGCAGTTCTTATAATATGAAAGGGTTTTTTTTTAAACATGAAGCTCTTGGAACACGAACTTACAGTGTTTTATGACAACTGGCTGACAATTTACAGCAGATCTAAGGGTATTGGTAGTTGTCTGGTTTCTAAGTAGGCAGCAAAGTAAAGGGGATGGTGATTTTTCTAGACTGCTGGTTGTGTCTAGATCTCATCATCTTTTTTTCCTGTGTATTTACTGAGGCAAAAGGACTGAACACCACGTAATTTATAGTCTTCTTATTAATATATTTATTAGAAAAGGGATCTGCTTATTAATGATTAGATTGTGTGTACACACACCTATCTGCAATTTTATTTACTTGCATGTTGAAGGACAGCATCTCCTTTGTTTGCTCTTATAATTAGAAATAATTTTAGATGGTTTCTCAAGCATTGCAAATTCGGTGTGTTCACTCTGAAACTTTTTAACTTTTTGCTTGGCCTGTAAGAGACCTTAAGCTGATATTATACATGTTACTGCTACATTTGGCTTTGCTAGGATAACTAAATGAACCTTCAGAATTAGAACAACTTTGTGTGTGTCACTAATTCCCATTCAAATTTTATCAACCCCATATTTACAGAGAGTGATAAGCCACGAGCAGGAACAGGTGAACCAGTGCTAAGTTTGCACTACAGCACAGAAGGAACGACGACAAGCACAATAAAACTGGACTTCACTGACGAGTGGTAAGAAGTTAATTTTGGTTTTGAGTGGTTCATGATCAGCCCATCAATAATACTTGTCAGGCACAGCTGTAGGTAAATCATTTTCCATATGATTTATGTCTGGTTTTAGGTGTGTATAGGCAAATGAAATGGCTGTAGTCCATAATGCATTCAGAACATGAGACAGCCATACTTTAACATCACATTTATGCAAGAGGGTTTTTTTTGTGTGTATATTTACTGTGAATCTCTTTAATGCAAACATGATTTGAAATGTGCTATTTTCATCAAACCTGGCATAATATCAGTGGCTTATAAAGCAGGGTAGTACAGGGATGGAAAGGTGGTCCAGGGGCTGGTGCTTATGTTTTAATTCTCTGCTCTACTGGACTTCTCATATGGTATTCTGCAAATTAGTCTTTCTGTGGCCCAATTCCTGAGTTATAAAATACTGAAATTAGTATTTCTGTGTCCTAGGAGTGTTGATGAATGCATAAGGTTTAAATATCAACTTTGTGGACTGCTTAGATGTTACACAAAAGTGATTACATCCTTTTTAGATAATAAATGCACTGTCTAATGGCCTGACTTACTTGGTTTTGTATCAGTCTATCAGCAGAGCATCTCAGGATCTCCCATAATAACCACAATCCTTACTTCATTTCATCTTACTTCTATTCCTCTGCTTATGTTTTCAAAATTATTGTAGAAGACAGTAAATAGAAAAGCTTGCTGGCATTTGTTATTGAAAGGGGAAAAAAACCAACAAATCCAAGCATATTTAGCTACTCTTAAGTGCTGTGGCTTTAGACATAAAATATACACTTTGACCACAGCAGTTTGGAAACTTCAGACAGTGATTCATAAGAATGAAGATTTTGCCTGTGTGAATCTGAAACGCTCTATTTAGAGTCCAAATCCAGCAAGCTTTGAAAAAACCAGTTCTGCTGTAATGCTTTTAAGTAATTCTGCATTTAGTTTTGTAGTCATGTTTGTGTAATGCTTTAGGATAGACGGATTTCACAAGAGAAATCAATAAAGAAAGTGAACATGATGGTCAGAGAACTGAACGCAGCTTTGGTGGTGGGTGGTGTTGGCAGAGGTTCAGAGAAGGGTTGTGTGGAGAACTGGGGAAAGGGAAAACCTGCTATGGAAGCAGACAGCAGGGCTTAATGTAATGAAAGCATAGGGGGTTATTTTGCTCTCTCAAAAACATCCTCTTTGTGTAACTGGTGGGGTGAAAAATAACATTGAAGTCAAAATTAAAGCAGGGTAATAAGTGAATGTAAATTGAGCATTGGGCTAGAAAGTAGATTACTAAGAGTTAAAAAAAATCTTAGTGTTTAGACCATGATTAAGTTTATAAATGAGGCATGAAATAGTAAAAATGCTCAATTTGGTGTCTAGCAGTACCCTTCTTTTCTGGCCATTCAGAAACAATGCTGAAAATCCTTGATTTAGAAGAAATACTAAAAGGACTACCAAAAACTTCCCTATGTTCTGCAAATTCAGTACAGCAATGACATGAATGAGCAAAGAATATTGCTCATCAAGATGAGTCAAAGCTCTCATTTAATTTAAAAAATAAAAGTACTGATTCTCAAGTCCTAGATTCTCAAGAATTTAGACTAAGCATGGTCTGTGCTGCTTCTAGCAATGTAGCATATGAAATATTTAATAATAACCTACAGAGGTAAGAAGATATTTGTAAAGAGTCAGTCTAAATTCTTGAGAATCATGCTTACAATTGTCATAACTCATCTTTGTTTTGTGCTTTTGTCCAGTGATTTGCATGAGTTTGAGGCCACATCGCAGAAGTGGGACAGGAGAGACTGAGAGAGCTCAGCAATAAGACTTTGCATTTCCTAAAAGAAGATCTTTGCTAGAAAGTCTAAAAACATTAGTTTTGATGACATTCAGGACAGCATTTCACATATTTCCAGAGGAATCATTTTCCTTATTGTAAACAGAAATTACTGTTCCACAGTAGTTATCTAAATATGAATGGGGAGTAAATGTCAAATACCAGCTTATAATAAATCCTGAGAAATAACAAAACTTTGAGAACTGAAAGTCCATACCTCAAAAGGTACAGGAATTATAACTAAGGGTGAAGGGCCTGGGGAATTTTATCTGAATCAAATTTTTTAATTGAATGGGATAAGGTTATTTATTAGTGCTCAGCTGATAGCTTGTCATACCTCTAATAAGACCTCTGAATATTTATACGTGTAAAAAATGTGCAAATAGTGAAAAAGACTGAATCCTTTTGAGTTCCCACAATAGTTGGAAAAGCAATGAATAAATTCTTTGAAGGTTAAAAAAAAGGTAAGAAGGAGAGAACAGGGTTCTGTGATGCAGAGGAATAGTGTGGGATGAGTGGCAATGGACATAATAAAAGAGAATTTTGAAATTGCTGTGGAGGTTGTTGGTTGTAGCTGCTGCCAGGAGTTATAGAACAGTGGGACTGCATGAGAAGGACAATGGTGTCAGGCTGTGCTTTGCATGATTGTAAATCATTTTCCTTTCATGTGTACGTTGACAGGAGCAGCACAAATTCAAGCTCTAGAGGGAGTGGAACTCACTGCAAAACCGAAGGCCAAGAAGACTCTGTAAAAACAAAAGCTCTGGACGAGTCGGGGCCTGAAGGTGAAGAAGCAGGTAAGATCCAGCATTATTTCTGTATTGCCAAGGCAAAAATGCTGCTCTTGTGTGTTCATGACTATCAGTGGACACAATGGGAGCCTCACAGCCGTGCATGTGAAGGCAGAATGCAGCCATCACAGAGCATGAGTTTTTTTAGGAAAGGAAAAGACACCAACCTGAGATGGTTGCAAGTAAATAGAAACAAAATTAACTTATCCTGTCTTGAGTTCTAAAACCATTGTTCTTTATTCTTAAGGGCATACTGTGCCACAACTTGTATCAAAAGATAGGACAACTGCACTTTGCAATCATAAATGAGTGCTCAGTGTTTTGTTACATTTCTTCCAAGCTCTCGCTGGATTTTGTTACATGGGGCTGTCTTGGTCAATTCATTGCCAAAAGGGCAGTCAAGTCAAATGACTGGTTCCAGAGAAATGTTTAAAAAAAATAATTCCTTTTAAGAGAGGGATAACTTAATTTGTCTTCAGAAATAATAGCTTTCAGTAAGTGATCATCTGTATCAAGAGTATTAATGCTATTTTTACAGCTAAAGTTCTCATAGGATGTCAAGTAGATTAAGGAACATAAAAGAAATAGTTTTTTCTTTGTTAGTGTATTGACCTGGTCAACTGGATAAGTTTATATATATTGACTTTTATGTGACTGATATCTGAGACTTCAGTAAAATGACACATGGACTTTGAGGGCATTGCTTTGGTTGGTTTGACCTGGGAGCGCTGGTATCATTCAGACTTGCTTGCATTATAGATGTGCATCCAAATAAAATCATGTGATTGACTATTAAATTGTTTAATTCAGGAGTTCCTGATGAATCCAACAAGGAAGATGTGAGTGCTGAAGACCTGAAAACTACAGATGAAGCTGTAGAGACAACAGAAGCAAGTATGTATCTATACTCTTTCAAATAGTTATAGGAAGAAGTAGAGAATGAAAATCTAAATTTTTGATAAGATTTCAGTATGCATAATTTAACTTCTGTGACTGTTTCTGGTGTCTTCTAAAATAGACTATAGTCATTAATGGTGGATTTATTTTCCCCAATATTTTCTGTTAGCTGTATCAGATAAACCTGGTCCTGAGCATTCTGGAACTCAACCAGAAAAAAATGGTCCCGACGCTGACGCTGCCTCTGGGAACGTAGAGGAAGAAGCCTCCTGTGAAAGGAGTGTGAACCAAGACACTTCAAATCAAAGTACTGAATCCACTGCCAACTTGCTTGCTGCAAGTGATGAACCTCAGTCACACCCAGAACCCTCAGGGCTTGCAACTCCAGATGAGTCCTCCACCAGGACCTCAGCTCTCCAAGAAACCGATGACAGCGACGATGATCCTGTTCTGATCCCAGGGGCGAGGTATCGAGGAGGACCAGGACACAGGTGAGGGGAACACTGAGCTCTGCTGGTGCTTGGCAAAAGGCTTTTTTTATAATTTTTTTTAATTGTTTTGTTTGTTTGTTTGAATGAAAGATCTAGAAGCTCATGCCTCATATCATTAATTAAAATAGCCAAGAGCTTGATGGCTGAGTCTAATTTGCCTGTATATAAGACATGTATAGCTATAATTTCCCTCCTACCCCAACAGGCCCTTACAGATCTAATACTCTTTGTGGTTATTTCTTGACTGCTGAATACCTCAGTGCCAAATATTTGCAGTTAATTTTTTATTATTCTCCCTGTAGTCATAAGTATAGAAAGTTCATAAATTTGTATGCAGGGTACAGGGACTTATATTTTCTTTCAACCAAAACTTTAGATGTTCTTACTTTGACAAAGCAAGAGCTTTTAACTGCTGTTGTTCAGCAATGCTGTGTTTGTAGTACATAAATTAAGACTGGTGTGTTCAATTTTGCACTCTACTTTTTCTCTGAAAGAGAAACTGTAATCCTTTTACTTTTGTTGGTCATTGAATATTAGTGTGTATGCCAGTAAAAAAAAAAAAGTAGACTACTAGTTATTATTAATAAAAGGCATTTAGTAAGCTTTGTGCTTTTTTAAAAGATGTATTTAGTAAGCTTTGTGGTTTTTAAAAAATATAAACAGCTGTACGTACTTGTTTAATCATTCAGTAAACTCAGCCCCCCATTTGGTATTGTTGGTTTAACACCTCTGTTCACTAATTTCAATTCTTGGACTTTTAAAAAGCTGTAATAATTATTTAAGCAACATCTTTATTGTGTGACATAAGACAATAACTTTTTTACTAGTTTCAGATGTAACCTGGTGTCAGGTTCCTTAGCTTTACTCCTATCCTGTTCAAAGGCAGCATCATCTTGCTACTAATTCCTTCTGCTGGCAAAGCAAATTCTTTCCAGAAATTTACAACATGTATTCATTAGGAAATCAGTAAGAATTTAATAGTTGTGTACAGAAAAGGTTTTGAGTAATTTGCAGTTCAAAGTTGTAAGCCACCACACTGTCAGCAGTGACAAAAAGAACAGTCAGTGGTTGTTTATTACAAAGCACGAGCAACTCTGCTCACCAAAGGACAGTTTTTATGAAGAAGCCAATATATACAGATCCTGTCTTAATCCATTGGCTTCCCATGCAATACCAAGTAACTGGAGATAAATATCAAATGGCAGAAATATTTTCCACTGCAGAGCCAACGTTCATTATGATCCAGTGATTGAAGAGCAAGCTGTGAAAAGCCCTGCAATTTAAATCCCATTTCCATTTCCGAGCAGGAGTTAGAGCTCCTCTCCATGTACCACGTTGCCTCTACAATGTAATAGTTTTTGTAGTAATGTGATAAGAATGACACTTCCAGGTATCATAGAGCAGTTACAATTTCCCACTAGTGGGGACATCTTAAATGAAGTTGCAATTCATCTGACATGCTTCTTTGTGTGCAGGGAGATTTCTTCCTGTAACAGTTTAAATTCATCATAAAGGAAAGAGCATTCAACTAAATGAATGGTATAATTAAAATTCCCTATGCAGCCCTCTGCTCCCTTATTCTTTTCCCAGATAAAATCTGAAAAAAAAAGTAGTTTTTTAATCAGTGTTGGTTTAGGATTGCCTGCAGGTTTCCATCACTCAGGTTTAATGCCTGACCAATTCATATTGTTCTGCTTTTGTGTGTGTGCAAGCAGTGAGGTTTTCTAGTTTAACTTCCGAGCATTACGTTCCCTCCTATGCCCTCTGAGATACTGAGGAAAAGTAAGACATCCTGTGTGTGCTCAAAGGAATTTGGATTTCCACAGAGAAAGCAGGCACTGATGGTCTTAAGGGCTGGCTATAAGCCCTCTGAGTGTTTATATCTCATATGAAACAGAGTGAAAGGAACTGGAAGTCCTCTCTACTACTACGATGTTATAGCCTATAATCCCTTTCACAAACTGATCAGAATTATATAAAACCCCCCTGGCTCCTTAACGAGTAGGAAGCCAACTCAAAACATTGCTGCTGTGATGGGCATAAATTAACTAAAATTAGTCATTTTGTTCTGTGCTAACATACTGTTTGGATTGAAATAATTTTTCACGCCCAGTGCTTATCATTTGAATGATGCTCATCCTGTCCATTTTCAGCTTTTGTCTCATTAGACTTAAGAGTGCCAAGTTTTTCTCACTCTTAGCAGTAAAAATCTGTGGGTTTTCTGCCATCCTGCTGGTTCCTGTCAGTTCTCCTCCATGTTTCACATCATTCCTGAATATGGTAGACCAGCACTGTTTGGATTCTGCTGGGATTAATTCTGTGAGTGTTACCCTTGGCCTAGAGAGGATTCTCTGAGACACAAGTGAGCTGCAGTTACATCCTTCTCCCCTCTTTGATTAGGGCTGTCTCAGTGGTGGCCCGTGGTCAGACACAAGCTCAATTAGTGCACTGCAGTCTTTCCCATTTTGTCATTTCTAATTAATGTGTGTTATCTTTCACCAGCAGGAAGCTCAGAACTGTATAACTCAGTCTTATACTACTGATTTTCCACCCACCTCTTTTTCTCAAGATCCTTCAGTCCCCTCTACATTCATAAAGTTCCCCAGCCTCACATCCTGCATGAATACATTCCTACATCCTGCTCTAAGACTATTAGCAATATATTAAACAAAACTGCCTGCAAGACTGGTGCTTAACTCCACCAGTATGCTTTCTAAAGGCTTATGTTTCCTCTTTTCTCACTTAGTAAATTGTGTTACCTAACAATTCCTTTACTAAATCTCATTTTCTCAAGTTTACCTAATAATTTAGTTTCCAATGTGTCATCCTATAAGATAATTAACGCCGTTAATATATGAGTAATAAAGTAGATTTTTCTCTCTCTAGAATATCGAGGGGGAAGCTGCTTTGGGCTTTTTCCTTTGTGGTTTTGTTTTATTTTCTCTTTCTGTTGAAGGTTATAATACTGGCCTGCAATAATCTACCTTTTGTGAACATATTTTATACAGTGGAGAAAAAAAATGTTTAATTTTTCTATAGGACAAAAAAATAAAAAAGAGGCCACAGCCTTCTGAAACAATTCTAAAAACTGTTTGACTAATAAACCTCTTCCAGTATGTAACATTACTTTCCCTTTACTACAACCAATTTATTTTTCTTTAGGCTATGTTTTCTTATTAACCTGATAGCTCTTGTTTACATTGAGGAGAAACTCCACAGTTGGAGAAATTAAGATAAAGGAAACTCTCAGAGTAACTTCCCCACTGTAAAGTACAACTTTCTCCACTGAGAAAAGAAGGGTAAACTTCTTCTTTTGTACTCTGAAATTATGATCTTTAGCTTCCTCTTAAAGAAAGGAAGTGGCAGAAATATCCTTTTGGTTGCTCTGTTGGCAGTACCTGCAGTTAAATAAATTGACAACTTCCTGCTGCATCAATGCTGCTGGTCTCACTTTATTTTTAGTAAGGTGGATGTAGATTTCAGATTTATAAACAGAATGTTGTCCATTTTGCATATCTAATGTTTACAAGGCTTCCATTATTTGAATTTTATTCGGGTACAAATCCAACTTTTAATGTTCTCAAGCTGAGGATTTGATCTTTTTCTCTATTTAAATAATCTAAAAATAGATACAAGGCACATAATATCTTTTTGGGGATGCTCATAAATCTCAAAACACAGTGAGGATAGATGGTTTCTCACCAACTCACCTGAAACTGAACTATCAGGAAAGATTGTGCAAGGTTTGCAGCTGCTTTAATATTTTGAAAAGGACTTAAATACTATCAACAAAATGTGTGGGAATATCATGATCCTTTGGTTGGTTGGCTAAGTCAGCTGCATGTTGACTAGGAATCAGCTGGGAATAGTTTGGACATCTAAGGACATTTCTTTAAAAGGAATAACTGAGGATGTGACACCTGATTTTTTTTTTCAGTAGCATTTCTAGAGCATCACTATAGGAATGTCCTTCACAGGTGACTAAAATAAGCTAAATAGTTATTTCATTTTTTCACATCACTGGGCTAGTCAGTACATGTTCTTTTTAAGAAATTATGTAAGGAAATGCACAGAATGTTTTGAAATAAATAATAATAATAAAAAGAAACCTGTTTTGTACAGCCAAATAGTTTTGCCAGATACTCATCAGAGAAAATAACCTTCTCTACCTTTTGGGGAACCCAGAGGAAAAGATCCCTTCTCTTACAAATCTGAGGATATGTATAAATTACAAATATGTGCAAGTCTGCACAAAGCATATCTTGTTTAAAACTTACTGAGTCCAGCAAGTTGAGTTGGAACAGAGAGAGGGAGCATGGCTTGCCTTAGCACTGTACATTGTAATCTGTGGGAGGGGGAAGAAATCTAGGCAAAATGTATGTTCTTCTTGTCCAGAGTGCAGTTTTTAATAGATTGATCTTAATTTTCACAGATTACTCAAAAAAGCTCTCTGGGCGCTGCTTTCCTACATAAACAACTGAATTAATTTTGTTTGGACTTTGACAGAAGCTGATCTGTGAGCAGAGGCTAAGCCTGGAAAATGTTACAACTGGCAGGTTCAAATTTAAAGAAATATGAATGTAAAAAGGAAATGATTATGCAGCTGCTTCCATGTCTGCTGTGATCTATGAAGAAGTACTGTATCTTATAAGATCAACTTTGTGTACTGTTATGTCATCTGAATATTTTTGCTGAAATCAAAGTAGTCTTATATACTGACACCCTGAGAAGGAATCTTCTCAGCTGGAATACATAGAGCACATTTTGTAATAGATGTTAACCTTTAAAAACATGATACCCAGCATTTTTGAATGACTTCAGTTGTTATTCCCTTTACTAGATATAATATCAGAGGAACAGCGATAGGTGATAGAATAATGAGGTAATTAATTATTTTATTCCTCCCCTCCTCCTTTTTATTGCCATATATTGGATTTCTCAGGTTCTTGTTTTTCATATCTAACTGGCATTTTAAGAATTGCTATACTTCAATTGCTATGAATTACAGAGCATATTGCTTGAGTTATATTTAGCTGCATGTGTTGCATGGAAATTGAAAAGAAATGGCAGTGTATACATTTAACAACCTATTAACCTGTTTACTGTGTGCCATAGAAATTAATGGAATTTGAAAAGTGTGTAGTTTGTGAAAAGAAATACCTTTTTTTTTTTTTAAATGTAGCTGCTGAGGAACGAGTTATATTTGCATGTGCCACTGCTGAGTTGCTTTGTCTGGTAGTAGAGAACATCCAGTTCTAGACAAAAATATAAAAATACACGTATCAAAGACTATTTATATTTGTCTGAACAAGGTTATGGAACTGAGCATAATTATTAGAGCTGTATTTGGCAATCCATATCGAGCAAGATACACGCTGGATCTTAGATGATACTTCTTTTAATGAAGTTAAATGAAAAAGTCACTCGCTCTCATATTCTTCACTGAAATACTTGAGTGAAGTTGTAAGAACATATAAGGCAATTTGGGTAATTGTGTTTGGCCACATGCCATAAGAGGGAGAAACTCTACTGTGATTGAAGTCAAAGGCCATATAGAGGGGAAATGGCACAGAGTCACTCCACGGATGAGAATTAACATCTTGGCCTTGTGTGGCTGGAAGGGCAAAGACTCAGGATGTGCTTCATAAAGACTTACCCTGAGTCCTATATTTTAAATGCCTACAGGAAAATAGTGCAGATGTGTAATTCTTTGTCTTATATTTTCATCTTAGCTGCAATTGGAATACCTGGATTTAACTCGTCAACTTTCTTAGAGGTTCAGGAATCTGGGTACTTTTTGTACTTTAAATTTCACAATAAGCATTCTTTAAACACGCCTACCATGGAGTTCTTCAGCTCTTCAGCACAGCCCAGGGGGACATTTATTTCATATCGCTATGAATTTAATATAAAGTGAATGACGCATCCAGCATACAATTTTTTTATCAGTGGCTTTTTTTTCTTTCTAATTTTCATTGTCATTTGGCAGCATATCAGGTGAAAACTTAAAAATGTTTTGGAGCTGAGAATAATTGAAACATTGATTGTGTTTGAAGGCTGGGAAATGATCTAGGAGTGAGTGACAGTAAACATTTCTTTTTATAGGATCAGCAGTGAAATAACTTGGGCTTTAGGTTAGTGTCAATGTGCTGTTAACATGATGGGTTTGCCTTTGGTTTTGAATTATCTCAGTGCTTGAAATTTGACAGCAGTAGTAAATCTCTTCCATAGGTTCAGAGGTTTCTAAAAGAAGATGGTTATTTAGTAATTAATATCAGAAATATAATCAAATCTTGGTATTTAGAAGAGGGATCTATTTTAATATGGTAGTTGTGGGTTAACTGCAGCAGGCAGCTCAGCCCCACATGGCTCCAGGATCACTCTCCCCCAAGGAGGGAGAAAAATTGCAAGAGAAGCCATGGGTTGGGGTGCAGACCTGGACAATGATTAATTAGCCAGATTTGACTTTGGTGATGATAACCAGCTTGTTACGACAAGCCTTTGGAAGTCTTGGGCAGGAGCATGGGAGCTGGCAAGTGGATTCCTTTAGAAGATCAACAAAGAAAAGGCAGAGCTTGATCAAGGGTTTGCTGTACTGGTCTAGATACACACACACACTCACAAAATATTATTAGAAACATAGAATATACTGAGTTGGAAGGACCCACAAGGATTATTGAGTCCAACTCCTGCCCCTGCACAGGACAAGCCCAGGTATCACACCCTGTGCCTAAGAGTGTTGTCCAAATGAGCAAAAGGGATTGGAGAAATAGGATCTAAATTAATGGTTATAAGCCTCAGGTTCCCTGCAATTGCTTTGGACAGGGAAAATAGTTCAAACAAGAAGATGGCAACAGCATGGGAAAAAATAATATTTTAAACTTGAAAGAGCACAAGAGAAGGAACCAGGGCTTGTGCTAGGCACTGGTCTGGTGGGAGGTGTCCCTGCCCCTGGCAGGGCATTGGAACCAGGTGATCTTTAAGGTCCCTCCAAGACAAAGCAGCCTGCCAGGAAAAAGACAGTTTGTCTGTGTGAAAGTAAATTTGGAAACTTCAGAAGTGGCAAAAAGCCTTAATACTGGAGGAATCAATACTGAGCTCAGCACTCAATGCAGAGCTGAGACAAGAGGGATGGGAAAAGGAAGCAGGTGGACGTGAGCCTTGCATCCAGCTCTGCAGCCCAGCTCAGGGGATGGTTGGTCTGGGGTAATGGGTTTGGAAGAAGCAGGATTATCAGGGGTACCAGATTAATTTTATGGCAGCCACTGCATTATTGTCCTTTAACAAACTAGTTATTTAACTGTGCAAATTGTACAGATTTTTGTATAAAAAATATCCTCATTACACTTTAGAAGTTCTAAACATACAGAAAATACCCTACGTGACAATTTAGTTATTTTAAGGCTTAACTTCCATGTTTACATCTTTTCCATTTCTCTCCATGTAGGATATATAGCTGTGCATCAGTCTGCATCACAGACTTTGTGGGGTTTTTGTTGCTGTTGTTTGTAAGCTATGCTTAACTGAAAAAAAATAACAGCTTCACTTCTAAATCCCTATTCCCCTCATCTCGGGCTTCATTTAAACGGGCTTTTGATAATTAATATTTGCAATTGACTTTGAAGACTTCAAACCTGACTGATCATAAGGGGAAAAGCAGTGAATACATACTACAGCTGTATCCATTGATGGAGCTGGCTGTGCATAAACCTCCTTGTCTGACATTTTGTGCCTGGAAGAGCACACAGTTTGGAAGGGAAGCAGCAGCTCCCGGTCAGGCTTAGCTTAAGCTGAACTCCAGAACAGAACAAATTGCACAGCATGCTTCTGTATCCATTGATGCTC
Source organism: Lepidothrix coronata (assembly GCF_001604755.1). Taxonomy (NCBI): domain Eukaryota; kingdom Metazoa; phylum Chordata; class Aves; order Passeriformes; family Pipridae; genus Lepidothrix; species Lepidothrix coronata. Next base: position 1,871,193 of record NW_016690363.1, read on the forward strand.
CAAGTGACTAGGCTGCTATCTAAATTCGTGTTGGCACGGACAGGAATTGCTTACCACAAATACAAATGAAAATTAAAACACCATGAAAACAGATATGCTGGATTTTTAACATTTTTTGTGCGCGCGCGACAAAAAAAATGTATAGAAAATCTGTAGTCATGAAAAAGTAATGCCTCTCAGGGGGAATCCTTTTTCCTGTAATGTTCTTTGTTCTGAAAAGCCATTAGACTGGGCTCATATTTATCTTTTCTGGAGCAGACTTGCCTCTGCCAGGTGTCTGCTTTTTGCAGTATGTTGTTAGAGGGCTCCACACAACAGTCTCGCAGTTAGAGCCGTGTGTGTTTGGCTGCATTCTCCCTGTTGAGGGTAATCATTCCCTTTACAAGACAAATAAATGTAAATCCAGTTATGCATTTTAAAATAAGGCCCAAAATCAGGATTTTAAATTCAGAGCTCAATTTAGTTGGAAGGCAGCTTTTACCAAAAGTTGCTTCTGTGCTTCTGCTTTTATTTAAAAACGCGTGATTCCGACTGCTGAGTAGTATTGAGGGTTTTTTTGAAATGTCTGCATATTCAAGCCTAGGGGAATTTAGAGGAGGAGATTAATTTTTCTAGAGATGTTTAGATGAAAAAATATGCAGGGAACTACCCTGCCTTACCAGTTAGTTACTTTAATACCACCTTCTAATCCCAATACTTGTTACTGCTATCCAGCAAGTCACCCTTCTGAAAGAGCTGGACAAGTCTACTGCTTTGTCAGTCCTAGTGATGTTTAACTTCTCAGCTTTTTCACTGCACATCTTTAATTAATTAATGTGAATAAATACAGCAAAAATACAAATAGCGATCACAAAGGGTCTCACTGTGCTGAAGAGCTGTGTGTGCCCTTTCCAAAGCCGTGGGATCACTGATGGGATTGGTAGCAGAGCAGTTATTACGTGATTCTTGCTTTTACTTTCTCACACAGAACCCATCTTTTTTTGGAAGCAAATACAAACCCAAATATGCACAAATAATGGTTTGAAGTTTCTGCAAGTGTTTGGTGTAGCCTATCGTGTACATGCCACCCTTTTTCCTTCATGTAGAAGTAAACTGGTGAGGAGAATATTCTGTGATCTTTAAAGCATGGTAGATAAAGAATATGGGCTTCTTTTCCCCCTCCCTCTATTGTATGAAGATGTTGTGAAGAACCCTCTTCTTAAATCTATTGAAGATCGAAGTTGAAACTCTCTGTATTATAAAGACTAACAAATACAATGTGTTTATTTAGTGTAGTATAAGAAGGAGGAACCAGAAAATTTCCTAGACAGGAGATTTTGAGGGGATAGAAAACTCTCACCAAGGAAGTAGCAGTAGTCAATTTTCCCTGGGACTGTTTGCTTGGCAAACATCTAAGAAATATATTATAATAAATAGCACAGTGTTAAGTGGATCTATTGGTTAGTGCTTTCAAATCTCTTCTAGTTTCTATAAAAAAAAAGTATTAAAATTTATTTTAAAAGCTTAGCAGTATTATCTGTCTTCATATGACAGTTTGTGGTTTGTTTGTTTTCATAATAAATCTGTATTAATGACTCATTACCTGCATTCATTTTCCTTCTTTGCCTGGCTGTAAGATAACACTTCACTTTAACTTTTCGGTGCAGCTTTCTTCTGTGGCAAAGATTAAACAAAAATCTAAGCAGACCACTGGCTGAGAAAATGAGTGATGAGACAGATGTGGTGGGGTTTTTTTCTGGACTAAAGGACTTGTAGCTGGAGTCTCCAGGATCAATGACTAAAACACTAGACCACATTACCTGTGAACAAATTCAGGTTACTTTCTGGAAGCAGTGTAATCAGGTTCCAAATATATTCTGTTCTGGCTCAGTTTACTTCTTAGGATCATATAAATTCCTGTAGTATTTTGACACCTTGCATTCTGCTAAAATCTGTACCTGGTCCATCTTGAGAGTGAACATTCCCCTTGGATTGTGTTCCGGACTTCAAAGCCCATAGCAACCCTGACAAGGAATGACAGAAGGAAAAGAACTAGGTGCAGGTGCTGGAATGTGATGGTCTGGTTATAGCTGGAATTATGAGGATCTGCAAACTAAAAAGCTAAACAGGAAAAATTTGGCGCCAAGGTCTTTTCACAGATTAATCAAAAAACAGATTCCTGCAACTAAACGTTCACAAAACAAAATATGTAATTTAACTTTTTTTTCTCTGTCATTCTAGGAAATATTAGCTGCCAACATAAGGGATAGCTGCTGCAATAATTGATCTCAAACCATCTTTTGCCTCAGTAGGAACTTTTTATAAGCTGCCTAAATCTTCAGTCTTCTCATACAGAAACAGTGAGGAGAAATACATTGAACAAAATTTTATGGAAAAACCAAATCACTCTGGAAGGCTCACCAGATCCTTAATAACGTTTTAAAATTTAAAACCTTCTGTCCTGGCAAAGGTTTTTTCACTTCAGAACCTTGCTACCTCATTATGGGTGGAGGGATTTCCCTAGCACTGAAGAATAAAATAGCATGTGAAACTTGCCAACAGCTGAAGTTTGTTCTACAGAGGGGGAATAAAACCTGGCATCACTTGACATTCCACTGCCTTGCATGCTATTCTTGTTCTAAGCCAGGATGGAAAAAATTCAACTCTGTAATTTTACATTTGGGATAATGTTGATGTCTGTTTCGAACTCATGGAGAATGTGTTTGAGTGCCTAATTATTATTGTATAGTCCTTTTCGATAGCCCAGCTCAGTGTTTAGGGGGGGACTCTCAGTGCTGTTCTCTTTGTCTGCACTTTGTAGACGATCCGCTGTCGCCCGAATCCAGGAGCTCTTCAGGAGGAGGAAAGAAAGGAAGGAGATGGAAGAACTGGAAACGTTGAACATCAGACGTCCTTTAATAAAGATGGTTTATAAAGGTCATCGGAACTCCCGGACAATGGTACAAACGCTTTGTCTCCTTTGGGAACTGTACAGGTTTGAGGCACTGAATCAGTGTAGCTGCTCCATTGATGTGCTTCCCAAAAAAGGGGAAGCACATTACAAGCACTTTTTCTTCTGTATTCATTTATAAGGCACATAATTTGCTCTAAATGAAAATTAAAATGAATGTGACTAATGTCACTGTGCTCAGCATTTAGTGTTCTTGAGTTTAAGACTCTCTCCTCTTTACTTCCTTTGAAATTTTGGGTATTTTCTCTTGACTTCTTTTTCATTTTGTCCGTCATCTTAAATGGTATAAAACGTGCCTACCTTCCAAATTATGATTTAATCCTCACTTTCCCTTCCAAGCTCTTTAAAGTTTAAGATTAAATAATAATTTTGAACAGCTTGGAAGGGAAAGTGAGAATTAAATCACAGTTTTGAAGAGACTTGACATCTCTGAATTTAAAAAAGGAACTAGTGCCAGTTATTAAATCACAACCTGGCTACCAGACACTTGGTCTTTTTCATACAAAATACTGCGTTTTAAGAAAAATGCAACTACTGTGTTTGTAAAGCAACGGTGCATGAAAAACAAATGCAGCTTTCCTTGCTATTTCTTGTTTTGCTTTTTACAGTAATTTGAAGCTGTGAAGTTCTGAGTACTAGGTGGTGTTCTGCAGAAGTAGCTGGTGTGTTATTTTGCAGATGATTTGACAAGTCCCCCAACCTCCGAAAGCAATTTTCTAGAGTTTGTATGAATAGGTTTGATTGCACTGGGGAAAATGCTTCAATAAATGCATATTTCAGGCTATGTAAGCAACAGGGCTTAGAATAAACTTTGATTAATGACAAGGAGTTTTGCACTGTATTTCAGAAATCAATTTTAATTGCTCAAACCCCCATTAATTTAAATGTCCTAGCATGAAGCACTTTGTAGTTCAGAGATATTAAAGGAGAGCTCATCTAAGGGGTCTTAATTCAGTCTCCATCTGCATATGTGTTATTATACAGATGATTTCACAGATTTTGTTCTTTAGTTTCTTCGGGTTGTGTGTTGGTCTTTTTGCTTTTGTTTCACATGAGCACCTATGACAAGGAACACACAACGAAAGACAATGTAATGTTCCCTGTTGGTGTCTATGGTCTCAAACTCCATTTTGATTTACTGTTTTGAGTGATCCCCTCTTTCCTGCAAGGCAAGGATTGATGACATTTCCCTTCCAATATATATAGTGAATTAAGATTATGAAGGCAAATTGAATAATTCTGACAGTTCCTTACTTTTGAGAATTTAATTTGGTAATCTTAAATTTTTTTTTTAATAAGCACATTCAAGTGTAATTCTTGCATTGTCAGAAAGCAAAAGATAAGTACTGTTATACTGATCTTTGCTTGTATCATTTGTGGGGTTAGAATGTTTCTATAATCTTATTTTTTTATACATAAGACATTCTTCCTTTAATCCACTTTTCCTAAGTCCAGACTCCCCCTTTTAAAGTGTGGGCTTCAAAGTAACTTTTCTTCAATGGAGCATCAGAGTGTAAAGGATAAATGGGATAAGTTGTGTATTCATACAATAGAAGTGAGTGTGTATATGAGCTTGAAAAAAACCTCCAAAATTTTTAAATGTGAATTTCAATTCTGTTTATTTCTGTGATGCTAAAATTGAATTTTTTTAACATTAGAAAGGTAAAATCAGCAGTTACATAAAAGAATACAAATGAAACAGGAAGAGGTCATAACTGAAAATTAAAATATAAAGTTATTTATTATTGGGGATAATTTAGATGTAACAGGATAATGAAAATATGTACTAAGAGGAGCTGTAAGACAAAAGCTGCCAAAAGTTAATATATTGGAATTCACTACAGAATTCAGGAATGCAGTTTCTCTGGCCTATTTTTAGACATCAGGATGACTTTATTGCACTGCCTGCAATCACTGGTACATATTCTGTAGACAAAGATCTACCAAGCCTGAAATTTAAAACTGGATATACTTGTGCTGGAAATAAAGTACATATTTTTAACAGCATTAAGTGTTCAACTTACTAGTGATTCTGTATCAAAATAGCTGAGGCAAAGCACAGGGAAGACAACATCCCTGTCCTTTTCTTCAGTGCATTTTCTGAGGAAACTGCAAAAAGAAATGTAAGGATATGGGCAATGCCTTCTTTAGAGCTTTATTACAAGGCATTACTTGGAAAATAATTCATAGTAGAATCCTGTGTAAATAGTCTCAAATGCAAAATTCTGCCCCTTATGCCAGTGTCATTCTTAAATACCAAAGTAGACTCCGAACACTGGAACTCACCTGTGTGAACTCTGGAAGCTGCTGCACTGGGAACTTCTGTCCACACAGAAGTGTAAACTTGCCCAGTGTGTGTCAATTTAAAGAGTTGGTAGGAGGCACTGGGAACTCTTCAAACAACAATCCTGCACACAAGACAACACTTTAACCCTCCAGACTCTTTCCTCCTGCACAAACATGAGACTGTTGTGGAGCTCAGAGCTCACATCTCGTGGCTGAGTGTTTTGGCTGTTGTTGAAGCAATGTCCCCTCTCCCCTCAATGACACAGTTGCATATATTTAACAATGGTTATTTTGAAGTCCTGCTCTGAGTGAAACCAGAAGTGATTTCTGAAGAAGATTCTTACTATTAGTGAGGGAAGTGGCCCATTTTTGTTTGTTCAGACTAATTGCTGGGCATCATTTGGGTTACAACTTTTTTAGGAAGGGAGGGCAAGAGGGGCCTTGGCACGGAAAGATCACTCTACATTTAGCAAACCTAAGAGTTGTTTCTTGGAAAAAAAATATTCTAGGGTGGCTTTTTTGGCTCAGAAATTGAATAAGTCACATTCTTTCAGGCTGTGATCATCAGGGTATCTTGAAAGTAGCAGGTGTAGCATAGTATCAACATTATATTTCAAGGAAATGGATATCTGATACTACCACCGTTTTTCCTGGCTTGCAATTTCCATCATTTCCATTCTAATGCTGCTCTGTTTAATGCACAGAGGCTGCTTCAGCTGCTGTCAGTTCCAAAACTCCTGAGACTGCAGATCTCTGAAACTCTCAAGGAGTAGTAAATACACAATTAGTAAATACACCATTAATAGATACTACATTTGCTACACAATTAATTACTTATAAATAACATTTAAGAAATATAAATAGTATAGTTAATATAAATAATAAATGTGTGACTCCATACCGAAGTATAACATATTTATAAGTTATCAGATAATAACTTTGTTCTTATAATACTATGGCAATACCACATTTCGGGGATAGGGATGGGAACAAAGGGGGGGAAAAGTGTAGATTTATTGACTCCCTTGTCTCCCAAAGACTTTTGCAAGTCAAGTACATGTCAAGTTAGCTCTCTTGTCATTGACTATCTCTTCTGTTTTGTTTAATTCTCAGAGTAAGGGACAAGACAGTCTGACCATCACAGCATTGTCAGCAAAAGTGTGCCCAGAACAACCAGGCTGATGAGCCCAGGAATATCTTACAGAGCTCAAGAGCCCTTCACAAAAGGAAAGGGAAATAGATCATGTAATAAATCATTATATAGTATGGTAGCCTGGAGCATGAGCGTAGTGTTTCCTAAAACCCCGGGATCTGGTTTTCTGGAAGCCTTCCCAAGGACCTTGGACCTTTCTCCAGTCCCTTCAGTCAATGGCACATCCAGCCCAGTTGTGTTCACTCACAGATGAGCACACTTTAAATCACAGTTCTGTGTTTGTGAATTGCCTCCCAGATTTTCTGGTTTATGAAAAATTCTCGAGTAATTTGTGCATCTTTCATGCAGAAATGATTGCCATGTTATTCTCAGAGCTCTACGATTTCCTTCTTCAAATGTTCTCTAATCAGAGAAGCCTCCCTTGAATGTTTAATTACAGCCAATTCTAATCCAGGGTCAAACTACTGCATTAACAATAACATTATAGAGGATTTAGCTGTAGGCCAAACCCAAATATCACCCAATTATAATTTCTGACAGGTGATTTAAGAATTAATATCATTCGTGTGATGCCAGTCTAGTCAGTGCAAAGTAAAATTCCATAAACTGGCCCAAGGTGCTGGAATGACCTTCAGTGTGAACTGTGGGCCCTCAAACAACTCACTGCCTTTGCAAGATCAGTTTTACCTCACTCTCTAAATTTATACACAGCAATATGTGTCATTTAAAAAAAAAAAAATTGAAATAATAAATTGGCCACGTACTCTTTGCTGATATCATGGGGACACTTCTGATAAGGAGACAAATGTTAGCCAGATCATTCCAAACATTTTGCTCAAATGCATCAACAAAGTAATGATAGGAACAACTGTGTGCTGTGTCATGAAAACTGGGATATTATTGGTTCCACTTGCAGGGAGAGATGATTCTACTTTCATCTACTGTTACTGTAATAGCTGAAGGGTCACTTCAACCTGGATGCCTTCATTGTTCAGTGATTTTTATAACTTGAATTTTGGCATTGGGCTAAGAGGTCTTAGTTTTTATCTTATTTATTATAGAGGGGGGAGGAGGAAAAAATCCTTAAGTTTGATTTCATGAGCCTTTTTTATCTGTCAGACCCAGTTAACTCCCACCATCCAGTTTTCATAAATCCTCCCAGGGATTTATGTCACACACTTTAACTCACCAAACTCTTCCTGAAATCTGTTTCACATACCCCTGTCTCCAGTATCATTCCTGTCACTTTAGAAAGTGGCAGAGCTGACATTTATTTTCAAACTGCTCAATCTACCCCAACTCTCTTTTTCTTTCTTTTTCTTTTTCTTTTTCTTTTTCTTTTTCTTTTTCTTTTTCTTTTTCTTTTTCTTTTTCTTTTTCTTTTTCTTTTTCTTTTTCTTTCTGTTAGCAACTACTTTGCTCTGGAGATCTATAACCTTCTGAACTTTCTTTTTATCCCAACCATTCTTCTTTAAACGTTTCCTTTAAATTTTCTTAAATTTTATTTCTGCATATGCAGGGCTCTTCCTTCAGCAGCAGTGTTGTTGCAGAAATGGGAGCATGCTCTGAGCTTTTCACTGGATAGTCTTACAAAGTCATTTTTGTTTTTATTGCAGATAAAGGAAGCCAACTTTTGGGGATCTAACTTTGTCATGAGTGGTTCAGACTGTGGCCATATTTTTATATGGGACCGACACACTGCTGAGCATCTCATGCTGCTGGAAGCTGATAATCACGTGGTGAACTGTCTTCAGCCTCATCCCTTTGACCCAAGTAAGATCCTAATTTTTCACACTCTGCATCTGTAATGTAGAGCATTTTAAAGCTCACTCCTAAACTCTGTGCTCAATAGAGAATTGCAAAGATTAATGAACTACTGTTCATTTTTTCCCATATAAATTAGATAATACTGCTTTTAATTTTGCCTCTTGCTAAAGGAGCTTTGGCCCTGAAACCCCTCCTTACTCAATAATGTATTGAAATGAAACTATTACTGACATAGTATTTATAGGAGTATTGTCAGATGTAGCAAGAAGAATCTCCATTTCTTGCTGCCCTCAATATATCAAATGTTTTCCATGCCACTAATGAGGGAAACGTGAGGTCACTGAAATGCCAGCAACACTTTGGGAATTTATATTGGAATCTGGTCTCTGCTTGGCTCTATTAAAAAAATTGAGTGAAGTAGGTGTCTCCATCTCACTGGCTTTGTGAGATTAGAAGAATTTAATAAAATTCATAGAAATTCTATTAATTTATATTTAGAGGAAAATATTTATTGGAAAGATGGACTAAAGCAGTAGAAGGAATCACATGTAGCTGGAAAATCTGAACCATTCTGCAGCCTCTGACACAGTCAGAGAAAGTATTTGCGTTATTTCTTCTTTCATAGCTTACATGGCTGTATAGGAACAGTCAGCTATAAATAAATTAGCAAAAAAAGCTGTTATAATGATACCAAAAGAGGCTGAGGGTTTTTTGGACAGTTTGGAGAAACATGGAATACTGCCCTACATTGGATAAGCCTTGAACTTTTAAATTTTTAATTGAAATTGAGTTCCTGGACATGTCTTGAGTGTGTGGCTGGGTTGGATACTTCCTTTGGAAGCATCTTTCCAAGTGCCCTCATTTTTTTGCTCATTTCTTGTTGGAGTGCAACTCTCCTCCTGTCACACACTGCAAATGTAATGGAGAGGTCAATCTCCTTCTAGGACAGTTAATCTTGTACAGTTTTCCAGCTACTGAGATGTTTCTATGGAATTCTAATTCCTGTAGTGGTTTTTGTGCAATGACCTAGAGAATGTTCTGCAACTTTTTGTTTTTCATATTTTAATAAGTGTTTATAAGAACATCCATTGCATCTTCATATTTAAATATAAAATAAATTTACATGAAATACACTGAAATGATAAAATGTCAAAATACATTTGAAATTATCTTGGTTCTGCTTTTGTATCTGGGTCTAGGAATCCTAAGGCTTTATTATTAATGTATGTAATGTATTATCAGGCTGTCAGCAGAAATGCTTTAGTAGTGGCTGGGTTTGTTCTTACTTTCTGCTTCTATCTTTTGCACAGTCTGGTGCTTTTTTAATTTAAAAAAGAAGGGTATTGATGTTTGCATGTGTTTTCTTCATGTAATTTATAACACACTTAAGAATTACTGTGACTTACTTCCAGTTCTGGCCTCTTCGGGTATTGATTATGATATAAAAATCTGGTCACCGTTGGAAGAATCCAAGATTTTTAACAGAAAACTTGCAGATGAGGTAAGAACCTTTCCTCCTTTTTCATAATAATGTTGCATCTTCTAAGGCTATAAAAGCCTTTGGTACAAATTACTGATATTGAATTAGCAGAGTTACTTAATGCTCCACAAATGAGCTACAAATAAAAAGCTGCCCTTTAGAATAGTTAACTTTCACATCCTTGGCAGCACACAGAGGCACTTTGCATTTCATCAACTCTCCTAGAAATGTATTATGTACAGGGAAGAAGTGAACAGGCAGATACAGAAGGAAAACTGGCAGGAATTAATAAATTAAGGTACTGTAGTCCCTGTTTCTAAACAAATAAATGAAGGGAAAACTGAAGGAAATAAACTGAAGGAAATACAGTGAGAAATACAGGAGAACAGAGAGTGCAAAAATCAAGCCTCTTAAATGCTCAGTGGCATAAAGGGGAGTTGAGGTTAAGATTGCAAATTGGGAACTTCCTGGAATAAAGCAAACATTGCAAGCCCAACCAGTTATAAAAGTCTGTCTGTATGTGAAGTTATGTAACACATTGTTTTTGTGCCCTCAGAGCAATAACTGTATATAGCAACTGGCCTGGGGTGATCATATAGCTGAGTGCTGAATAATCATATCAGTGTCTTACATAACATAATTTATTAAAATATTATGTTTTTCTGTAACTAATAGTACAGGACAGATTTGGTTGTGGGGTGGCTAGTTTGGGGTTTTTTTGTGAAATCTCTTGGGCAGCAGGGATATAGTAAAGGGGGGGGTTTCTAATTGTTATAGATAATATATATATATTGTTATTAATGCTATACATATTTTAAACAGAAACCCACAACCCTTAGTCACAATTCCACATTCCCCAAAAAAACCCCAAACCATTCACTTATGGGTTTTGAACCTTTCCCATTATTTTAGCAGCAGGAGTGACACTGAGAGAAGTGACACTTCTTTGTAATGTTGTGTGACAGCTTTAGTATGTGATGTGTTTTGGAGCCTTTGGAGTTTAGAAATATTGCTAAACATAAACGTGTGCTAAAAGTAGTTAATGTACTGTTACTTCTGTCATTTGATTTTTAATAATAAAAAAACATTTAGAGATTTGATTATTTTTTTTCTTTACTAAAAATTGTAGAAAAGTTGACTGCAGTGCAGTTTGTAATTTGACATGTTTTTTGTATTTTAATTTAATCCCTGTATTGAAACACCTATGTAGAGGACAGGAGATGTTTGTAGCAATAAAACAGTGTTCACCATGTTAAGATTAGGTACAGTAAATGTTGAACACACCTAAACTGAATTTTCCATGGAAGGGAAGACCTAGGTAGGCGGTATTGTGTTTGGGGAAATTGAGAGAGGCCGTGACCTCAGTGAATAGGAAAAGACAGCAGAGACAGGAACAAACCTCTCAATAGAGAAAAAGCATCAGAAGGAGGTTGTCAGGGGGTGTTACTGATGATGCACTGGAGAAATAGGGGGTGAAAGAGGAAAAAATGGCTTCCTGCTGCCTTCTCAGCTTGCTTCTGTTAGGGAGTGATCAGCTGTGCAAAGTACCTGGTGAACAGCTGAGAATGACAGGGAAGAGGTGATTTGGTTTGGCTGGGAGAAGGGCACTGCAAACATTTGCAAGAACTTGTTCCTTACATGAGGAACAGGCTTGGAGGAGTCTCAAGGAGAAAAAGAAATGCATTATTTTCCTGTCTTACAGCAGCTGATCTGGGAGGAAGGACTGAATAACAGGCAGAAATTGTCTCCACCTAAAGAAACTTTTGTGCTTAGTGATAAATGGAAGAACATAGTCAAAAAGCTGAGAGACCAGCAACAGTGTGGGATTAGAACTTAATGGGGAAGAAAGAAGGATGGCAAGGAAGTACCATGAGGAAGGAATGAGGCAAGAGAGCTAAAAGTATTCATTAGTGGATTTTTTTTTCCTTTAAACTAAGACAGCAGGAACTGGCTCTTTCAAGTAATTTAGAGGCAAGCTGTAGATCTGTTTAGAAAGAATTATGGAGCTGAAGAATGTTCCAGAACTGGGATAGAAAATTGCTTGTGTTCCTTGGATTTTCTCCAAAAGTTTCAAGCAGCATGAAGGTAGGAGTTTAGGGTAACCTCAGCTCTTTTCCTTCCCACATTCTTGGCCAGCGCTGGTGCTGGAACTTGTTCTCTCCAACAGTTGCCATCTGGAACAGCACTTTCTCTCATCACTCTGCTTTACTTCATGCAAGAACTCATTTCAGAAGTTTTTCTCAGATATCTACCGTGCATGTGGACAATGAATGATGATCTTACTAGAATGTTCTTTAGACAGACAGTTAGATACTGTAGGCAGAGTCCACTGACTGGCTTTTCTTACCATATACAGTTGAAGTAACTGTATTCAATAGTAATTATTAAAATATTGGTCCCTTATTGTAATTTTGGCTTTTGCATAGGAGCTTTGTATCTACAACCCCATACTGATGCAGTACAATTTTGTCTTTATTTCTGGTGCTGTTTTTTTATCCTTCCCTGCCTCCAGGTTATAACCCGTAATGAACTAATGCTGGAAGAGACCAGAAACACTATTACTGTTCCAGCTTCTTTCATGCTACGAATGTTGGCTTCATTGAATCACATAAGAGCAGGTGAGAGACTCCTGAACAGCTCGCCCATGACACTGGTCTGTGAAATAGCAGATGGACTGGAGAATCATCAAGACCTTCAGCTGTCTGTGGCTATACTTGGGGCTGGTGAAAAGATTCAAGGGTTGTTCAAGGTCCTCTTAATAGAAGTTCTTAGGAATTGCTTTTTAGTGTGAGGCTTGCAACAGTCTTGTAGCTGCTTTTACCCCAAAACAAAGATCAAAATTTATTTTTAGATATTCACCACGCTATCCATCCTGACAGAGCTGCTGACAGACCTGTAGGTGAAGGTGAAGGTGACTGTAGATATTGAATATGGGGAGTCTCTTTGGAATAAAACACCAAAAGAACTGCCCAACACTTGAGTTTACAACAATTTCAGCAAAACTCTGTGTTATGGCTGAGTGGAGTGTTTCTTAACCCGACAGTGCACGTTGTTTGAGGGATTGATGTTGATCCAGTCATGTTGCCTCGCACGTTTCTGTATTTGCCCTTTTCTAAACATGCACATCAAAAGGTACTTTTTCTGATATATTCAGTCACAGACAGTGATCTCCCAGTTTCTGGAGTATTCAGATTTCTAACTGCAGCTATTCTAGTGTCAGTTCCCCAGAACAGCACTTCAGTCCCTTGCACTCACCATCTCATTTTAATGTTACGCTTGCATTCATCTTCCCTGTGCTGACAGCCAGTCAGCAGCTACAAGGTTTTTCCTTCTGTACACAAATTTCCCTTTTATGCCTGGAAATCCTTTAGGGCTTTTCTCCTCTTCTGCTTTCTTGTGGCATCATTCCTACCCACTCTCTGCTTGTCAGTCCACACAGACTTTCTTCTACCGTATAACCCACAGCCACTGCCCCTTCTGTAACAGCCCAGGGAGACAGTATTTTATAGTTACCAGAAAATGACAATTTTGCAAGTTCTCTTTACTAAATCTCTGTGTTTTACAGACCGATTGGAAGGCGACAGATCAGAAGGATCTGGTCAGGAGAACGAAAATGAAGACGAAGAGTAACTGGCAGTTGTGTGCGAGCACCGAGACGTCAGTGGAATTTGTATAAGACATTAATTATATTTTTCCTTACAGAGCTTTAGTGCAATTCTAAGGTATTGCTTTTGGATAACCTAACCTTTTGTTTTCGAATGACTGTGTGCATGACTTGGGGAGAGTGTGCAAGTTAAAATAAGCAAAAATGTTTTTCAAACGTTTTGCCATGTATGAGGGGTGCTAGAAGATGCAAAGTGCAATATTTTCCTTAACCTGCAAATGTGGGAGCTTGGATCAATGTTTTAAAGTAACTTTCATTATAGTAAAAACGTTGGTTCAAATAAATTTCTATACCTGCTGTTTGCATGTTTGTTGCTTTCTAATTAAAAGATTTGGTTGTTTTAAGTAGTTCTGTGGTTTTTTTCTTTGCGATTTATCACCTTGTAACTATAACCCCATTACTGCCTTCATTTGCATTCTTTCTTACAATGTTTGTGGAGTGACAAATACAGTTATTTCTTACAGTGAGCACTGGGATTCTCTGTGACTTTGGGATCCCATATCTCTTGGTTCTTGCACTTCCGCAGGCAACCCACACATCTGTGGGTTTTATGGTGCCATCAGTTTTATGGTGCCACTTCCCATTCTCCAGGCTGTAATGAGAGAATCTGTAATGAATCTGTAATAATAATTGAATCTGTAATGCTGGTGAAATAGTTGTATTTCACTGATCTGTGAGTTTCCATTCTTTGCAACATCAGCAGATATATCTTCATTTCCACTGGATTTAGGAAAGGCTAAATGAAGTGCAAAGGAACGTGAATTTGAAAGTTCCCATGCATTGCTCCATAGGAGTACTTACTTGGGAAGGAATATTATTTGGGAATTTCCCAATTATTTGGGAAGGAAGGTAGTTCAGTCTGCATAACAGGCTTTCCCCTTTCTCCACACGTTTTTGGATGGCAATGGGGGAGAGCAAGTGAAGGAAGGAAGGTGGAGCAGTGGAGAGTGGTTTGCTCAATGGCAGTTCTTGCCAGGATGGCAGACGCTGAGAGGCTCCTTTGGGGATTACAGAATGCTGGGAAGAATTCTAAATCAGGGGGGTGAGGGTACTGGAGGCTTTATTTTGTCATTAAAATACACATTCATCACACAGCCTTCACCGACTTTGCTTACCTCAACAAAAAGAATTCCCCACACTAAATGAAAAAGAACATTAGCCCAACTTTCTGATGTCCTGATTCACAGTGCAGGCAGGCTGAAGGGATGTGGGGAAGGGATATAAAGCACAGAAGTAGAGGGAGGTGGGAACACTAAAACAATTGGAAGAGATGAAGAGGAATTTGTGAGGGAGGAGAAGTGAGAATTAACATGGAACTCAGCCACCAGCAACAGTGTAGATACTTGGGCAAGGGAAGAATAACATGAGGGGAGAGGAAAAGTGTGAGGAGATGGACGAGGGTGAGTGGGTGGGTTTGTTTGTTTGTTATTTTAAAGGAGAAGATAAGAAATTACTGAGGGAGAGCAAAGTATAGAAGCCTTGAAAGTGATCCAGTGAAGAAAATTTAGAAAAGTAGAAGAGAACTGTTGGGAAAAGAAGTTTTTGGAGGCAGGGGGTGCTGAGAAGAAGGCTGTCTAAAAACACTGGAGCCCTGTGGAAAACAGGGAACTTCGCACCCAGAGGAAGTCACTGCACCAGAGGATGGAAATCTGGTGTTTGAGAACAGATCTAATGTGAACAAGGGAGAAGAAGTCAAAGTAAGTTGCTTGTTTGTTAGGGAAATGGAGTGAAAATAACAGCTGATATCTGTCTTTTCTGATGGAGTAAGTGGCCCTTTTGTTGGAGAAGGGAGCAAAACTTTTGTTTTTCCTCATGGCATAACATTTTGGGCAAGCATTTTTAGAGCAGCAAGAAATTAAAGATATTTTATGATTTTGTGGTACATCTATTTGGGAACAGGGGGAACACAGTGGTCTAGAATTATTCGAATCTTGCTGAGGTTTGGCTCACTGCACTGAGCAATATTTTTAATACCACATGTAAATTAGCCTTGAATTTTTATAATGGGAGTTCTCCTCTTATTAGACTTAAAAGAACTATATGATAAATACATATGGGATACTTAGTATATACTTAAGGTAGGATTGTCTGCTCCACTTTATCTGTTATCAGTAAGAGGAATAAAGCCATGTTTCTGTGTGGCAAAGGGGGACCTCTTCCCCTGTTGGGCCCTCTGAGCAGTTCTGTGAATTAAATCCAATAGCACAGTGTTTGCTGCAGTTCTTAGGTCCTCTATAGATGATATTTGAGATGTATTTGCTTTCAAAAAGAGTGACTGTGGTGTTTCAACAGAAGCCTGACTGTTCTCATTTAGAAATTATTAACTTTTGCCTTGAAAATAAATTCTTCCTGAAGTAAGTATCTGGAGAGGATACCTTTTGTCTTCCCTAGAGAGGTTTAATAAATCACTGCGGATGTCTTTCTAAAAATAACAAAGCTGCTTCTGCCACTTTAGTTTTAGTCACAGCAATTGCCAGTGAAGATCATAGAATATAAAACAAAAGCAATAATTTTGTACGTCTTTTTTTTTTTTCAGAGTTCCCCAATAAGCACATTATTCCCAAAATGTCTCTTATTTATTCAAAGGCTAAATATTAACTTTAATTTGCAATGCTTAGCTGTGGGTTTACTGATTAAAAGGAGGGTTGAATCTCAATAAGGGAAAAAAGTTGAATACTTGGAAGATTTCTTAAACTTCAGTGAAGCTTTCAAGTAGTTTTTTGAAAACTAAGATATCCATAGTGTTTGGGTTATTTTTTTTTTCATAAACATTTAGTTGGTGGGCTAAATCTGAGTTCCTAGAACCATGCAATCATAGGAGCTGTTGGCAGGAACAGGGGGGATGCTGGTAATTCCAGAGTTTGTAGCAGCAAAAAGCCATTTGAAAATGTTATTCAAATGTGCACAGAAGGTAATATAAGGAATAAACCACCAGACAGTCCAAACCCTCACAATTTTAGAGGCAAATCTTGTGATCTGGGTCTGGTTCCAGACTGGGGGGCTTGGAGGTGGGTGATGCTGCCATAGCTCCCTCTAGTGCCACCATTCCTGCTGCACCTGTAGACCATAATACTCCTGCTAAGCATCAAATGACCAGGTGATTTGGGTGGAAGCTAAAAGACCTATCCAAACCCTTTACCTTCTAATAACAGCCAAAATTTGATGGACAGGGTGGTGATAAGAGCACAGGGAACACCTTCTCTTCCTGCTTTGTGGACTGAAGATATGCTAAAGCTGGTCCTTGTGTCCTGCCACAGCCTGCTGTCAGTGCTTAAATCCTGGGAAGAGTGAGGGATCAGGTGTCACTGAGCTCACTCCTAGAACAGATATTCCTTAAGGCCATTGCAAAGACCAAAAACAACTTCTTTGATGTGTTGCTACAGTTCCTGGTAAATAAACTGGTGTTCCCTGTAGGACACAATATCTTTTTTAAGTGTAGAAGATTCTGAGGTTGTTCAAATCGCTCTTAGGTTCAGTTCTTCGTGCCTTCCCCTGATGGCAGGAGGACAAGTTTCATTAATGGCATCCTGCATCACTTTTATTGTGAATTTTTCCCACCTAATCAGTAGATAAACATTGCAGTGAACTGTTGTGTACACCTTCAGGTCTCTGAGAACATCCCAGATGATATTTTCGAGGAAGAAATTCCACAAGTAAATGTTCAGTAGAGGTTTCACTCTCCTTGGACCAGCAAAATAACTCTTGAGTCTGTGTGCTTGTGTGTAAGGGATGGATGGATGGATGGATGGATGGATGGATAGACACACACACTCAGAGGTGCTGCCTTGGAGAGCTGAGTGGCCATGTCTACAGGCATTTTTTTTTATGGAAAGGTTATGAGCCAGGTTCAGTCCCTGAGGCTCGGGCCTATTGCTAAGGCCATCACTGATAATCCTTAGGGATACTCCACACAGCACTGTTTCATGGGCCAGACCTGGCAACACTGTTGAAAAATTGAGGTGCAATTAGCACCAGTTGGGTCAAAGCCCATATTCCTCCTGGTCCCCAGTCACACACCCCTACAAGAGGCCAACTCTAAATCCTCAGTTGAAGTGCAGGACATGACACAGAGGCAGGTCTGAGGTCATCTGCTCTGCCTAAACAGAGATTGATTTAGTCTTTGAAATGTGGGGTGAAATCAATTTTAAGCTATTTTCATTAATTGTAACATGCACAAATGCATGTTATCTGTGTGAGCATCCAGTTTGCCTTCTCAGCGACACTCTACTATTGAGACCGAGTTGTTTAGGGTAATAGACATTTATTTTCCTTAGGTTTAAATGTTCCATTTCTTATTTGCAGTTGGTTTGTTCTTTTGATGAAAAGGTACCATCTACCTTCTCAGTGCCTTTTAAGAACTTTCTGTTAAGGTTCCCCTCTAGAATAATTTCCCATTACTGAAGTCCAAAAAACTGCAACTACTAAAACTACAGAAAGACACAACAAAGTGTTTTGATAGGAAAAACAGGGATATGCTACTCTTAAAGCAAGTTCCTTTTTTTCTGATTGTGACTCACTGCCCTTTTTTTTTGCAGGAGGAGGGCTGTACACTGGTATAAACCATGGAATTTGACAGATTCACTCTCCGAATAAGAACTGATGGCTACTAATTTAGGAAAATCTCACTCAAGTGTAAAACCTTCTAAATAGACTTTGTTAATGTGCTTTGTTACTAATTGGAAAACAAATCCCAGGGGATCTGCAGCTGTTAACAAACAGCACTGTAGATCTTCTTCTCTGTGGGATGACTCCATGCTCAGACCCCATTCCCAGTATTTTCTCCTTCCTGACCTGCCCCAGGCAATCTGGCCACCCGTAGCCACTATTTTTATTCCCGGTGAGTAGTGAAAGAAGGAGAGCTGGGAGGGAGTTGAAGGGATCAGGGGCAAATGGGCTCTGCTTTTGCCTAGCCAAGGAGGCAACCCCCAAAATCTTTCTGGCTTCTTTACCCCCAGTGGCCTCAGAACCCTCAGCTCCCTAACTCCTGTCTCCTAGTGACCCTGAAGACTCCTTTCCTAAGCAACACCTCAAACGTGGATGGTGAAGCTTGTGTCAAAAAGATGAGGAGTTGCAGTGGTGAATTTTTAGCAGCAGCAGACAGTGCTGTGCCCCAGCCCTTGCCAGGACCCTCCTGCTCTGATGAGACACCAGCAAACTTGATCTGGGGCAGCCATGGCAGTGCCACAGCCCCGTGACAAAGAGTTCTGGCCCCACTCTGCATCTTTGAAACCAGCTATGGTAGACAAATCTTCTAGTAGTTACTTGGCCATTTGTTTCTAACTGAATAGAGCTGCTTCGTGTTCTATAATAATAATAATTGTTAATTGGCCTTTTTGTTCTCTGGCTCTCACTTATTTCCAGGGGTAGATACATCACTGAGCAGGATTCACCAGTTCCTTATCTATCTGATGTTCCTTATCTATCTTTTATGTAATATTTCTTGCATATCTAGTCTTCATTATTGTCCTGGATCCCCTTGCAAACCTAAAGGATTTTGGTTAAAAACTACATACATTAAAAATGAACCTGTAACTGTTAAATCATCTAAAGAAATGATAATTAATAGAAGGTACTTTTAATGGTGGGTTGAATGTCACACTTGCCAAGCTGCCAGGTGGGATTTCTGTTCCTCAGAGTGTGATGACCCTTAGGTAGTAGGTGCAAGGTGAGTTGGTGATCTCACTTCAATTCTTGCTGACTTAAAGTTGTCATGGTTGTCAGTAGCCGGCTCTGAGGGCATAGGATGATCCATGCACCACTTCTGCTCATGGAAAAAACATGTCTGGGACCATTATCTGTTTAATTTCATGAACATTTCAAAGGGAAAATACTGCACTTTAAAATAATTCATGGTTATTTGACCCAGGATTACAGAGAGTAAAGAAGGGTTCTGTAAATCTTTAAATTAATATGGCTTTTAAAATAAAGTTAGGCACTGTGACAAAGCCATTTGGCTTGGATGTTGGTTGCACTACAGAAGCTTTACAGGCTCAAGGATGTTACATACAAGACTTCGAACTTCTTTCCAATTTTTCTCAAGTGAATTTTCTCTCTTCAAAAATATAATTATATTGTGCACCTGCTACCGTTGCTGTGCAGTGAGTACTGTGAAGAGTGTGACTCTCCCTGTGGCAGCAGCTCTTGCTCAGTCCAAGAGCAGGGAGACTCTCACACAGCCACAGAGTTCCAGTCGTCACCTCCACCAACACCCCCTCACCGTGGTAGGAGCAATTCCCAGCCCCTCACTCCCTCACAGCCACAGCCAGGCCACGTGTGCCCGCTCCGGGTCCGTGGGTGCCACCGAGGGTGACAGTCGCACGCCTTCCCCCACCACTCTGAAAATCCATGTGATGCCTCAGGAATTCAGCCTCACTCACACCAAAGGAATTTCACATCCCTGTGCTGAATGGATTTGATTGCAATCTGGAGGCTCTAAATTTGGTCTGTTACATACTCTTACGGAGGAGAGCTGGGCAAAAGATGCAAAAATGAGAAACTGAATGAGATTCATAATTTAATTTCTCTCACCCCACTTCTCACACTATCTTTCCCCTCTGGCATTCTGTTTGCTGGCATTCTATCAAGTAGTTCAGAGTAGTGACTCAAAAGTGTGAGAGTGAGCCTGAGATGCAGGGGTAGCTGGACCCCTGGCCTTTTGGACTGACAGTGGACAGGCAGAGAGCAGACAGGAGGAGCAGGAGAAGAAAGGACTCCACTTCCCCCTGCGTGTTCATTCCCTGGAAAGCAGAGAGCAGCTGAAAGCAAGCAAGGTGAGGGTAAATTAAAGATGAACCAGACCCAAGGAAGGGGAAAATTTTCAATGCAGCAGTGATTTTTTTTTTTGTTCACTGAAGGAGTCTAAAAACAGAGGGATGCTATAGGGAAGACTGTTAAGTGTAGCTGGGCTGCAGGGAAAGCTCCAATGCCACCTGCCCACGGCATGGCAGGGGGTATCCTGCATTTAAAGCTGCCTGTCAGATTAATGTGACCTCCTGTGCTGCTGTGTAATGGCCATATGACACTGTTACAACAAAATATTTTCATGTTGCAGAGCTATGCAGGATAACAAACTGCTGTGCTATGTATCTACAAGAGAAACAGGCTCTTCTTTCCATGAGAGTGTGGCTGGCACCTCAGTGACACTGCAGGTTGAAAAATATGGGACATCCACTAGGATGTATTACTGGAGAAAGGGGAGATGGGAAAGCGAGGCTGGGAACCTCTTCTGTCTGGCAGCAGAGCCCCAGATTTGTGCCCACCAGGGTTTTGAAGTGTATAACTAAATTTTCTGGTAAAAGAGAGCAAAGGGGATGCTCAAACATCCAGATGTGAGGCTCTGAGTCAAATGCCGCCATTCTCTTCTGACTGTGCTCTGAGATCAACTAAGTGATGATGTAAGTGGTCATGATGTTAATAATTAGCTTTTATGCAGCTTAGCTTTAAAATGGTGTCAGATCCAGTTTACAAAGAGAGACACCAACACCAGAATTCCCTTTCAACAGGTGGAAGAAGTGGGCAAGAAGGAATGAAAAATTTGCCCATCACCCCTTAACAGCCCAATAATAAAACCATAGTTTGGACCCTTTAACGTGTCTGAGGCAAGCCCCCATCCCATCATCCTTTTAAAAATAGGAGGTGACTCAGTCTGTAATGATGTTCCTCTACCCTGGCAACTTCATATTAACCTCTGGAGGTGAGGGAAAAAGTGTATTCCTTGGTAAGCCATCAGTGGCACTGCTGCTGCACAGATGTGCTGCCTGGTGAGCTGTGTGATAGCAAAGCCGAGTGCTCCAAGGGCTCTTTCTCAAAACAGGAATGTAAAAAGGCTGGTACAAAAAATGTAATTGTCATTTAATATGGGAGTATCAGCTCTGAATGGGGTGGGTTAGTGCAGGTGTGACCTGAGCTCTGCATTCACCTCAGACCTTACAATGAAGACCATGAAATATGTCTTCCATTCCTTAGTGATTTAGCTGTATCCTGACAGCAGCACAGTTGTAGCAGGATTGATGTCTGACAGTCGGGCCCTGGGTTGCCATGGTAACTGCCTAGGATGGGGTGCACTTAAGAAAAACGCAACTTCTGGGCTAAATTGTGGGCTGGAGGGTGGCAGATGGATGGGATTCAGCTGCCTCAGAGGGTGGTGCTCCACAGCCAGACATGCAGATTCAGGAATCTACCCAGGTGGTCGATTTGGCACATCAGAAGCAAAATTTAATTTAAAACATCAGTGTGTTCCCAGATTTGCTCACTGAGCCATGAAACGTGCAGGGTTAGATAAATTCCCATGTAATCCAAGCCTTGTGGATTGCCCCAAGCAAAGGACTCGGTGCACTCACAGCCCTTTCTCAGGAGCAGCCAGCAGAGACAGGGAGGGCTTCCCATTTTTCCTGGGAAGTTAAGCTTTTGGCAGCCTTACACACATGCGGAGCCAAGGACTCCAGATCCAAACGCAGCTGTGAGCTGGAATTGATGTTGTTGGAGTCACCGAACCTCTCTTAAAACACAGGCAACATATTTTGTTGCAGAAATGTTTCCAAAACTAAAGGTCCTTAGGATTTTCTGTTCACAAAACAATTTGAAACGAAAAAAAAAAAGGAGAGAAGAAACATCTTGTTACAACATGGCCCAGACCCATCTTTTATCCTGTTTTGTCAGCCAGCTGTAGGGAGTCCTCAGGACCTGAGCATGGGGGAAACATCTGTATCTAAGGGCAGAAATCAGGAGAAAAACAAACCAGCCATCGACCCAAAATAACCAGCTCCTTAGCTGTATAAAAAAGTCAGCTTAGTTTTAAATAATTGCTGCTCTGGGTCGGGGGGTTTCGGGAACCACATTTATTGTGGTTCCTTTATACCATGTGCAGTGTTAAGCCCATTGTAATAAATGTGTTGTTACATTAAATTCATTTTCCAAGATTGTTTTCTGAAACACAATATGCCTCGGTATCCAAAATCTATGGAAAACTTGTATGTACCACCTTTTCCCTGCACTGCTCAGCTACACTGTTGCTTTCCACCTGCAGCATTTCTTAATTTTTTCCCGTTTAAGGGCATCTTGTGTTAAGTACATTGGATAACAGATTTATTATCATTCAAAGGTAAAGACCTCATATTTGTTTAACAGATCTGAATATACTTTCTTTGAACTAACCAGATTATATACAGTGCACTCTACACTTTCAAAAATGTAAATAAATTTTAGGCCGAGCAAACAAATGTTTTTTTGCAGGCAGATATTTCAATTCTTACTCATGTTTCCATTTTCTGAGAAAGAGGAAGAAGCAAAAACTTCTTCCGTACCTTCTTTTCTTTTTTTTTTCCCCCCGAAGAAATTTGACATTCCTAATTATGACAGAGCAAAGGGAAACGAAAATCTATTTCAAGAGATGATTCCTCTTGTAAACAGTGCCTGGGCACTTCTGCCTCATCTCATTGCATTTGGGCTGTCAGATGGGCACAATAAATAACACGTCCTCTGACCCCCGTGTTGTTGTTCTTTTTTTTCTGTTGCAAATAATTGTCAGTTCTAGTCCTTGCCTGCATGTCACTGAAAGAGTTCCTAAATGACAAGGATATGGGAGCCTTGGTTTAGCTGGAGATAATTTTAGCCTCTCTCTTCTGACAAAAAAATTGCATGGGCTAAATCTGGACACTGGTTTCTTGCAGAAATAACGTTCTGTTTATCTTTTTTTCTGTTTTTATTTTTAATCCATTCAACAGCCCCCGTTATTTACTTTTCAAGTATTTATTTCAAGTATTTATTCAAGAGAGACCATCAGTGTGGGTTTTTTTTTTAACCAAAGTATCTAACTATTCTGCCAAGAAACATGATAAATGTTAGTAATTTCTAATACATTTTCCTGGCTTTACAAGAACATCAAAAAAAATCGGATTCACTTGCTGAAAAATGCAGATTATGAAGAAGTGAATTCAGTCTTCAGGAAAAAAGAAATCTTTTTTTGTTTACAGCACAGTGAACTTCTCTTTACCCATCTTCTAACTGTACTTAGAGCTCAGCAAACCCACCTGAAACCCTGCACGTATTCCATCCTTTCAATTGAATTCACTTGTATTTACTGAGTTTCTTGATTTTTTGTCCTAATCCTAAGAGTCATTCTGGGCTCTGGGGTCCAACACAAGCCCTAATGCAACTGAAAATGCATTTCTTGTCTTAGTGGTTTCCCAAGGACAGACTGCAGCAATACAATCTTTTTGATTTCAGGTGAAACTGGACCAAAGTATCATCAGGACTGCAAAACATAAGTATAATGCACCAAAATCAGTATCATTAGACAGGCCACACAAAAATGATAGATGAGAGGTTAAAATCATGGTGGATGCAGCAGAGATCCCAAACTCATGTAATAGTTTGTTATCATCATCATCAAACATCAAATGGAGGAAGTTTTCCCCAATTCCCCAGCTGGAAACAAGGGTGGTGTGTGATTTTTGGTGTGTGATTTTTGGTGTGCTCTTTAGAAACTACCTTTTGTTGGACTCCTCTTCCTTATATTCCATATGCAGCAGATGAGTGAACATGTGAATTGTATCAGCTGCTTCCCCCAGCATCCTCTGGATTTGCCAAGCTGTACTTGAAACTTCTCATCAGTGAACTGGGTTTTTAAGAAATGGCAGAACCAGGAAGGTCCCTCTGGTAATGGACGAAGGAGAGAGAACACAGGAGAGGACAGGAAAGGGAAGAGTTAAAACCAGCCCTTCTTCCAAGTAAGTGACTAAAAATTACCCCATAATAGCAGCAGCGTAGAGAGGCTTCTCAGTTCTCTACATAATTCCATGTGCTTGACTTTGGGTTCTGCCATTGTGAACAACATGTGGTCTTGTTATGGCAAAAAAAAAAAAAAAGGCAGATTTTGTTTTTTAGGGGGTAGTGGAGGGAAAAGAGAGTGTAGTCCTATTTCCCAGTTTCTGATGGGAGGAAGGACTTCAGCATCTCAGCGCTCATAAAGACATTGTGAAGCTTCAACTTTCAAATATTGTGCAAATGGAGTTCCAGCTGCCTGGGAGAAACCCTCACCCCGGCTCCCTCATCACACCTGGGCTCTGTTTGGGTGGTACAACCTGGAAAGTCCAGGACAAATACACCAGGTTTTTTTCATTGATCATCATCCCTGCTTGAGGGGTGAGTTCAGGGGTCTTACGTAGCAGAATCTGCAGATTAATTAATCTGTATTGAGAGAGTAGTAATCAAATTCTAGGCCTTTTTTATAGATTAATGTTCAATCCTATAAACAAGATTGGGGGGTGGAGCTCTCAAAAATCAGCAGTTGTAAAAGGAATCAGGATTTCCCAATGTCATAGTGCAGTTTGGCTTTCAATGAAAAGTGAAGAATGCACCTGATTTCTTATTATATAACACAGAGAAAAAAAATCCAACCAACCAATCCCACAGAACTTACTGTTTGCATGAGATAAAGTTTTTTGCTTGGTTTCACTGGAGAGATCATCAGCAGTATTTTTCTCGCCAGTGGGAAATTATGCAGCTTGACATTTTTTGCTAAACTGCCAGTTTTTAAAGGCACAGGATCAAAATCCTACTACTAGTCAGAACAAATTTGGATCAAAACCTAGCATCACTGGTTTTTTTGTCATTTTTGTGAGTATGACTTGTTCAGTTCTTCAGGCTACTAGGAGACATGCTATTGTCTTGCATAAAAAGATCACTTGCCCTTATGCTCAGGATATTCCTGAGAAAATAAAATACAGAAAAGACAATCAGGTGTTTGTGTGTTTCTTTTTAAACCATGCATAACACTTTAGCAGTGCAACATCCTTTAGCTATCTTCCGTTATCTCTAACTTTTGTACTCTTTACACTGTGACTGCATTTTAGGTCTGTTAGGGTTACGTGACCTGCCTGGGCAGCAGGATTTCACTAAATCACTGTGAAAATATTACTGTATCTGTTTCCTGATTTTTCTTTTCTTCTGGAAAAAAAATAATAATCTGTAACTTCTATTTGATATACAATGATTTGCATATACCTAATGATCTATCTTCAAGTAATATAAATTTCCAGATACCATTTTCTCACATACATCTACATTTATTGAAACTCTTCTACCTCAGCACTAAACAGAGTTGAATTTCAGGCTAACAGATTATACTTATCAGTCCATAGTTTCACTTGTAAAGATGAATAATTATGGCATTGTCTACTAGGATGTATGTAATGCTGATTTTAGGGTTGTTTTTTTCATTAGATGAGCCTGGTTAGTTCTTTCTGCTATAAAATATGGTACTGCATTTGTGTGCATTGTTCCTGGCCTTTTAAACATTGTCTATATAGAAATGTCACTGTTAAGGGTCTGTACTGCTGGTCTGCACCAAGACATTCATGTGATACCTCTCAGCAGAGATATGTTGGTGTCAGCTGAATTCCATTTTGGCTGTCAGTCTCTTTCTGTTGTACCATCAGCTTGGGGCCTTGGTAGTAGGAGAGGCAGTGATAAGTGGCAGGTTGGAGTCCAAATTTAGTCTCTTAATGATTTCTTCTGGAAAAAAAAAACACCAACAAAACCCCATACCCCAAATCTGTGGAAATAATGGATAATTTGAGATATTGTTTCATGTTCCTTGCTTAGGCTTTTCTTCATCCCCTCACAAGCAGAGTTGATGCATTTTCTTTCACAGGGTTAAATTTCAGTCAGAAAGCATTCCAGACCTTATCTTTGGTATCCTCATTTCCCTTGGTGAACAGCAATGGTTCTCAATTTCTTTCGCTGTCTTTTCACTTGCTGAGTGAAGACCATTTCCAGGTGTGGTCTTCAATCAGACCTCTGCAACAACCCCAAGTGCTGCAATCTGAGGTCACTACTGTGGCATGAAATATAGCCAATGGAGCAACAAAAAATGACTTGTCTGTAACCACTTTCGATATGTTTCCTTTTCTCATTCTAGTTTCCTGTGTCTTGGAAGGAGTGCTTGAAGAGCTCTTATTGTTTTCCTAACTGATCTACCAGTTTAACAGATTTTAAAGCTTGAAGGTGCCAGGATAATCCTCCTGCCCCAGGCCACGGAATTTTTCTTCAGTTTTTCGCCACTGGATCTTGTATGCATTTTTATAAGAAGTCATCTCTGTGTTAGAATGCTCTCACTGCAATATTTTAATGTGCTTTTATTCTTCCAACACCTTATGAGAGAGGGAAGCTGGTACTCCGAACTTGGATATAATAACCCAGTGATGATCTCCATGAATTGGCATACTAATGCAATCACCTTCCTACTTCGTGGAGTAAAGGATCAACTCTAGATTTTTATAGACAATTAGCTTTTAGAATTGCTCTTTCATTACTTGGATTGTATAATGCATATTTTCTTGGGACAGCTGTAATAAGGTTTCAGAGGAAAATGGAATGAGACAATGCAATTATCACCCGTGATTCCTCTTTTTGTCCCTGTCTTAGTCAACTCTTGAGGGAAGGGAGGGCTTCTTGTTCAGTGTTTCATAAATTATCTCCTGTTGTAATGGCTTTAAGGCTAAATTTCATTATACGAATCAAAGTGGTGGAGATGTCAGCACAAAATAATAATGTCTCAAACAGAGACAGCTAATATGAAATGTAATGTACACTGAGAACTAAGGAAATGCAGACCCTAAAAATAATGATAATGTATGGAATGATGCAGATGAACACCAACTTTACAGCAGAAGAAAAGCAAGATGAAGTACACACATTGGGTTTAGAGAGATGTACACATAATGCCTTTGCATATTTTACATGATGCTCTCAGGAGGCTCTTCAGTGTCTGTAGCATTTGATTCAAGGTATCAGCAACTGTACTCTCAGATATTAAAGTTTTACAAATGCTGCCAACAAGCTGCAAAATGGAAACTGCCTGAGGTCACGGCTGGCCAGTGAGAAAAGGTTCCTGATCGTATCGTGACTTTTCAAGTGAGCAAGCTACTGCCAAATCAGCAACACAGGAATAGGATTTTCCAAGCCTTTTTGATGTCTCTGAGCCAGCTGGTCACCTCCTATCTTTGCTTTTAGCAAAATGGGTCCCCAGAGGCAGCGCACAGCTCTTTCGGTGCCACTAATGTTTTCTCCAGGAAAAATATTTTCATTCTTAAAAAATCCCAATGGACTTAATTTATAATTTACAGAGATATTTTAGCATAAAATTTGTATAACTGCTGGTCTCAAAGTGATATCACTTGTGTGGCTTGTTGTAGCTACTAATAAATATTGTTTTCTGGAGACTTACATCCCTCATTTTTCTCCAGATGACTGAAACTAGAATAGCTCGTAAACCACAGAGAAGAGGACCTGAAGAACCTTTAATAATCCAAATTATCTTCTTAAAGAATAATTAATGAAGAAAACACATTTTCTTGTTAGAAGCCTGCAAAGATACTGAAGGGTCTTGAATGAATTGACAGCCAACTACGAGTTGGCTGAGCAATAGAAGAAAATAAACACAAGGGAAAAAAAACCCCATCCAGTTAAAACTACTTGAATCTGTTAATTACTGACAGGGCAAAAGCTCTGTAAGGAAATTTCATATTAAAAAAAAAATGCATTAAGCCAGCTTTTTCAAATTATGTTAGTTCTTCAAAACCAAACACTGGGGAAAGTAAGGTGGTTGTTTTGTTTGCTTTGATTTTTAATTTAAAGAACTGATCCCCAGTATGTCTGCCGAGGAGATGTGAAACATGAAGAAATTTCTCAAGAAGATCATGATTATTGCTTTTTGTTTGTTTGTTTATCAGTAATGACAGCTCACAGAAGTATCACTTTGATGGTTTCTGGGACACAGATTGAAAAAGAAGTGAGACTGTGTTAGGATGGGGAAAATGGACTGCAGCTGCTAATTACCAGATAACCTGTTTACAGTCTCATTTGCAATGTGTGCTAATTGCTAACTGCAAACACTTCTCAGTTTCCCCTCCAAAGCACTTGCGAGCAGCTCTGTTGATGCACAGCCTTAGGAGAAGGGATATCCATAAGAGAGAGAGCTTGGCACACATCTGACCTTCGCTTCCTGGTCACCTGCGAGCTTTGGGGAGCCATGCCCAGGGGATGGGGTTTTAGGGTGGCAAAGCCAGTCCCAAATCTGTGTCTTTTTAAGCATCCAAATGGGTAAGGAAGCAAGTAAAACCATCAGCACTAGTACTGCTGAGGACCCTCAGCTTTGGCACCTGATCTTCCCTCTGTGAGAAGGGTGATTGCTCAGTAAAATCTTAACAGATTTTAAACCCAATTCTGTTTTAACTCACATCACCAAAATCCCACTGCACATTTGGTTTTTAATTTGGCACCAGCCATTGTAATTAGTGTGATTCAATACAATGTACTTCAGTATTTTATGTAATGAAATACTTCTGAGAAAGAAACTTGTCTTGGTCAAACAAGAATTGCAAAAAATTCATCAATTTTAGTGCAAATGGAATGAAACTGTACTTTCATGACCTTATTTTAATATAACATCTTACTGATGTATTTTATATAATACAACCCTGAAGTTCAGAAACATTTTCTGTCTTTGCCTAAACAAGGAAAAATCAATTAAGTTTTGGATGGTTTTGGGGCCTTAAATCTGTATCACTTTCAGCTGGGAGAAACATGGGGCTTGAAAGTGGGAGCTGGGAAAGAGGCAAACAGGGTTGTGTCCTGTTTAGGAGGAGTGTTGAGTAAAGAAAGTCTGGACAGGGGAAAGTCGTGCATAAGGGTTGTGCCACTGTGAGAGGGGAGCTCTGTGGTTAAGAATAAGGCAGAAAGAATGCAAATGTATTTTTAGTTGAAATTAGAGCCACCTTTCTAAGTCTGCAGCCAAATGATCCTGGCTCCTCTTACGCAAGGCAACAACTATCCTGGGGACTCATGGTGACAAATGAGCCTGTGAAGCAGCTAAAAAGCTCACTCGTGTATTGTTGAATTTTAGTGTTGTACATGCAGGGGTTTCCTCCTGTTTTTACTTTCTCCAGAAGAAACACAAGTCAAAACTTGCAGAGGGATAAGTCAGTAAAACAGCATGTTATTTCTAGGTTTCCCGAGCTGAGGAGCCGAGCAGGAACGTTCAGGTTTCTGTGGGCTGGGAATGTCAGCTGGGAGCAGGAGAGCCACTCAAACGTGAGGCACGGGAGCTATTTAGAGCAGCAAGAAGCCGATAGCTCTGATACTGCACAGCGAGGGGCAAGGAATCTGCAGTGTGGCTGTGGATGGAAACTGCTGCGAGTGTGGAGCAGGCAGAACACTGCTAAGCTGATTACAGACAGCATTTTGAACAATTCATTCAGAAGAAAGGACATCCAGGGGCCTGAGGGAGGTAGTGAACCAGGCCAAGGCCATCAGCATGGACCTCCACTTGGCCAGGGTGTGTCTGCACATGTTTTTTTTCCCATTACTCAACAGGTGCTTCCCAGTGTTCTCAAAGATGTTTAGAACAGAAACATGCTCTCCAGAAGCTGAGAATAAATGAGATTGCAGCGTGCTCTCTCTGGAAAGGGGACTGACAGCTAGATAGTCATGAACCACAGCATTCCCTGAGCAAAAAAGAGCCCAAACTGCTGCCTACAAAAATCACTAATAAAGTGAGGGACTTCATTTTTTTTAACCTCTGTGGGATAAGAGGATTTATTACCCCATAGGGGGTTCGGAGATAGAGCCTTGCTGACCATGGCTCCTTTTCTCACTCTAAATCAAAAGGCTTTTTCAACCTTAATTTGCAGGGGCTGGACCTACTA
Organism: Lepidothrix coronata; assembly: GCF_001604755.1. Classification (NCBI taxonomy): domain Eukaryota; kingdom Metazoa; phylum Chordata; class Aves; order Passeriformes; family Pipridae; genus Lepidothrix; species Lepidothrix coronata. The sequence goes on from NW_016690363.1 coordinate 1,901,199, forward strand.
CCTCTGAGAAAATCTGATCCATCTCTGGTCTACCTTTGGACAGCGCAGACTTTGTTTCTTGCTGTGCTCCACCCAAGTGTCCCTCGTTTTTGTCCAAGCTACAGGTTTGACATTAGTACTGGATTCCTGCTGTCTGCAGAAACAGCAACTACAGAGCACCATATCCTTGTGGTTCAAAAAGTGACAAGGCAATTAATGGAACAGTTGATTAAGTTTCACAGGCCTGCCAAGCCAAATGATTTCAGACTGCATTCTGCTCATACTGCAGGAAGCTTGGGCTACTCAGTGGGTAATTTGGTGGTCTGCTCACCTTCATTTTTTACCAGATCCTCCTTAGGTAAGAGTATCCAGGCTATGATGATAATAATACTTTTTAAAGCCCTTTCAAAATCCTGATTTGGCTGAAGTGCTGAACATTAGTAATAGCTGGTCTTCTACCCCTACTGCTGGCTTGCAGACAGACACCTCCCTTGTGGAACAGTTAATGACTCTAAATGATCTTGGAAAATATGAGAAGCAATCTTCCTCAACTGGCTTTATTAGAAAACTAGGCAGTAAGTCTACAACACTGAGTTATGAAATCTGTTTCCTGACTCAGCTGAGCTGCTTAAACTGTAAGGGAGGAGTGTAAAAGCTGAATTACCACCTGCATTTAGCTATCACATCTGGATCTAAAAAGTAAGAACTTTTTAATCCAGTTTTGTGAGAGATATGGGTGAGAAAATGCTCAGCAAATGGCTGGAAGTACAAAACTACCCCAGGCTTTGGGGCTCCAGTGAGAAAATGTAACAAGTAAGAAAGGGGAAACACTGGTGCTGGCTGAAAAACAACCAGAAAGTTGCAAAACTTCAAATCTGTCAAGCGGGAGCAGTCTGTGAAGCAGAGAGGATAAAATGAGAGCAATCACTGAGAGCCAGGGAAGGAATGTTTGTTGAAGTGGCAGAACAATCAGGTACAACAGCACCAGAAATGTCTCCTTTCGCTCAGCAGTCACTGTCTAAGAGCACTGCAGGATAACCAGGACCTGAGCTGTCGGGGAAGACAAGGTCCCACAAACAGACAGATTGCCTGTGACCTGTGGAGACAGCTTGAGGAGAGATGATCAATTCTGTTGTCATGGAGTCACCAGCCAATTTACTGAAAGTCAGAAAGGTAGAGTGTAAGGAAGGGCAATCTTTTCCAAGATTAGAGAAGTAGAGCACTTGTAAGCAAAGAAGATAAAGCGGTGTAAAATCATGGAGAGAACACTAGGACATGGAAAGGCAGAGGGACAGCTTAAGAAGATGCAAAATGGATTACCTTTCCCTGAGGTGTCGTAAAGACAAAGCTCTTAGCATAGCTGATATATCTGTAGAAAACGGAATTTCCTGAAAGCTGAGAGCAACATCTACCAGATCATAAATTGCTAGAAAATATCTGCTTTACTGGATTTCAATAACATTTAGCAGTATTCTAATGTACAGGCACTGGGATGACCAGACTGTCAGAGGGATCTATTCCACCTTCCATCACCCCCCAAACCACTTAAGATACTGTAACCTCCACCTGCTCTTCATGACAAAGAAAAGCAAAAACCTGTGGTTTTCCTTAGAAGGAGTAGAAATTCTTCCTCTTTTTCATGGTGATGCTGCTGGGTAAGACCAGTCTTTGATCAAATAAGAGCTTCCAAGACTCTTTTCAGGAGTTAAGCACATCTTAGAAAAGAAACACTATCACCAATAGAGCTTGTGCCAAGGACATGCCCCAAAGTGAACATCTCATTCTGTGAGAGCCTTCAAATTTTTATATTACAGCTGTCCCTTTCATCAGCTTCTCTCTGAGGAGCACTTCTTCCCTTGTCTGCTCGTGGCACAGAATTTCTTTGTTTTAAGGTCTTGTGGGCATCCAAACTTGCCAGTAAGTAACCTGGACATTAGAAGTATATTTTAATATATTTAGTTATATAGGGCCTTTACTCTTTAAAAGAAAACACAGAGAAAATGGAAGTATTACCTTTAAACTTAATTTGCCTCACTGCACCTAGGGATAATGGCACTAAGGGGATACAAGATCTTAACTGCAGAGGTTTTAAAAAGCCTTTGATACTTCAACAGAGAGCAGCAGCAGCAGAAGTGCCAGGCACTCACCGCTCTCCTTTTCCTCGCTAGCTTTTCCTTCACAGAAAGGAACATCATCTTCTCTGGAGTGACTGGTGCTTCTGTAACTGCTGAGGGGTTATGTTACTTCCAGGATATCATCCTTCCCAGTTTAGGGGGGCTGCTCCATGGCCCACATCTGCTTGTGCTGTGAGTCTCGTCCCTTCTCCCTGCCTGCCTGCGATCCGCCTGCTCCTTGCCTGCAGCACGGGCTGTGGCTGCAGGAATGAGGTGGGAGTGGGGAACAGCGATGCCTCCCGTAGCTTTTCAAAGGCTCAGAACGACTTGTCACTCGTGCAAGTAAACATCTGACAGAAGCATATGGCTCGGAATGAGCAATAGCCCCCCACGCTCGCTCACACGGGAGCTGTCAGGGCTGCTGGGTGTAACAACGTGCGCAACAAAGGAAGGGGAAATGCGTTTCGTAAAACCAGGGAATTAAAATGTTCTCAGAAGTGATCTGTGCAAAGCAGCTGCCAATTCCAACGGTTTGCCTACAGTGTTCCTCTCTCTCTCAAATTCTGCCTCTCCTGGACCCCCACACTGACTATGGCAGGTACCAAGCAGACACATACTCACTTTCTCCATCCTGTTGTACCTTGCATTTGAGCTGGTGATCCCTGCTCAACCCTTCTGCTGTGCTGGCTCATCACTTCTGGCTGCCCGGTTCCAGCTGCAGAGTATCCGTGTAATCCTCCTCCTGTGAGTTTTGTCCAAACATCCAAGCTTTTCTGAGCCTGCCTGGGTCAATTATGTGTTTGTTTTTTTTTTTTTTATTAGTAGTAATGCTCTTCTGTGGGACCAGGAGAGAGAACTGCTGAGATTCAAGCAAGAGTGGAATGGCAGCTTTATATCAGCATGTCTGGTCAGAGGGTTGTCCCAGAGACTCCTCCAAGGTTCTGAGGAGGAGAAAGTGCTGCTGGAGCAAGTGGTCTTGGGCAGCCCCAGCCCACTGGAAAAGACATGAGGATCGAGGCAATACCCAGCATCAAAATTCTAATTCAAAAATAGAACGCACTTTTAAACTTACTTGTAATCAGTGTGATTCCTAAAGAGACAACATAAACATCCCTAGGTTTTCACCCACACTTCCAGCTCTTAAATCCTCTGGAACCAAGAGCTTGCAGGGGACACTTGAGTTGTTCTGGGGTGTTTGCACGACCATGGAGTCTGAAGAATTCCAGGGAACTGTGTCTCAGACTTCTCAATGCTCATTGGCTACGCTGTGCTATTAATTGGCAGCAAATCTCATTAAATCAGTGGAGAAATTGTGTCTTGGTTTCAGGCCAGCCTAAATTTAGGAAAAATTCTGAATGAAACAGAGTCCTTCATTTATGAGGAGAACCATCAGGAGAAGTTTAGCTTTTGAGAGATGTTTTTCCCTTATCATCCTTCACAGATGAACAGGTATCTGTGGTAGAACATCACCACTTTATCCTTTTTTTTTTTTAAGCCCTAGAGCCAGGTAGCTTTAAAAAAAGTGTTGGTATTTTGATGGGTATTTATTTAACAGCTCATTTCATGGCGGAAACCCCTTCATATCAGAAACTTTTGAGAACAACCTCTTCCATCAGCCCAGTTCAGTCTCCAGAAAGGCTTTTCCTTTCCATGAAAACTGTATTTTCTGGTTTTGAGTAAATGTAAAAGTGCCTTTCTGTAACTCTTTTTTAATCTTGCTGGAGGCATAAAATGAGATACAAGCAGATATTTGATTAATTTTAGTCTAGATGCCAGACTGAGGCAAACTTGTTATGAGTGTGTTGCCTTCAGCTCTGAGCCAAGTTTAACACGTGAAGTGTCCATTTGATGGTGGGTCCTCCTTCCTCCTCCCCTCACTGCTGCTGGGCTCCCCACGGTCCTCCACGCTGGGGAGATGCCTGTGAGCCCTGCCTGGCAGAGACAGCAGCGTGGCTTAGCTCCACACAGGGTGCTGAGGGAAGGGAGCTGTGGTCCCCTCCCTGCCCGTCCCCACAGCCTGGCGGCTCTCGGACAGGGATTAGGAAGCAACCGCGCGAGTTGTGCTCCGGCAAAGTATTTTCTTTGACGACAGCAGAGAGGAGGATATTGCAAGAAGAGGGAAATCAGTTTCCCCTTTGCAGATTATTGTAAAGAACGGCCAACAATTTCTGCCTGGTCTCGCTTCCGTGAGACACTAAAGCTGTCCCAGAAGCTGCAGCAGCCACGATGGCAGCTCGTTCCCACCGCCCTGCCCGAGCTGCCAGGCTGCTCCTGGAAACCAGCCTTGCTGGCAGACCGCTCGTGAATCCCTGCTTTTCGGGGTCTGCAGCATCAAAGCAGCTCCAGGTCGTGAGCCGGCAGCAGATCCATAGATGGATGGATCACAGGAGTCTGCAGGCAATGACACCGAGGAAATAACCTGCTGCAGACAGCTCTATGCTTGGCTCTGCCTGTCAGCTTCAATTCCAGCTCTTTAATTTCCTGTGCCTGCAAGTGATGGTGAAGGGCTGCGCTATCATTTAAAGACTCTGCCTTATACTACGTGTTCTTTTGGGATGGAGTTTGTAATATTTTAGTATCCATCCCCAGGATCTCCATCTGCTGCTGTTCTTTTACTTAAGTCTTTTGAAACTTGCCTATATTAAAAAAGACTAATTTTTATTAAAATTTTTTTTAAAATATATTCAAGGGGCTTTGAGAACATATAGAAAATCACTTGCCTTCTAATCCAATAAAAATCACAAACCATTGTGTTTTACCTCTAAAACTCAGTAATGAAGAAAACAGGAATTGGGTTTGGCCTGACATATTTCATTCTGCTGGGCTATGGAGCTATTCAGATGAGGTGTGTTTGCATTTGTTCTCTTCCCTTTCTCCTTACAGTCTCTTACTCAAAACACTGGGCTACCTAAAATGGAGGAAGTGGAATATTACATTTGTTGTGAAATGAAAGCCAGTGGCCAAGACACTGGATGGTCCTTTTAGAGCATTATAAAGTCTCCCACCACCACCAGAAAGGGTAAAATGGATTTTTGGCAATCCCTTGTTTCTATCTGGAATTTTTGCATGAATAACAAATACTATGTCTTCATATTAAAAAAAAATGCTTTGACACTGTGTAAGACACACTGGAGATGATTCATGAGCTTTTACTTCAGCATGACTGTTGTTCCATCCTGACCTATACTTCCCATTTAAATTTGAATTCTCTTACCTGCATCATGGTAGAAATCAACTCTTTGCCTTGTGTAAGATCTTAGAAAAAGTATGATATTCCAGTGTAATGAAGATGCATTATTTCCAGAAATGACAAACCCAATAATAACACCCTTACCTAATCCTTTTATATACTTGGGAAGGTTTGCTGAGAGTTACAGCCTTTGCTTGACTAGCTGTGTTCTGGGCAGGAGAAGAAGTGAGAAATTGTCCTGTAAAAACACATGTCCCCAAGAGAAAATTTAAGGCAAAGAGGATTTTCGAAGTGTAAACAAAAGTGTGAATCATTGCCAGTGGATGTCAAGCTTCATGACTCCTTTTTACTTCAATTTGCATAGTTGTACTTTCAGGTTGACTCTTGGTGACGAGGTACAAACTTTATAATCCCTACATTTTCCTTATAGATAAGGCTGCATATCAGAGCTCTGCTGACCTAGTGTTTAGTAAGGAAAAGTATTTAGCAGTAGTGATACAGCTGACTACCTCACTCCTACTGTAGTAGTAATATTTGTACTTATATATATTTTTGTACTGGTTTTATACAGGTTATGGAGTTAAGATCCTGCAGCATCAGGGAACTGACACAGACGGGCCAGAATCTGTAGGGACACCACGCAGTGGGTGTTTGCTCAATGGCCTCAACTACAAATATGCTAAAAAATACAAAAGTATGTATGTTCACTTAAATGCTACAGGAGAGAAAGTAGTTTTCCAACAGCTTTCCTTACCAAATGCTGAAAACCCTGCAGGCTGACGATGGTTTAATAACTGACCCTGTCTCTCTGTTGCACTGAATCGTGATATGCTGGGCTCTCTACACCATCCTTTTCTCTGTTGATGGAAACCTTGATCTGCAGCCTGAAAAGCAAAGAGGTAAAAGAAGCATTGTGAAAAGCAGAAAAGAGAGAAATAATTTTTCAGTGACACAACCGGAATCAGTTTCTTTTTCCCTGACATTTCACAAATTGTGAAATGGAGCCCTGAGCTTCTCTCTCAGATGCAGTGGGATGAGACTCACATGATGCAGACGGGGATGCTCTCACATGTATTTGCAGTGCAATTTTTGTGTTTTTTTTTTTAAAAAACACCTAGGAATAAAATCCCTCCCTGTCGCCATTGGTGGGAGGCACCCACACCCCCAATAATCCCAGCAGTGCATGTACATGTGGTGTGTCTGTGAGCAGCTGACGGGGCTGGGAGCTGTGGGGTGTTGATTGAGGCTGCTGACTGTACCTCTGGGTGTGTTGGAGACTCTGCCTGCCCTGGGCCTGAGTGATATCTCCTGCTGTGGGAGGGTCACGCTCTCCAGGCACGATCCAGCCCTTGTGAGTTACACTGATAACAGCTGCACGTTGTCCTCCCTCTGCTGAGCGAAGCTCCTTTGTTACAGAAAGAAAAAAATTCCACTTCAAAAATATTGGAGAGGATTCTTAGATGCTGAATCCCCGGGCCTGTGAGACCTAGTACTTTGCTACAGGTTTTATTCATCTCAGTGTTTATTCAATAAGGGGCATAAAGCCAGTGCCCCTACAAATTAACCTTATTTCTGACTAGGACTCAAGGTCAAGTCTCAGCTCATACTTCTGGAAATGTCTCAGCCAGAGTTAGCACATACATTCCTCCATCCACACAGGATTAATCATACTCCTGCCATCTCAGGGTGTTGGAGTGTCTCCGAATTTCCCAAGCATAATTCTTTTTTATTTTTCTTCATATTCTTGGACTCCACACACTGTGGTGACCCTCAAAGCAATATATATCACCTTCCCTTCCATTCCATGTTTCTGAACACTGTGGGTCTAGAACAGGCTGTAACATAATACTTGACAAACCTACATTCTCTGTAAAACAAAGCTTTGTTTACTCTTGTTATTGGAAAGCTTTTAAATGTGATCACTCAAGACTAATGAAGTAGAAGGCAAGCAAAACAGCATTTCATATCTGCTATTTAAAATCACTTATCTTCAAGTCTTCAAGTCATCCTGAATTTTCACTCTTGACAACTTTTGAAGTTTTGGGGGCAAAGTGCCTCTGATGTTGGCCCTCATATTACTTCCACATCAGCAAATCTGTGATGTTTATTTCCACCATATATATCCTGACACTCCTGCTAATATTGGTGACAGATGAAGGCCGCTGCTGAGTCACCAGGAATGCCTTGTGCTAACGTGATCAAGATTAAAAGTGAAAAAAAGGACGTTGGATGTAAGGAGCCTCTTCCCCTTCTTAAAAAGTGCTACAGAGTGATACCACCTGCGTCAGGTCACAGATGTCAGTGCAGATGGTGTGTCACCTTATGTAACCTGGCAGGGGCCATACGATACTAGGACACTCCGTCTGTGTCAGGTTATACAACTGAGGATGTGCTCGAGCCTGATGGCAACAAACAGGAATCCGGACTGGGGCCTGGGTCGCTTTATGTGGAACGTGAATTACAAGGATTCAGAGAAATTTGGGCCTCTTGCAGTCAACAGATTAAATTATTTTACTTAAGATGTTCAAGGCCAGCAACCACAACTAAATAAGGATCGAAACAAATGTGCAAAGAATGGCAGTAAGAGATGGTGGCAGTGGCACGTTCAGAACAAATAAAGGGAATATTTATCCCTGGGCTGGGTAAGGAGGATGTGGAGCTCCCTGCTTCAGGCTGCAGCCAGGAACACCATTTTTGAGCAGACCTCTCCTGTGTACTATCACAAACTAAAACATTCTTAATGTACATAAGGTAATTAGGCTATTACCATACTTAAATTATTTGTGAGGGAGTGTGCTCATTTCTTACTAATCAACGCCTTCACCTTTTTCTAGTGTTCCCATTTCCGATCAGCCCGACCAGAGCCCATCTGTTCCCCTACCACTTCTGTCATACTTTCTGAAGCTTCTACCTTTATTTCAGTTTTTCATTACTTCTAATGTTCTCTTGCATCATAAAATACACCAAGAACTAGTGAAGGGATTAAAATTAAATTACAGCCACCAGAGCCTATTTTATCCGCACGCTAAGGGGTTGGAAGCCAGTCTCTGTACGGAATGTCAGGGAAGCTGCTCTGGACGAGGTGTGGCTGAAGCCCGCTGGAAAATACAAGGCTGCTGGATACGGACTCGTGAGTCCCCTTGGATGGTCTTGGACGTTTGGCCAGCCTCACAAGCACATTTTTTGTTTTCCCTTGTTGCTGCCCCCTTCTCTTTTTCTCACCTTATACTTCCCGCCCGCTGGTCTTTTGCCCCACACGCTCCTCCACGCGCAGCCCCTCTCCCTCAGGTGCGCTGACGGACCGCCCTCCCTCCCCACCAGCGGCGGCCATTTTCTCTCCTTCCCCGCCTCCCCAGCCCTTCTCGCCCTCTCACCGTCTTCCCCACCGCAGCCGCGGGAGGGGAAGGGCAGGGCAGCTGATTGTGCTCACAGAATCACAGAATGGTTAAAGGTTGGCGGCTCCCGGCAGACGGGGGATAGGCACTTGCGGGCGGGCGGGGCGGCGGCGGCGGCCGGCGCTGCCATCTCGCGGCGCTCGGTGGGAGCGGCCGGGAAGGCGCTGCCTGAGGGCATCGCTGGGAACGGGCAGGGGGAAATACCTGTGGTTCCCCCAGGATGTTTCGAGGATGGGGAAGGAGTTTAGTGAAATAGTCAACCCAGCAACCCTGGGTTGTCTGTGGTTTTTTGGGGTTTTTTTTTAAGATTTGTTTTGTTTTGGGTTTTTGTTCGTTTGTTTGTTGGGTTTTGGGCTTTTTTCCCCCGCAAAAATAAAAGTGGGAGGAAAGGAGAGTTGGTCTGCCTTGAGTCCCGTGTCAGGCACCCAGGGGCGAGGAGGAGGCAGAGCTGGAAGACCTGTGGCTTTGGATTTCTCTGCGTGCTTGTTTTGTCTTACAGAAACCAGGTACACAGGTTCTGGGATCCCCCACAGCTTTTCCTGTGCCTGAAGGCAATTTACTGGATCAGGATTTCTGCGCTGAGGGCAGCACAGCACGGTGATCTTGGAGTGAAGGTGGCTTCATTTTCCTGGTGATCTCAGCTATGCTTTACATATCTTTTTACATATGGAACGTGGCATAGCCCTGATACCTGCGTTGTATCTCCCAGACCAAATATTTGAATGGCGTTATCTTTACGTTAACAGTGAAATAATGAACAGAAGTGATAAAGCTTTCAGAAGAAATTCTTCCCTGTGAGGGTGGTGAGGCACTGGAACAGGTTGCCCAGAGAGGCTGTGGATGCCCCATCCCTGGAAGTGTCCAAGGCCAGGTTGGATGGGGCTCTGAGCAACCTGGTCTAGTGGAAGGTGTCCCTGCCCATGGCAGGGAGGTTGGAACTTGGTGATCTTTAAGATCTCTTCCAACCCAAACCATTCTGTGATTCTGTGAGCAAATTTCCCACCAACCTTTATTGCTGCTGCCATTCACCTTGCTTTCCTCTCCTTCAAGATTTTGTTGATGCAAATTGTTTAGATGTTTATTGATTTAGGAATACATTCTTTTGTCAGCTACTAGGAAAGCAGAAGTTGTGAAACCTTAGAAGTCCCAAACATGAACACCCTCTAGAAGTGTTAAATCTATAAAACTTAAATATATATTTACTTTAGTGTACAATTCACGTAGTTAAAATTGGCTTTCCAGTTTGAAATGAGCACCTGCTCTGTGATGTTAACATATGTTTCTCTGGAAGATATCAATGGGAAAGAAAAGCCTGGAAAACAGCCACAGAGAGTTGTGCCTGATGGCTTCTGAAGCTGTTTTGTGACCAATAGAGATTAGACTTTAATCAATAAATCTGTCTCTGTTTTGACTGCAAGATGAAAAAAGTTTGCAGTGCCAAAGCTGAAAGGCACTTTTTTTTTTCCCTCACTATTCAACATTTTTTTTTCTCTTCATGTTCATTGATGACAGAACAGGAGCTTTGTAGAGATGCAATACATTTCATAAATTAGTTCCCATCGGAGATATTGTTGACTTCTGGACAGCAAACTGGGCACACTGCAGGAAGTGCTTAATAAGCATCAGTGTGGCAGCAAGAAAAGAGTAAACACAGTTGCTGGATTGTTTTGTTTCAATCTGTGGAGGGAAATGAGCCAAAAGAACTTCAGGTAGCAGTTAGGATCTGGCTGGTAAGCACTGCTGAGAGACCACTCAACTTGCCAGACTGCCAAGGAAATAAGGAAAAAAATAATCTCATGCAGTATATATTGCTTTTTGGATTGAAGCACAGTATGGCAAACTAGCTTACTTTCTGGGGATACACCATGGTCTTACTGTGAATTGCTCGGGCTTATGGGTCATCCCCTTGATCTTCCCTCTCTGGGGAGAGAGGCCAACATTTTTTTAAAGAAATATATCCTACAAAGATAAAGAAGCAAACAGTAGTAACTCCTCCTGGGAAAAGATGGACATAAATGCAGGAGTAGGGTGCTGTATCCCATGCCTGTGGTCAACATGAGGTGGCAGAAAGGCAAAGTTTTCTGCCCCTGAGGTTATGAGAAGTGTAAATCTGTAAAAAATGTGGCTGCTTGTTTTGCCAGAGATCACCCTAAAGATGCAGCTGTTCCTTAACTAGAGGCAGTAAAACTGATTGTTTTACTTTCAGAATTGTTGCTGCAGAACCTAAGTAAAGGGATTAAGGGATGAAATTAATTCAGTGATTGTTCTGTCGGGGGAAGAATGATGAAAGGGAAAGAATCCCCGACTTAAAAGCTCTGGAAGTAGGGAATGCAAATAATTGGAGAAGAGTGTGGCTTTTCTTTGTTATAGATGACACTTTTTCCACCCAAATATCTGATTGTACAAAAATGTGCAGCACTTTAATGAAAAATAACAAACAGTTGTTCTGTAATGAGAAGAAAAGGCAGACCACTGAAGTTACATTTGATTTCTGGAGTTTTGATCTCTTGTCAGCTGTGTATGGTTTTCAGAGTGCTGATTTTAAGATATGTTGGCCACTCAGTTGCTAATGAAGCCAACTGGATGCCAGATACTTTGCATTTCTTGCAGGGGTTTCTGAATTCACATTACTTCCCAGTTTTGCTTTAGAGTTTAGATTACAAGTCTGAGATTTAACTTTACTACTAATGGGAATGATTGAGGGGGTTCAAAAAGAGGAATAGCCTCAGATCCATGGCTGGAGAAGCTGTCAGAACAGAGAATTTCTTTGGAAAACATGTTCAAGACTGTGTGTTCAACACACTAAAGCAGTTTAGAGTCGAGCCAGACTTCCCAAGGCATCAGAACCAGGACCAAACTCCTGGGCTCAGTCTGGATCCAGGTGATGTGATGAGCCCACTGCAGGTGGGGACTGTGCATCTGTAATGCTTGGATTTTTGGTTTCCTTCACAGCAGTGTTTGTCTCATATCAGGAATGCTCCCTTTGATGATATGAGAATGCCACAGACAGTGAGGTATTAAGAAAATACAAGAAACAGTAAGTCCAAACCCATGATTTCACAGGGAATTCGTACTTGGACCACAAAAAAATATGTCCTGTAAAAGGGAAAAGAAAAACATTCAGGATTTTTTTTTTAAACAGTATAACTAAGCATTTATCAGAAATATATGATGTGCTTACTCAAATATGGAATCAAGTGTCTGCTTTCCTTCCCACTTCATCCTGTTAGGAAATGTGAACAGATACCTTATTCTGGGAACTTGGTTTGTCATTTGCATTAATATAAGCGGGACAAACTGTCCTTAATTCTGACATTAATTTTGCAAGTCACCACGATATAAATGGTAAGTTACCATTTATATACCAAGCCTGTTACCATAGAAAAGCAAAATGCTGCCTATTCCTGTGCTGTGGTGTTGCATTCACACTCTCACAGACACAGCTCTGGTTAATCTGCTTTCTGTGATTTGCTGGTTGTTTATCAGAAGTGAGTGCCTCCTATGAGACTCTTATTAATGAGGTTTTTCTTCCTTGTGTTTCATTCTCTGATTAGGAGAATAAAAAATGACCTGCCATTTAAACCCACACTACCTATTCCACTTGGCATCTCTTCTCACTGCAGCTAATTTACAGGTTGGTAAGTGCTGGTGTGCTGTGGTGTTTCAGCTCCATGTGTTTAAAGTGGCCTTTAGGTGTGATCAGATTTCCTGCAAAATTCCAGCCTCTGAAACGTCTCTTCATCCCTGGCATTCTTCTGTTTTCATTTTTATAATAGCTGTTGTCAATTTGCTTTGCCTCGTGATCTGTGGTGGAGAGGGGTCGGTAATTCCAGATTGCAGTTACCAGAAGCAATGTTTTATTTTGCTGACTTAAAAGAAGGCATCTCATTTTTTTGATATCAGGTGGTTTATTCACCTTTGTTTCTTTTCTTTCCCTGCTTGTTTGTAAACTGTTCCAGTGAGCTTATGCACCCTCTGCTGGGTTTTGTCCTGGAAAGACAAGCACTGCAAATTCTTCATGGGCTGCAGAGAAGGGATAATTTTAAAGAAATATTTTACTGATAGCAAAGAGAAAATGCTCTGTGTTTAAACACAAGAACCAATCAGCGACTCACCCAGCACAAGCAAAGTATATTACCTTGTCTTTATTCTTCTGCAAAGATGGATCTTCTTAGAATTTATTACCAACAAATGCCTAGGAGATTAACCTGTTTTCTTAATGGCAATTTATAGTGATATTATAATCTTCTCTGTGTAATGCTCCCTTGCCCCGAGGAAAAGAAAACAGCTCTAGCATGAAGAAACCCCGTCGCCGTGGGTGACAGCGAGTTGCCCTCACTGATATTCCCGCTGGTCAGTGGAAGTGTTTGCCATTCCCTTCTGCAGGAATCCGTCCTGAGGACTCCACGTGTGTGGGCCGGACCGTTTCTGGAAACATACCACAGTCAAGGACAGAGGGGTAGTGCTTAGATTTTCAGTGTGCTTAGGCAAGGACCCTCAGGGTGTATTTATGGCATCAACCTCGTGAAGGTGTGGAATGTGTCAGTGCACCCAAGCCCCTTCTTTTTTTTTTCAGTAAAGCTGGTTTTAGCAGGGGCAGTCAAAGGAGCATTCAGCATGTTTTGGAAACCCTCCACGGAGCAGTCTTTTCAGCACCACAGTTCTTGCTACAGCCGGGAGTAATAAAACAGCAGGGTGCCGAGAGCTGAATGAAAACAGCAGCTGATTGCCTCTTTCTCTGCTAAAGGCTCCCCTCTTCTGGAGGGAGAGACATCCATATGCAGCTTGGCCAGAGGTGTGCCAGTCATTCTGCATATGCATTTTGCATTTTTCTGGAGCAGGGGTTCTAAGCACCCGCTTTTCCAGTTGGGAAATACATTCACAAAGCAATTTTTTTTCCTTACTTGTTTTTAATGGACTCCTTTGACTTCCTTGAGGTCAGTACACAAAATTTCTGCAGTAGCATGACGTGATCTAACCAGAGACCCCTTCAGAGCTCTTGGTGGATAACCTCAGCTACTGTTGGACCTGTGCTTGGGTGGGGAAAGAACAGGATCCAAAGGCTTTTGGTTTTTTCTTGTAGGTAATTTAATCAATGGTCTGACACTTTGATATATGTAGGCTGGGTGAGACTAGGGAACTTAACCAGACTGGCTCAGGAACTCGTATTATCTCCTCCTGGAATAAATTCTCATTAGAGTTATTGTTTATTTTCCCTTTTCCATTCAAATGATAATGATTAAAAGTTTGTTAAAGGTCTTATTAACTACAGGTTGTGTCTACCTTGTCTAAAAACTCCCTCCTGGGAATACACAAGATCTGCTGGAAGAACTATCTGACTATCCCTAGGTCAGGCTACAAGTGATCTTCCCTAAGTTTGCTGAGCAGGAAAGGATTAAACAATGAACAGTTGAATGAGATGGATTATAGGGTTGAAAGCCATTGATCTAGGCCACCAAACTCAATCTAACACGGTTAAAGTTTTATGGATGGTTGGGAAGGAACTTCTTTCCCCCCCTCCATGTTTTTTTAAGTTACAGGCAGATAGCTGTTCAACTCCAAATGGAAAAAACCAGTGGGAATTAGCTGTCAATTGGTAACCTCCATGTGGAAGTAATTTACATCTGGGAATTATTTCTTGGCTCAGCTGAAGTTAGTTGGAAATCTCAGGAAACTCCTGAGGAGGCAGTTGCCCACATCACAGAATTATTGTCCCAGGGTGCCTGGGTGTTAACAATCTCAGCAGACACAGTGTTGGGCTTAGTTTTATTCCTCTGTTTGTTTTACTTAGGAAGAAATCTACTGCTGGGAGACCCCAATTACTCCTCTATCTGTTAGACAGAGGTTGAGTGTTTTAATTTCCCAGACTTTCAGTCTCAAATCTCTGATTATCTAAATAAAGAAAAATAAACATACGCTATCAATTGTGATAATGACTGAACTTGCTGATGGCTTGAAAAGGATAAATTTGACATCTAAGAAGATGTGTCCCCAGCATTGCCCAGAAGAAATCTTACCATCTTTTGTAGCTGGCATGCACAATTTATTGCTTAAGCAACAATTTGTTAATAAAATGCTTTGCAATTCAGCCTGCTGTTGAACAGTCAGAGGGCAGGCTAAATGAGGTAAAGATAAAATTGGGGTTGGTGGAAGATACTGGATCTTAGACATGCACATACCTCTATTTAGCATAGATTAAATAGCTGCAGAGCTCAGTAAAAAAAAAAAGAAAGAAAGAGAGGGAATATTGAAACAAGACTTCATTTTTTAGTTTGGACTTGTTCTGTGATATTGCTCTGTCCAAAAGTAGTTCTGCATGTGCAGATAAAATGCTTGGAGATGACAGAGACAGAAATGATGTTGGGAAGACAGTGCAATGTAGCCAGTTAACAGAAGAGCTTGATCTGCACAGAAAATGATTCTGAGCAGATAGACACACATATACATAAAGCAAGATTAATTTAGAGACCTTTGTCATTAAGGCAGATTTTTGTATGGTTTTGTGTGGGATTTAAGGGGGATTAAATGTTTGACATCACTTTGCCTGCACAGGCGATGTGGAAGAGGTTACTGAGCGGGTGATGGAGAATTTAAAAACGCGCCTATGCTGAAGGAGTGGAAGCAATGGGTCAGACTGCAGCCTGCTCAAACAAACTGCTGGATCTACCACGTTTCTGAGAACCAGGTGCTTCTGTTTTGACAGCAGATGCTGCGGGGATGTGCAGCTGAAGAAATATTTATGATTTGCCAAAGTATGAGGGGAACTCGGCGAGGACGTCAGGACTGGGATGCCCCTGTCGTCTCACTTCAGTGATGCCTTGCTTCACGTGCATCTTTTGTATGCTATGCTGTTGCTAAGCAGTAAAAACACTGAAAACAAGAAGTCAGCAAGGTGGATTGGGTGATCAGGTGTGTTTCTCTCTTGGAAGAGATGGTCCTGGTCATGAAACTTCTGTTCCTCACCTGCCTGTGGCCAACAGCAACGCTACACAGCTCTCACAGTCAGCACCACCACCTTCATCGTCAACAGCAATTATCTTTCTCAAGAAAGCATACCAGGTAAGCAACATACTTTATCTGTCAGTGTTCCTCTGGTGAACTTCGTGCTGTCAGACACCTTTCAATGCACCCTTTTTGTTCACTGTCCTGTTTTGCTGCTTCTGGATTTATAGTAACACATAGTATTGCTAGAAAACAGACATGGTGAAATATTAATTAATTTTTCATAACCAGATATTTCATTTTGTGATTTCATGAATGCTTAATATATATATATGCAGGTGTGTGCCCACTCACACCCAGCTCTTTTATCTCCTATGATATAAGGCTACTAATTGTGATGCCAGACTACTGCTGTGATGTACCAAGTATTCTTGCCCTCTCACTTCCATTACAAGAAGCAGAAATGCCTTCCAAAGTGATTTCAAGTTTTCAAGTGACTTCCATTACCTAAACAGCAGAGTAGCTACGCTGTAAAGATACAGAAGACATTTTTATGGCACTACATGAGGTGAATTATAGATTATTTACAGTGACGACACAGTGTGTTCCCTTTCTAGAATATACTTGTGCTTTTATACACTGAAGATTGTCTCTGTTTCTGCTTTTTCCAGTCAAGTAGCTGACTGGAAATGAATAATGATACAGAGGTTTTTACATGTGAGTTTCTGTGCAAAGTGTTAGTGCTTTTTCCCCCCAAATGCAATTTCCCATCTGCCACGTGAGGTCTCTCAACACGTTTCCAGATTAATCTAATAGTATGTGAACAGACCAATCACTGCCAGCGACAATCCAAGGAAAACTTCTCTTTGTTGGGAATAAATAGCTCCATTTAAGGGAGGAGAAGGGATACAACTGCTAGATTTTTCAATGTGCTTGACCACCTACTAAAATGAGCAGGGGAGCTGATAGTTTATTTGTACAGTACCACGTATTGAGGAAAAGTAACATAAGTGGACTCCTCTGATGTGTTCAAGTTGATTTTTTTTCCTTCAAGTTGCATGCTTTGTGACAGGGCTACAGGAGCTGTTCACCTCCTGTACCACTTCTTATGTGATAATCCACCAGTGAAATATCTCTGAAACCCTACTTGTCTTGATAAAACCATGTTTAAGCCACGCAAGGTAACAGATTACACACCAGAGGTGCCTGGAGATGTTGCATCACTCAGTACCTCTGGATTTCTTTTTGAAGGTACAGGTTCAAGTTTGGTCTAAGCCAAAAGCTCATGAAAAGCATGGCTATTCAGCAGATTGTTTCAAATTTACTGACAGCTTTTGTGAGTGGGTGCTGGTGCACCATTATTTGTAATAACACAGGAAAATAAACAGAACTAGCCCTACTATCAACATAAGGTTTAATCTGGTGCTTTGCTTGTCTCAGGAAGCAGTTAAAAATCAAATGGAAACAGCATCAATGCCTTGTTATTGCTAATGGTAGTGGCAAGGAGGGTGTGTTTCAAGCTCAGCTGATACACTTTTGTCTGTGCTAAAAGGAAAGCATATGCTCCTGTTTGCATTTACCCTGTTCTGCAGCAGCTGAGAGCAGTCGCTCCATCACTGACGTAAAAAAATCACAAAGCAGGAAAGAATCCTGGTGGTAGGAGAAAGCAAATTTTGAGGCATCCTGCTGGACATGCTCTTGCCACAGGACAGCAGTACCAATACTAGCACGGTGTCCTCTCCACCTTCACAGAATCTTTACTAGTGCATAGAAATTGATCCATGTGACAATCCTGTGAGACAGGCAGGGTGTTAACAGAATAGGAAGAATAGGAACAAGGAGGAATGCCAGGACTGCAGTTTTCTTTACACAAGGCATGCTTTGGCATCCCACATATTCCACTTCCGAGGTCCCAGTGATTTCAAACTAGGAAGAAGCCTGCAGAATCTGAGCCATGCAGGATCCCAAAGCTTAGCAGCTGCAAATCCAGCTTTTCTCTGCAAAGGATCCAAGTGTGTTTAATTTCTCTTTGTTTCATTCTCTGTTTTTGTTCTACAGGAAGAATTATCTTCATTGCAACAGGGTCTGACTTTCCACCAGCCTCTTTTTCTTTCTGGGGAAAAATCTTTCAGCCAGCACGAGGGTTATTAGGGACACAGCTGACAGATGGCCTTGGTTAAATGGGTGGCCTTTTAAAAAGAATCCCATGTGAAAATGTTACTTAACCTACAAGTTCTACTGTTTTAATAGAGTAACCCAATTCTCCCTCCAAAGCTATTTGTCTGCATTCTCCTGTAAAGAAGATTTTAAAGCATTAACCAAAAGTACACGAGAAAGCGATTATTCTCATGGTCCATTTCCTGCAGCAAAGAACAAAACATTTGATTGTCAAAATATTGGGCTTTTTGACAGTGCACGTTGCTGATGTTACTGAACACTTAGAAATGCATTTTTATGTGTGTGAGAGAGAACCATACAACTTTGATTATTACATTTGTCTGGTCTTCAAGATTTGGTAGATTTGTTAAAACACTGCTGTGTAACCCCACAGACTCTTCTGGGAGTAAGACTTCTGTAACTTCTACCTTTTGAATACCTTTGATTTAGTAGTAGATAAAGTATCTTGGGAACACAGCACTGGAAAGAAACCTATGGCCATGAAATCCAGGGTATTCTTTTCATAAAAAGTGTCCTTAATAGTATGCTTTTCATAAACTTATCTAATTTCATTTTGAGTATAACAAGATATTTTTTCCCTACTAAAACAGAAGAACAGCCATGCAGGATCTTACTTACTCCTGGGCTTGTAAGCACAGGTTTGGAAGAATAAGGACAGGGCAAACAAATAAGATATTTCTCCCTAGTACTTCCAGCTACATCAAGTCAGCAAATTTCCTTCAGATACATCCTGTATTGGATGTAATTTCTGTAGATTTAGTGATCTTCAGTGGATTTCTTTTCCATGAACTTGTCCCATTGCTCCCTGAACCAGCATAAACTTCTGATAACCTGGTTAGGTTGAAGATAACCAGCTGGGATACTAACCACAGCAGTGCCATGAATGCCATGGAGCTACACTGGTGGCATTAAGTGATTGAATGTTTTAAACAAAAATGATCCAAGTACCCTTGAGCAAGCCTTTGACCTTTCATTTGCTAGTGGTAATCAAGGTTAGGCAGGAGCAGCTAAATTTACCTTTAAAAACCTTACACATCTTTGTCCATTTTTAAATAATTCTGAATTAGTTGCAGTGGTTTTGTAGGCAGTGAGTAACTGCTCTTTGAGAGTTCTGTCAAATACGAAGGTCCATGTAGTAGTACTGGGTAGGGAAGTGTCAAAACAATATTCCTCACTTTTTTTCATCCAAAAATCTGGTGCTTCTATTAACTTACTGTATAATTACCAACAGGGGTGTCCTCCCTGTGTGATCTGAAACACTTCAAGTGCTTTTTACGACCTCTTTTGGAATGTAGTCATAGATTACCATTTCATTTGGGTAATGAAAAATGCTGCCTGGAATACAGCTGTGGAGAGCACAGCTGTAACTGGAAGCAGGAGTTTCTTGAGCATGTGCCTCACTGAGACCAATAAAGTGGTATTGATCATTGCCCAGATCTATGCTAATACCAAGGCATCTGTCAGAGTGCACCCAGGGAGGTAAATTCCCTTTTTTTTTGGATGCATGTGTCTGCTGATAGATGCATCTGCAAATGATTTCACAAAAATTTCTTCACTCAGAGGGCTGTCAAGGCCTGGAACAGGCAGCCCAGGGAAATGGTTGAGTCACCATCCCTGGAGGTGTTTAAAAGACA
>NW_016690363.1:1920656-1941219 GCF_001604755.1 Lepidothrix coronata
GGGCTTGGCAGGGCTGGGTTAATGGTTGGACTCGATGATCTTAGAGGTCTTTTCCAACCTGAATGATTCTGTGATTCTGTGTGGGCTTTTCCTCCCAGACACCTCTTCTGCTTTTTAATGGAATTGATACCATGGGAAGGAGCATGAAGACATGTGCTGCTGATTTCACAATGCTGTGGTGCTGATCAATAGTTAGCTCCTGGTCTAAGATTTATTTGGAGTAAACAAACACATACATGAGACTCCCTTTGAATCACCAGTTAAATAACTGTAATGCTGCAGTGAGGACAATTTAATACTGTAACTCTCTGCCAAGGAGCAACATCTGGAGCCCAGATGCTGATGTTAAAGGAGTATCTGCTGGAGAACACTTCTTAGCCCTGGCTTGGGGAAGCAGTCAACAGGAGAAAAAATGTGAAGCAGAAGTGTATTATTTTTTAATTATCTTAGAAATTTTAATGGAATTTTTCCAAGTTTTGGTACCTTTACAGGTAGAAGGTTACCAATGTCCATGAAATTCATCCCAAGCACCATAAGCATATATCTCTGCATGTAAGCCTATTTTCCTTTACTGTAAAGGTTTATAGGAAGGTATTGAAGAGAAGATAGAGCATGTTTGTAATAATGCTAATAATGCTCTTCTGACACCTGCAAGATGTTACCTGGCTTGAAGAACCATTTTTGACAGCAGCTAGAAATAATTATAGAATTCCACCATTTGTATATATAAAACATTAGCTGTTCAAGTAAGTGGGCACAAAAGATGTTTTTCATAGAGGCAGCATTTCTGTTTATTTTGTCCTCATCCGGGAAAATAGAAGGAATATCAAAGTCCCGTAACATCTCTTCTCAGCGGCTTATTAAGTAGAACATTCCTGCCCTGGTGGCTTATGTTTTGCCTCTCATGGCCAGGGAAAGCCTGTCTCAGTCACACACTTCTAGTAAGAAGCTGTGACAGATAAATCATAGTTCCAGGCTGCTTCTTCCAATGAAATCATCGGAGCATCAAACAGCCCTTTTTCTTGGTGCATCCGCTGACAAATAACCCGCTGCTTCCAAAGTGTATGAGCTGTGCCACGGCATTCTGAGCATAATTCATCATCTCCTCTTATGCTGGTTCCCAGGCAGCAGAATTTCCCTGTTGCAGAGCATTGCAGGTGTCCAGTCCTGCTGCCCATCCTGCTCTAACACAGGCTTGCTCTCTGATGGTTTTAATTCTCCGAAGGACGGGGTTTCGTTTTAGCATCCACGTGATTTTCCTGCTTGGAAAACTAAAGGCTGTGTTTGAAATGCCTGATGGGCCTTCTGATTGCCCTGATAATTTGATTCAGCCAACATTGATACAGACCTTCAAGGGTGCTAAGGTCAAAGAATTTGTTCAAGCCCAGTGGTTCTGAGTAGCCCCACGGCCCCTGCAGCATTCTTGTAATTTAAAATTAATTTGTTGGGCTTCATTGTCAGGAAAAAAGGGGGGGAAAGGAGAAAAATAAATAAATACAGGCCCACACCTTATCCTGAGGTATTCCATACTTTGCCTTAAGCAGTGTTTGCCTACAGGGCCAAATCTTCAGAACAAATATCTATCAGTCAGTCTAAAGTAATAATTGGAGCTGCTGGCAGCAAAGTCCCAGAGAATCACAGAAGGCACAAAAGAAGTTGTGCCTAGGGAGAGCCCCTTGCCTGTGGCAAAGCGATTGTATTAAGTCACGTGTACAAAGAAATGTCTGACCTATTCTTAAACAGCCTAAGTGAAAGGAGTCTCAAAACCTGCCCAGGTAATACGTTCCCGTGTTTCACTATTGTCACCATGAGAAAGGTGATCCTAATGTGTACTATAGAACATTGACTCCTAGGATGACACAGTTCCAATCCCCCCTGCCCTGTGCAGGGACACCTCCCACGAGACCAGGTTTCTCAAAACCCCATCCAGTCTGGCCTTGAACACTTCCAGGGATGGGGCATCTGTAGCTTTTCTGGGCAGTCTGTTGCAGGGCCTCACCACCCTCTCAGCCCAGAATTTCTTCCTAATACCTAATCTAAACCTACTCTCTTTCTGTTTAAAGCCATTACCCCTGCAAGTCCCTAGATCCAGGATCCTCATTTCTCAGTCCTTCTTAAAAATTGTTGACCCATCTGAGCTCCTAGGGAAAACCCCACATTTATAATAAAAGCAATAATTGTCTCTGTAATATGGATAATGTATGAAGTGATTAAGCTGTGGGTACTTGGTGTTATTTCCAAGTTTGAGTTGCAAGTGTTTATATGAGTAATAACTTTTTCTCAAACAGCTCTATTCTCTTGTATAATGATAAATACAATCTCTGAGGGGAACAGAAGGAGATCATGATGTTTTTCCTGGGGCTTCTTATAAATAATTGGTGTTCTTCACGGACCTGGGCACCCTCATACCTCATTTCCCAACCTTTCCCAATATATCTTTCTCTAACTTTATTGGCACAGTTGTTACCCTTATCATACCAGATTCAGCTGTCTGGTATTTTTGGGTCCCTACTTGATTTAACCAGCAGCCTGAGCGTCAGGCAGAAAAAAAAATTAAGTTTCTTACTTTTTTTTTTCTTTTTTAAAACTTAGCAAACGAGAAATTAAAATGAGGAAACTTGACAGCACTAAAGTACGGCCACTTAAATCTGAGCAGCTGCTTCACATAGAGGACCATGACTTTGCATTGCGACCTGGATTTGGAGGTAAGCAGCACACACCTGCACTGTGCTGGTTAAGACTCTGTCCTCTCTCTGGAATGGCAGACTTAATGGCAGAGCACCTCTTTTGTACTTCAGGAAATAAATAAAGAAGAAATCTAGAAATGCTTTTAGGCAAAAGAGACTTTTCTGTGTTTAGCGTATCAGTAGGAAAAGTTTGTCCTTGTTGTATTGTCTCTTTTCCAGAAGTAATTAAAATAAAATATTATTAGAGTAGGATTCTTTGAGAACAGTGATTAAGGTATCCCTGTAAACTGCATTGTCTAGTAGCAATTAGCAAATTACTTAGTCACCAGATTTGTTTTGGGAGATTGAAATGAACCACCAGTTCCTAAATCTGTTTGCTCTGTGCAGAATTAAAAAACTACCCACAGGCCTTCAGTGTATCACCATGTTGTTTCTGTGTTGTTGGGCACTATGATGATTATTTCTTCATTTAACTAAATTGCATCTGGATAAAGGGAGTATTTAATGGGATGTTCACAGTTTAGATTCAGTTTTGACTCTCCTTCATGAAAGGGGAAATGAGAAAGCTGCCCCATAATAAGCTTTGTCTGAGCCTTTGCGTCACCACTTCTGTTTTCATGATTCATGAAAATAGACTGAACTGCTCTGGATTATGAAGCCAAAATAAAATATGAGGACCAATAATCAGTTGTGTAGACAAACATAAATCTGGAAGGCTGGCTGAAGTCTGTGGAGCTGTTCCTGTTAACTCCAGCTGCTGGGATCTGGGGCCTGACAAGCATTCCAGGAGATGTGGGGTAAGAAGAGCCTCTCTGGATATACTGGGAGAATGTGAGAGGGTTTCTTGTTACCATAGAAATTATGTCTTGGCAGAGATCAGAAATCTTGCCTGATTTTGAAGAATAGTTGAGATACAGTCTGTTTCTTGGCAACAGAAGTTCAAATTACCTCATGCCTGATACCTGTCTAGTCTCAAGAGTTTCTGGACCTCTTCTGGTCCTCTCTGGACCTGCTTTGCCACACAAGGAATGTACGTTTTTGGAAGTGTCATCTCAGAAAGGAAGTAGCATTTCCATCAAAGCAGGCAGAGGTCTGGGATTTCCTTCATTGCTGCATCATCCCAGAAAGCAATACTTATGATGTACATACATAAAAGCAGCTTTGAGAATATACCCTGTGATCTGGCAGTTGTAATTTTCCACGGGCAGTGAGGATTTTTTTACCTCCAGAAAATCTGCACCAGGCTTTTTCCCCTTGTCCTTTCCTTTTCAGATGACTGCTCCTTGAGCCCATTCAATTCCTCTGGAAGCCAGCTGTAGTTTTTCCACTGCCTTCACTGCACGGGCCTCCCACTAATCACATTGCTGTGGGTGTGATTTCAGCTGCACTCCTGTCTCTCAGAAATAGCTTCCAGCAGGAGAGCACATCAGCTTCGCTTCTCCTCTGTCATCCACATGCCATAGTGGCGTGGGAGGCACTTTTTTTCAGTCACATCCAACAGTTCACACACTTCCCAATTTTCAGAACTCTCTTAAAATGTGGAATACTAATGCCTGAATCTCTCTTAGACTAAAACAGATGCATTAGCATTTTTACAGCACAGAATGAGAGAAGTCACAGTGAAATGAACGCCAATCCCAAATTTGTACTCCATTGTTCCTGTTTTACCATTGATTTCAGTGATGTTGCAGTAGTAAAGAATGATTTGGTTTTCAAGAGGCAGCAGCAGAGAGTAAATGCACAAGTGTGCTCTCATCAGTGGACAAATATCACAACTGAAACATGAATCTGAATAACATAGAATTATTTTGTGACAGCAGAGACAGGGTATGGGTTTCTCAGAAGAATGCTGGTGATTTAGTGTGCAGCAGAAGGAAGCTCACCTAGAGGAGAAGGTGAAATTAGAGATGTCATTGCCACAGCAGTTATAACATAGCCTTGAACTGCCCAAGGACTTACTGTGGCTTTATGTATTTAAAGCAGGGGAAATTTTGGGTTTGTTTTCATCAAATCTAATGAAGCATCTCAGCACTGTGATTCATGAAGGGCTTGTATCTGTCACATGGCACGTTGCATGATTTATTCAGCTCAGCACCATGAATCAATTTGAAACAGAGGAAAAGAAAGCAGGTCAAAAAAGCTGGATGAAAAACAAGAATTTATACTTCACCTTTAGAAAAGGGACATTTTTTTTCCCCTCTCCTATACCCTATTGGGATTTTCTGGGTATGTCAGGGAGTTGGAATGACAGATTTTGTTAATCTGGCTCCATTGTGCCCCTTTCCCTCAGTAGGTCAATCATCCTTTGCACCAGTTTAGGGAAAAAAAGGCAGCTGGAAAATTCGTACTGTTTTGAACCTGCTGGAGGTTCCTCAGTGCAGAGAACTCTTAAATCTAAGTTTGATTTCCTTTAGCCCCACACATGCAATGTAAATGAGGCAGATTAAAGGACCTAGAGTTTTTAGTACCTATAATTAAGTTACAAATGAAAAACAGAGCACAGTGATTCGTAAACTGAGCAAATCTGCACAGGGAAAAACCTGGGGGAAATGAATGTGGAACTGCTGGATACTGATGCTACTGGCTGCAGTGTTACTAGGAATAATTGTGACTTTGCTCACATGACTGGTTGCTTTGTCATGGAAGTTGCTTTGTGGAGGTAAGAGATCCTTTTTCTTGACCAAACGGACACATCTCTGCTGTCATTTACGTGAGTGTATCTTACTTAACATACTCCCTAAGCCAGGCTGTTCAGTTGTTGGTGGAAGGGGTGTGGTGTTGGTGTTTTTTTCCTTTCCTGAATTTTTTGTTGTTGTTTGATTGTTCCCTTCTGTGTAATGTCATGGTCTGGCATTGTTTGGAAGCCTTCAGTAGATGGATCCCCTGCTGATGCAAACAGATGTGGCCCAGCATAATGATCCAAGTAATTCCACTAGAACTGGACTAGGAGCATGGATTTTTCCTTTGCTCTTACAGCCTTACCAGCTGCATCAGTGAGCGTTGTAGGAATTTTGTTTAGGCCTTGCTGCTTCCAGAGGCGCTGACAAAGGCCAGGAGGTGGGAATGTGAGGGGTTCTGCAATGGCAGGATGGTTCTTGCCAGGCCTGGCAGGGCTGTGTGTCTGCACAGGTCCTACCAGAGGAGACAAAGGACTGTGAGTAGGCTCAGACTCAGACCTTGTCACGGTTTGTGTATCTTCATCTGCCGTGGCCCAAAGTACTTCAGTGGATTTTTCAGAAGATAATCTGTGAGAAGACACCTGAAATTTGGAGTGAAGAAATCAAGGCATGCTGCCAGCCCTCCTTGGAATGATTATCATCAGTGAGATGGGCTGAGCACAGGCCAGTGCCAGACAATGAACAGAGACTTGTAGCAGCTCAGATCTGAGGGCCCCATAGCAGCCAAAACTGCACACTGAGAGAGGTCCTAAAGTGAACCTTAGAAATACTTTCTTTTCTACTATACACCTATTTATCTACATCCTTTTATTTTCTGAACTATCTTATTTCAAAGTACTGGTAAGTGGTGTGAGCTCTTGGTTTCCCGGGTTCTGTCTCCACTTACTGAAAATTAATATTGCCATTAAAAAAAGATCACAGACTAGCATATAGAGGAGGTCATGCTTTTATTCATCTATACATTGGTTTTCCCGACAGTGAAATCCTTCCACTCACTCTCTGAACTATTTTGCATTTTAAAATTTATGGAACCACATGCTCATAATCACTGTGTACATGGAAGCTCTCACTGAGTGTTTATGTATATATATTTATATAAGTATGGCAACTTTATTTTTCTTTTACATTGTGGCTTAAGGACCTATAATTTCCGGTACTAATGGTGTGTTAGTTAAAGTTTTAAAATTTCTTATCCCTGCTTTGTCAACCAATGTAGAGGATAATAACATTATCAAGTATCAGAAATGATGGAAAAGAATTCAGCAGCATTTAGCTGGTCAAGAGCCCAGTTGCATCCCAATGTGCAAATAAGTATAATCTGAATTTTCTAATATCTCTTTGCCACCAAGTTGTTTTATTTTTGCACCACAGCTCTCCCTGAAAGATGAGAAATATCTTCTCACCATGGTGAAGACTCACACTGATGAAAGTGGAATGGCTTTTTATCATCTGTTACTGGAAGGAATAGGTGGGGTCCAGGACAGGAAGGAAATACTTTGGTTATTTGCAAGACCTGTGATAGTCATCTTCTGGGGTTTTTTTCTCTTTTACATTGAGAAAAAAATCCAAAACATTGCTAGTTCTTCCATCCCAAGAGTTGGCTACTGCTAATACCAGTCCACCTCCATTTCTCACATAAATAAAAAAGAAACAGAACAGTATCAAGAAGAAAATATCATTGCCAGTATTTCTCCTGTTTCTATCATTGCCAAGGGAAAGTAAACACATCCACATATGTTCACTTCTCTGGGGCTTGTTTACATTTCTATCCAGTTTTCTTCCTCTACAGGTCCACAAGCCTTTTTAGAAGAAATTAATCCCGTAGGCCTTAATCCTCTCCTGGTCTCTGTCTCCTACTGGGAACTTTCTGTAGGCTTTGCTTTTTTTCCCCCACATACACTGTTACAAATCCAACTGGGATACAGTGGCTGGTTTTTCTAAATTCAGCATTTATTTTATGGAACTTGCTGTGTGCTCAAAGGTCTGACTATTACAAAAACACTATAGAATTCCAGTCATTATTACTGTAGAAATTGATCCTAAAAATGCTAAAAGGGTATCCTTTTTACATAATAGCCCTTCTAAAAAGGGTATTATGGAATTTGGCCTGACGTCCTGTCTGTTAAAAAATTCCATGCTTGTCAAGGAATTCTTTTGCAATTTTTAAACCTTTAAAATTAAAGACTGGAAATGGCTTGTGTGAAGATAAACCCATCTGAAAACAATGCTGGTTGTTGTTTTTTTTTTTTTGCTGAGGAGTAATTATCTTGAAAATCTGCAGAGCCTCCATTGTGAAATCACTAATCCCTCTAAAATAATGATTTCTAGTGACTCTCCAGAAGCAACTGAAGCTGCTCAATTTAATAACAAAATCCTCTCTGCCGTCCCCAGTTTTGTCAAACTGGGAAATAAAACCCACAGCTTTGCTCTGGTTACTTTTTTTAAAAGTGACTTTGCTGCTGTTGTCTGATGGTCAGCCAGAGATTGAAATTCTCAGTACAGCAGGGAGAAAGATGTGGTGCAGACACAGAGGCTGGTTTAGGAATCTTTCCAATGCTTATTGAAATGATGTTTTTTAAAAACGTCCTCTAGTGGTAAAACAAATCCAAGGAGGAAGAGAATACAGTTCTCAGCAACCTGTTCCCGATAGCTAAGTATTACTGTTTCTAGTGGACTTGGTTTTTGATCACAGAAAGGAATGTTCCCAGAAAGGCAGAAGTAAGGCCAGCAGGTATCTTGGGAGGGGTGTTGTGTGTGTGTTAGTGACAATAATATGAAAACACTCCAGATGAGAAAACTGAGCACTGAAGAGATTAGGGCTGTATATATGTGCAGTGATGAATGTCTTTATTATCTCCTTACACTTATTGCCAAAATAGAGTCAGAATAGGAAGGAAATATTTGCAGCTGCTGTGATCTGTCAATAACAGGTCAGGGCTGGGCTGGGGGATGTGGTTTGATAACCGTCTGGGGTGAATGCTGGACTGAACAGTATTTTCTCCTTAACTATCATGGGTACAGTCTTTTGTCTTTCTCCAGACAGAGAAGAGGAATCTCTTATTGAGGAGTCTGTTTCACAGTTCTAGCATTTCCACTAATCGGGAATAAATTTAATTGTAACTGTTCCCTTTTTTTTCCCATTCACTTTGGAATAGTTTCCTGTATTTCTCCTGGCTTTGATCTCTTTTATGCTGTTCGTTGTCCCCACTGAGTTGGTTTTATGAGAGCTGCCAATGCAGTGCAAGCTTCCTTTCAGAGAGTCACATGTCCCTGTGTGTGTTCATGTGTAAGTGGCACTTTGGTTTCTGTGCATGCAACCATCATCATCGTAAGCTGCCACTGATTTCTGCTTCTGTGATCAGTTTATATCTACCCAGAGGAGGTGAATTACTGAATGAAACTGTGCCCACACTGGAAAAATGCTTGTTTAGTAAGAAACTGTCTGTAATTTTTGAAATTCCGAGAGGTATTAGGACTGCCATCATCACACTTTGAGCAGCTGTCCCTAAGGAAAGCCTTTTCCTCACTGCACATGGCAGATGGCTTAGAAAATTAGTCGTCCTATTCTGGGATATGATTTGTGGGTAGCTCCTTGTCTTGTTTGAGGAATGTTGATGGTAGACATTTAACTTGGTTTGCTTTAGATTTGTCCTTGGCTTAGAAAATGGTAAAACTTTTTTTTATGTTGGGAGTTGCTCCACTCTCCTCCTGTTCCCCCCACATAATTCAACAGAAACTCTTTGCATTTAAGTGATGTGCAAATGCCATTTGTGAACGATGTCCACATCAGGTATAAATCCAATTCTCCCAAAGAAGCAGCATTTTCTGAAGTGCTGGCTTGTGTTTTACTAATAAACCAGTTGAACTTTGCACTCTGGAGTCCCGAGTCTTGTTTTGGGCTTTGGCCACTGAGCGATGCATTCCCCTCAAAGGATTTCCAAGCCAGCCAGCACAGCTCTTGTCAGTGCCTAAATATGTTCTGCTGTGCCCTGCTAACTCTAAACACATCTTATCTTGCTTTCCCATGCACAGGGCATCTTCATCTGTTCTGTGCAGGGTCAAACTCTCCATTAAAAAATACAAGTCAAATCAAGGGATTATGCCTCTAAAATAGTTCAAGATCCCCACTGGTAAGAACTGGAGGCAGCTGTGTAATCCTCAAAGGCTGCTATTTTAAGGATAATTCCCAAAAGAGACACAGTATTGTGGCTGGATATCACGGGAGCGATGTTTCTGGACTATTTTGACTTGGCACTGCTAAAAGGAAAAGACAAGAAAAAGAGAAAGACAAGTTAGAAAAACTGTTTCTATCTGCTGCTGTTCAGACTTCCTTCTAGTCGTGTCTTTTCTGGGTTGTTTGAAATGTGTGCTTTAAAAATATTTTAACCGACTGTTTTTTACAAGTGTAATGGGAATCTCACGTACTATAATTCCTACTGATTTTCGTGCCAAATGCAAAATATTCTTGGGGGTGGGGTGTATGATGTATACACACACATACATATTCCTCTCTCCCTCCTCTGTGGGGAAGTGATCAGTCAATTAGTGGAATGGTGTGCTTGCTGAAAATTGCAGGGCTGCATAACCCATGGAGAACTAGATCCATCATTCTTGATAGTGTACACTGACAAGAGTGGAAATAGTTTCCCACTTGGCTGTAATTTTTAACTGATTTGTAGTCACTTCATTCTAAAAATGCAAATACATGTTTATCATTTGTTCATTCGGATCCCACTTTGCTAAAAACTCACAGCCTTTTTCGGTGACGTGAAATAGTGGGGTGGTATATAAAATAAAGTTACAAGTGTGGCAATAAGCATTGGAACTGGTTATGAAAGCTTTGCAATCTTTGATGTATTTAATATGTTTATTCAGCTTTTCCCTGTTCTAAATAGCACTCCAAGGAGTTCCTTCCCTTTGGCATCACAAGGATGCTGTTCATTGCTGTCCAAACTGCAATGCCAATAACAACTAGTCTGGCTGCAAACAGATCACTGAAGATTTTGTACTTATTTTTACAACTGTTTGGCATCGGGTTTTATTTTGTTGCTGTGGACTTCCTCATTCAGTGTGCTAAGCTGGAAAGACTGTAGTGAATGCTGGGATGGGGAACTCTCTGCGTGTTGCTAATGCACAGTCTTCCCTTTCAAAATGTGGATTTATGCTCCTCACCACCTGTTCTGTTACATTGCAGGGTCACCAATACCTGTGGGCATTGATGTGCAGGTAGAAAGCATTGACAGCATATCTGAAGTTGACATGGTAAGTGGATGAGTAGAATCAGAACGAAGGATTTCAGTCAAAATTCAAGGTCTCAGAAACATCCAGATGGATGATATAGAATAATAGAGTTAAAGAGGGCAGACCCTTAAAGAGTAGAACCTTGCCTTGAAGCATGCAGGTCATACTACAGGGGAAGACCTAAATATCTTCCCAGTATTCTTATCAGAAGCACTTGTTATGGTGAGGTGAATGATGCCAAAAGTGATATAGGTGAACACAGAGCAGTCAGGCTCTGCAGAAGCTCAGACTGAGTTTGCAGCATCCTCTTCATCTCTTTCCACATGTATATTTGCAGTCATGGTGTTGCTCTAAATAGGATGATAAAATATTTGCAACAATCTTTTATATTAAAAAAGATTTATTGTAAAATCTAATTGCTTACTCTTAGGAGATTCTTCATATTGTTTCTTTGTGATGCACTTAATTCATAAATGTGCTAATCTAAACCCACTGTACCATATTGGCACAAGATGTACAGATTTATGGATTTTAAAAATTGGCCTAATGCTCATGAAGAACTCAAACCAATCCCTTTGTAAAGGAACCACAGTCCGTTCTCAGAGAAGTTTGTGAAGATTTCCAGGGGAAATCTTCTTCCGTTGGTCTTTGGCTGGTTTCAAAGCTTCTTTATCACTTCACTGCTGGCCCAGTCCAGAAGAGCACTGGATTATTACCTAAATATAAATGAAGTATGAACCTCAGACTCAGCCACCAGTGCCAAGGCAAACAACCAGTATCTCGGTGATAGTTCCAGCCTGTATTTTAACTCATCAAGTGGTGTCTGATTCCCCTCATTGGGGATCCTTCAGATAATATCCAGAGAAGAAACTGATCCTTTGCATGAGTTGATTAATTTGTTCTGTCTTCTATTGCATGTAACTAAAACAGGCATTGTCTTATTTTATTTTTCATGAAACAAAGGACTTCACAATGACTTTGTATCTCAGACATTACTGGAAGGACGAGAGACTTTCATTTCGCAGTAACAAAAACAAGAGCATGACTTTCGATGGGCGACTGATCAAAAAGATCTGGGTACCTGATGTGTTTTTTGTGCACTCCAAAAGATCTTTCATCCATGATACAACGGTGGAAAACATCATGCTCAGAGTATACCCTGATGGCAACGTTCTCTTCAGCCTGAGGTAAGAAAATACATCACTGCAACTGGGGCAGAGATAGTCTGGGCAGTGAGAAATTACTGGAAATACTTGCAGTGAAGATTCTCCTACTGGACTGGCATTAATCCAGCAGGGATTAATGGGGAACTGGTGACCAGTGTAGCAGTGGGAAAGTAAATTTAGGCTTGATAACATGTTTTTCTGCCCTTCACATATTTTTTCCTGTCGCAGGATAGTGGCAGTTTATCAGGTGTTAATTCATTGCTAGTGGTACTAAGCAAGATTGCAGTAGATTTTCTGCTGAGTATTTATTATTTATATTATTATTTATTATTGCATATTATTATTTATATTATTAGCAAAGGAAAAAAAGCAGGGTTTTTTTTTCCTTTTTAGCTGAGTATTTTAAAACTATCTCAGTTATTTTCTTCCTGGGATACCCATAAACATACCATTGATATTCCTCAGGGCTCTAGACAGACACAGAAAGCAGATTATTGGTGCTGATACCAGCAGTGTTAGGCAGGCATGTTGTGGGACTACAAGGAACTGCAAAGTGAAACAGCAGTTCCAGAACTGGAATAACAAGGTCACTAAATGTGTCTCTCTTCCATCTGCATGTTACTGCTTTGCTTTATGAAGCAGATTTGGAAGATGTGGCAGGAATAGTTTTAATGGAGGAGGGATTTTCCCCCAAGGGTAAGGACTCTGAGGGCCATGCATTGAAGAAATCACAGTTCTCCAGTTGGTTACTAATTAGCCCTGTACACAGAGGTGATACTTCATCTAATCTGGATAGTCTGAAGATTTATGGAAGCCCTTGAGATTTTTGGCTATGTAATAATTGTTCCAGCAATTAATGGAATTTATCTGCTCTTTCATGAGGGCATGCAGGACCCTCCCAAACAGCAATGCACCACTTTAAAGTAGTGCATCTTCAAGAACCACACTGACCAGTAAGAAACAATGAGGTGAAGTATGCTTTTTTATTGTTCTGTTTATTAATTTCCACGATTCTTGAGAGAGGGGGAGTGACCAGAGGAACCACACTACTCCAGTAAGGCTTTTGTCAGGGATTCTCCATGTGGGGGGTGTGACACATTCAGCTGGGGGAAGGAAGAGGGGCAAAGGGGCATAAGATGGGCAAAGGGGCATAAGATGGGCAAACACTTCCTGGCAGCTGGCTGGAGAGGTGAAGTGTCATCAAGATTAATGTGCACAAGAAATTGTGCACAAACCACAGGGAGCATGTGATGGGAAGGACAGAAATGGTGTTAATGTGTATGTTCTTAAAGAATCAGATGTTTGCTAGGACACCCTTTTTGTATTGCCAGTTTTACATGCAATGAGCAGATTATATTCCAAATACTTATGTGCAATAAATCTGCTTATTCCACAGTTTTTCTTCAGTGCCCAGCATCCAGGATTTTAGTGAAGCAAAGTGAAATAAAAATCCAGATTTGTTGCTAAAATAGTCTTTCTTTTCCTGTTGTTCCCCTGATCCCTTGGTCAATAGCTAAAAGAAGGAAACAACATCCATAGTTGGAAGTCATATCCATGCACCACTCTTACAATCTTATTTCAAGCCAGCAAAATCTTACACTTGTAAAAATTCATCTACAGAGTGACTGCTGACCACAAGTTTTCAAGTATCACTTATATAATCAGTATAACCCTTACTTAAATTGTTGTAGGATTATGTTTGGGGAAAACTGAAAAGTTGAACTAAAACATCAAGTGACATGCAAGCTGTGACAAGAAATGGAAATTTGATGATAGGTACCATATTTAAATTGCTGCCTCTAGCAGGTTTGGGGTTTTTTTGTTGTTTATTGGTTAAAATGCCAAGGGGTTGTTTATCCTCAGAACATTTGTGAAAAAAACAGGTGGAATGCAAAATAGTCTTTACCTACATTTCCTTAAGCTTTTTAGGGCATAAAACATTTCATTTCCATGATGTTGAAGAAGAGAGTAGGCTTCCAGACATTGCAGCTAATCTTTCTGTGCAATTACATGTTATAACCATTCTAGCTGGGAAAATAGCACTTGCAATAATATCTGCTCTAATCTGTAATATTATCTACTTCAATGTATAAGAAATCAAGTCAAGAAATGTGAACTCCCTTTGTTAATCTTCATAAATGTAACCCTTCAAAGCAAAATGTGAAAGGCTAATGAAGGATCAGGCCAGTAAAGGGTTTAAAAATCTAAGGTACTTTATTTAATAATAAAGGCTGTTTCTGTTTAAAAAAAAGGTGATCTCTCACTCATTTAACTTTATCTCACCACCTTGAAGCAATTTCAGGAGCAGCTGAAAGGGCAGAAAAACTCAATCGTTAGGATTCTAAGAAGCAGATTGGCTGGGGATCTCACTAAGATGTCTGCACAGCTCTAAGAAAATGTGGACTTTTTCATTTTATTTCTGTTTTTCTGTTCCTTTCTGCAGAATAACAGTTTCTGCTATGTGTTTCATGGATTTCAGTAGGTTTCCTCTGGACACTCAGAACTGTTCTTTAGAACTGGAAAGCTGTAAGTTTAATTCATAATTGTTCTTCACATGTGCATTCTTCCCAGGACTCATAGCACCCCTTTCACTTATTCTGATGTGTGACCTGAACCCTTCAACATGTACATGCTAAACTGTAAACAGCTTGAGATCTTTACAGAACTCATTGAGCTTTGGAAAGATAGAAAAACTATGATGCACCCTGCTTTGCTTCCCCTGGGTTAATATTCCAAGGCCTAAATCTAAAAATCTGTCAAAACCCCCCACGTTTGGGCTTTTTTTCCATGAGAAAAAAAGTGCAAGCTAAAAGTAAAATAAGATGTCAGTATGCCTTTTCACATTTCAAATGTTATTCTTATTTGGATTATAAGTAAAACTGGGATGCTGGTTTGTTGTTTAGTCTTGGAAAAGGGAACAGATCTGCTCAGTGACAGTTCCAGAGCTCTGATCCCGTGTGCCCTGTGACCCTGAGCACACCCATGTCTCCCATCTGTCAGGTGAGCTGCTGGCAGGGCACAGGGCTGGCCTGCACTTGGAACAGGCTGGAATATGGTCTTTGCAAATTTTTTTTCATGCCAACTAACTGGCAAATTGATGTAAAAAAAAAATGTTTATTTGGGGCTTTCCTGGATTGAGTGGTCTCCTCTCCCTAGGAAAGGAAAACAGAAGCGTTATTCCAGCAGAAGGGGTGACTTACTTTAGTAACTTCATAACTTCAGTGACTTTATAACTTTAGTTTCTGCTTTCTCATAGATGCATACAATGAAGATGATCTGATGCTGTACTGGAAACATGGAAACAAGTCCCTGACCACAGATGAGCAAATCTCCCTCTCCCAGTTTTTCATCGAAGAATTCAGTGCTTCCAGTGGATTAGCTTTTTACAGCAGTACTGGTATAGTAAGCCCCTCTTTAGGAGAGACAAGCACAAGACACAATCATGCAGAATGTCTTTCACATGCAAATTCATTGCTAATAAATGACTGTTGCTGCTGAGAGATCAGTTAAAATGAGCTCTGTCAGTCACACTGCTCTGTCAGTCTGGGGCCTTGGTTCTCTTTACGTTGCTAATACAGCACTTTATTATCAGAAGAAGAGATCATAATAATACTTGTAACTTAATATCTGATGTTAAGAACCTGAAAAAAATGCACACATGCTGTTGTGAGCTCTAGCAGAATTGTGGTACTTCTCTGGAAGCCACTGGAGTATTGAATTTACAGGAATCTTTGTGTCCTGGCTATACAGAAAATCTTGAAAATGCAAATCTGGAAGGGTCAAATACTAGAAAGCAAACAAGAGGAATCCCAGTGTGTTTTATTGGCTAAAATGTCCTTATTTTTTGAACTGTATAATGTCATTAAAAGTCCTCTAACTGGAGGATTTCCACTTGAGACCATTTATTACCTGTTGAGGTCTAATTCGTGGTTTGCTTTATGTTCTGTGTTTATACATAAAGTTGCAGAAAAAAAATCCCTTTATGTCAGTACTACATAGTTTAAATCCAGGTTAATCTGCCCAAGGCAGGTTTTTATTTCTCCCTATAGATCTTGAACTATACCTTCTGGCAAACTGCACAAGGCTTTAGGAGTTTATTGTAGTCTTGATTTCATGCAAGGTAGGTTTTGTTTTCTTTGTACTTGTACATGCAATCATAAACCTTGAAATATTTCTCTATGTAAGTAGTCTAACCATATATTTTTAACCAGAGAAAATAGCATGCTTGCTACTGCCCATCCTAGTCTGAGTCAATTCACTTCAGCTTGGATATTGCCCTTTATATCAAGACAAATTAATAAAATAGAAATTATTCCATGTAATAAAATGAAGTGCATAATATTTTGGAAAAAAAAAAGCCTTTAAGCTATACAGGAAAGCAGTAAATAGATTTATTGACTGTATTTTATTTAGAGGTTGGCTTATTTTTGCATTTCAAAAAGAGCCAGTGGAGGTGGCGGTGGGTGACACTGAGTGCAGAAATTCCAGTTTAAACTGTGATGCAGCCTAAGCAATGAGGAATTCACAGCTTCATCAGGTTCTTCCTCCTTATCTCTTGCTCCTGTATGAGCTGAGAACAGAGCTGCAGCTCTCCAGAGCCACTGCCCTGTGAGAAGAGGCGAGCGACACCTGACCACGATAACTGTGCCTTGCTGAGAGCGACATCACATTTGTCTTTGTTGCAAGAGGGAGACTGGGATGTTTTCCACCAAGCTGCTGTCACTGTGTGTTCCAACTGGGTTCTGGGAACTCAGCTGGCTTCTCTCTGCCTTGCCATTCTCATCAAAAAACACTTAGGCAAGCAGATACAGCCTCATGCTCAGCAGTGCACCCTCACAGTGCCCCTGTGCCCAGGGCTTTGCAGCAGCTTTGACTTCACAAAGTGTAACTGCTTAACACTCACATGCAAATGTTTTGATGATGACCTCAACTCAGCAACATAAAAAATGTCTTTCCTTTCACCTTTAAGTTGCAGAGACCACTGGGAAGTACCTGGATAATGCTTAGTAGCATGTCTGTTAGAATGCTGTCCTTTGTAGACTTAAGCTTTTCTTTGGCTTTGAAGTTTTGTTTTGCTCAGGAAGTTCCACTTTCTCTTGCTCTTTTATTTTGCTTTTTGTTGGAAGAAAACTTACCCTCCAAGTAAATAGTAGTGGGGAAGAATCGGCACAACTCTAATGTGAGTCATCTCCCCCTAAAATCTCTTGAAAAAAATGGACAAAAATGCTGTTCATAAAGCAGCTTTTTGCATTTCAGGTTCCACACATCCTTTCCTGTGAATCTCAGTGTAGTGTTTAGGCTTTTGGAGTTCCCTGGCTCCAAAGGAGCAACAATTAAATCCACTGTAGAGATTCTTCAAACAAAAAACTTTCTCCACAACTGAAAACACAACAGAGTGTGTTTAATATTATTTGGGATTAATTTTGATATATTCTTTTGTATAAAGTCACTCGTTGTGATGGTGTGACTGCTCCAGCATGGGCTCATGGATGTCCTGGACAGGCAGCCACCCACTTTTTGCCTTATTTTCACCTCGCTTTTATGTTGGTTTCCCTGCTGTGGCAGGAGGTACAGCACACAAGCTGTGCTGCACAGGCAGAGCACGCCCCAAAATTCACTAGATGGCACTCTCTCCTCTAAAGTCAGCGCTGCGATGGCAAGTTGCTCCGACCGAGGGGAACGGGGGGGGGCTGCTTCTTGCGGGGTATTTGCAGCGTGAGAGAAGGCAGGATGCTTTTTGGAGGAGGCAGGGTGTTGGCTTCGTTGGGAAATTATATCCTGTGTGTGTTCTCCTGGCAGTTTCACCTGAAGTCGGTTTAATCTTTCCCATTTCCTAACTTCAGTTACAACAGTATTTTATGTGTGTGGTCGTGATGCTTCACTGCCAAGGCAGCAGTGTTTTGATGAGGTACAGAGGGCAGTTTGCAAAGCACTGTGTAGAACTAAGGTGGTGACAAGTTTTCTTAGGCATTTACTGTTCCTTATGTGGATACACTGCTCCTGCTGGAGGGAGGGGGCCAGCAAACAGCTCACGAATAACACAACTCTCTTCTCTTCCTCCCCACTCTGTTCCTCTCTCTTTTTTTCAATAGGTTGGTACAATCGACTTTTTATCAACTTTGCCCTCCGGAGACACATTTTCTTTTTTGTGCTACAGTCCTATTTCCCAGCCATGCTGATGGTGATGCTGTCTTGGGTTTCATTTTGGATTGACAGAAGAGCTGTTCCTGCCAGGGTATCACTAGGTGAATCTTTAATGGATATTCTTTGGGAAGTGTGGAATGGAGGGGGGAGAGGCTTTGAAGTTACTTTAGCTTCTTATTTACACAGGACATGAGCAAGTATATCAGGTAATTGCCTCAACAACACTATTATTGCCACTGTTGTCACTACCTTTAGTCAACCTCTACATTTGGAAATGGAATGTTTGTTCAGACTGGCTTTGTTACATTAGAAAACAGCTCACACACCACAGAAGCAAAAAAGGATGATTCTGCAGACTTCCTGATGTAGAATTTTATTTAATTGCAAAGCCTGGTTTTTTCCTTCCCTCTTCCCAGCAAACAGGTAGTCAGATCCCTTCCCAAATCCATGGTTCGTTAGGCGTAGCACAATCTGTCTAAAAGCTCTGCAGCTCTTTTTTTTTATCTAGAAACATTTCTTATCTTCCTGCCAAGTTAGAACCAGTTGCCCGTTGTAGCAAAGCCTTCCTTTGTTGGGCACCTTAAAAATATTTGATGTCTTAACTGTGCAAGGCACAGTCTTCTGAAGCCAAAGAATAAGTTGGGCATCCTTCTGCTCTCTCAGTTTTAGTTTTGAACACCTCAGCTCAGGAGAAAAGGACCAATTACAGTGTTTTTTTTCTAGAAGTTTATTGTTTTTTTCAGTGAATGCCACTTCAAGACTGCCTTTGTTGGGAATTTAATTCTGATGGCCTTGGAATGAGTATATTTTTCCAAAAATTCTGAAAGAATCATCTCTGAAGATCTGATGGAAATTTGCTAAGATATCTAATGTAACCATAATATATCTAAGTCCTGCAACTCTTAGTTTAATAACTAGTAAAGAAGCTCCTGTACTTTCTTCTCACTGGTGCTGGCCCCAGAAGCCAACTGTATGTTGTCATATTTCTTAGATGAGTGAAAAAACCCTCTATTTTTATCTATAGCTTTCTCAGTCTAGAAAAAATGGGACTGTAGGTACCTCAGATCCCTTTTGTATTGGCACAGTAAAGCTATTAATACATGGGATATAAATCTGTTTGTTAATCTGAAAACAAATTATGGTACCTCCTTCCTACTTTTATTAATGCATCTGCTAATTCCTTTTATTTATAATTATAGGCAATGTTAACAACAAAGTTTAAAAAGCTTAGCTCCCAAGCCTAGAGTATCAATTAAATAAATTGATTTCCTCTTATATGGTATATATTTCAAACTCCACCTTTCAACCTAAGGAAAGAGGGAGAGGGAAAACTTTTGTGTGTTCCAGTGGACTTGAACTAGTGTAGAACTGGAGAAGGGCTGCTCTGAGACCCAGCTGACAGGCCGGGGCTGTCTCACTTGAGATGTCTTCACTTCCAGTGTCACGTTCCTTTCTTTAAAAGCAGGGCCTGAGTCAGGTGTTGGGGTTTTTTTTCTGAGATGGAGCAAACCAAAATGAGAGGAATAGCTGATGTAAGAGGAGAGACCGAAAAGATGAGGGTGAAATTCTGGTCACACTGAAGTAAACAGTAATTTTTTTCTTAGTTTCAATGGATGTAGCATTTTTCTACTGATTGTTTTCAGAGAGCCAAGGAGTTATGACCGAGACATACAAGCTGGTAAAGGTTCTCAAAAAGTACAATTTGAGAAAGGATTGGGGGCGGGGGGGGAATTGGTGATTGTTTAGGGATTCTCCTGGACAAGAAAGTGTGCAGTGGTGACCCTGGCTCTGGGAAGTGAGGGAAGCCCACAAACACCTGCTTTCACTTCTCCACAGCGGTGCCCAAAGCTGCCACAGTAATGTGCTCCTTATGCTGCTCAAACACCATCCTTGTTTCCCTGCTGTGCTGCAGCTCTAACTGCATGCACTGAGCAGAGGGATGATTTACTGGTTTCAGTATTGCTTGTGATGGGTCCTTCATGGTTCACTCCACTTCTCAGAGCCTGTGTGATGAATTTAAAGGTGGTGTCAGTCGTACAAAGCCGAGCTGTCCAAGGGACGGTGATGAGCTGCACAGAACCAGCTGGTCAGTGTTAGGATAACTCTTTCTTTGGCAGGTATAACTACAGTGCTGACAATGTCAACCATCATGACAGGAGTAAGTGCCTCAATGCCTCAAGTGTCTTACATAAAGGCTGTGGATGTGTATTTGTGGATCAGCTTCCTTTTCGTCTTCCTGTCCGTCATTGAATACGCAGCAGTGAACTATCTCACCACGATTGAAGAGAGAAAGCAACTCAAAAAAAGGGGCAAGGTACAGTCCTCTGTGTTTTGTTGCCTTCAGAAAGCACCATAGAAGCCACAGAGTAATCCCCATACACCACTGTGATAACAGAACAGTAACTATCTCTGTGTCACTCACCTTTTTTTGACTTGGTTGAAGGGAGGAAATGTATCATTCTCTCTGAGATCCTCAGAAGCTCTGTGCTTTTTTCCCCTTCCTTTTCTTTTAGCAGATATTAGAGAATACTCACTTCCTGATTTTTTTTCTCCCTTTTTTTGCCCTCAGAATAAGGTAACCTTCCTTCTGTTCTCAAATACCTATCTCAATTCCAAATCTCAAATATTAAAAAAGCATTTTGCCTGT
>NW_016690363.1:1941229-1948213 GCF_001604755.1 Lepidothrix coronata
CCAGAATGCACTCATGTGATATTCCTTCCTGTTTTCTGTGAAGCAGAGTCCATTTCTCCTCTTCCTGCTTTGCCATTTTCAATTGGAAAGGTGGGTTTAATGATGCCTTTTTGTCCCAAGACAAGGTCATTTTTAGAAAAGTGTGCCTGAAGCAGAAATGGTCGCAAGTTAAACATCTGCTTTCTGTGAAGCACTCACTTAAAACCTTTGCTTCAAGAATATCCCCCCATGTAAACTCATTTGCTGGAACATCACAAGGGGAAAACCACAGAAAGGGTGCATGTGTTGCTCGTATGATCTGATGGAAATGTTTGAAGTCATTTCCCACAGCTCCAGCAGTGCAGACCTACAGGAGAGAGTTTGACTCTTCTGTTTCAGAAGCTGGGGCACGTATTGCCAGCCAGCAGCTGGCAATAATCAGTCAGACAGGATTATTTTATCACGTGTACCTCCTTCCTTGCTCACGTCCTGCCCACAGACTGCCATACTGTGAGATAACCCTCTTCTCCATATGCTCTCTAAGAGGGAACAACAATGAAGGGAGAGCTTTCTTTACTTCCTCTTTTATTTGTTTATAATTTACTGAAATGTCTCCTGTAGACACAGGCTAACTATTCTTTGTTACCAGGCCTCAGGAGTGTATATGGATGCAGTGCAAGCCATGGCTTTTGACGGCTGCTTTCATGACACGGATGACATGGACCTGTCTGGTTTCTCAGACCCCTGTGAGGAGAATGAGACTCGGACGAGCGAAACCAACATCTCCAGTGAGGAACCAACTCGCTTGAAGAAATCTCTGAAGGGAAACGTGGGCAGGATTATTTTACAGAACAATCACGTCATTGACACGTATTCCAGGATTATATTTCCCAGTGTGTATATTGTGTTCAACTTTCTTTACTGGGGTTTGTACATATGAGCAAAAATCCTTGTAAGCGAGACGTTATTTTGCGTATGAGGGTAGAATCATACTTTGAAAATAATGCAACAGCAGTAGAGGAAAGGGTTAGAAGTTTCCAGAACAGACTTCTGCCTCGAACCTGGGCTGGTTTGGTTAGCAGCAAAACTGCTAATGAAAAGCTTTCACATGTCTGGTTCTTTTTCAGCTGGACTGTGCAGTGCTTCACTGGGGCAATCCCATGCATAAGTTCCTGCTGTAGTAGCATAGAAGCAGTTTGGTCACTAAGGGAGCCCTTTGTCACACACCTGAGCAGACAGCAGCTCCCACCTGAGGTATTATCCAGTCTCTATCTACATTAAACCATTCCTCTTCAATCAACCTTTCTGTTTGTTCTCCACTTGTGGTCCATTTTTGTAGGAATTGGCACCAATCACCTTCAGATATCTCCTATCCTTGTTTCACTTGCTGCAACCTGGGCAACCTGTGTGCACCTCAGCAGCCTCTGTCCTCAGATGGTATCCAGGGGGAAAAATATGGTTAAGCATTGGAGTAGGGACCAGGAGAAAGCAAGAAGCAAGGCTGATGGGGCTTTGTAGGTTGTACATTGTCAACACCTCAAGAAAAACCCCTCACCCTTGTCAGCTGTCCATGACTCCTCATGGGACCTTTATTTTGGAGAAAATTTGCTCCCTAGTCCCTGAGGCAGCACAGGAACAATGTCTCAAACCCAATGTCTTACAGCCACCTCCCGGGTGGATGAGCAGCATCCCTGGCACAAGCTGTGCCCTTCATATGACACCCACACACCTCTGCCTCACACAGACCTGCTGTAATCACCTGCTTTCTGCAGAACTGCCTGTGTGATGAACACAGGCTTTGAGACAGAGATTTTAGAAAACTTTGTCAGGAGAACAAGCCAACCACATCTTCAGCAGAATCTGGTTCTGCTTTATGTTGCACATGAGTTTGGGGTTTTGCCCCCCCTCCTTCTCCCTTTGGCTTGAGGTTGAATATTAAGGTGAGGAGAAGCTGCACATGCCTGTTTGCAGCAGTGATCCTCAACACAGGTCCAGGGACCTGGAACACTGAGACACACGGGAATAAAAGGAATCAGCTGTGCCAAAACAGATGTACACAGGAATCCTGTCAGTCTCAGATGAATCCTGCATGGAAACATCCTTAGGTTCAGGCTAAGGAGTTTGAATCAAGAAAGTTCAGGGACACAAAGTGTTCACAGCTCCAAAAAAGAATCAAGATTACTTTTGCCACTTTCCCAAATAAGAAGTGTTTTCCACTTACATTCACTGGGTTTGTCTGTCATTTAATGAACTGAGTTTTTATTTGGAAAGTCGGTTCAAAAGGATCACTTGTGGTGGCAAAAAAAATATCACAAGGTAAATGCTTGGTCACTGCTTGGTCAAGTTTATTGGTCAAGGAAATGGGAATAAATTTGAAAGTCTGAACATCACTCTGGTTTATTTATTTATTTTATTTACTTACTTTATTTTTATTTCTGTATTTATTTTTCCTGGTCCCAGCTTGTTTGCTCATAGCGTGAATATGTCTCTTGCTTTTTCAAAAAGCTGCATTTGCCAAGCTCCCAGTTCCAGAGCTGGGGAAGCTGGTGACACACTGCACACTGGGTGACTGGAATCTCCTGGAGTGAGTGGGTACTTGGGCAGACAGTTGGCTGCCAGAAAATGTATCAGAGCTAAGACAGCTTTGATACTCTTCCAGGAAATCCTGCCATGGAAAGCGGACCCATACCAGGAATGACAATACTGGAAACACACAGGCTTTGGCAACAGCACCAGCACATTAGACCTCAAGCTGAGCAAATGTGTAATGTAGATATATATAAAAATATACCATCACGGCCTGTTTCCTGCACTGCCATTGTGGAGGCATCCTGCACAGATCTTCCAGATTGCCCAAGAAGATCCCATCTAATTGCTCCAGATGTGTAATGTGTGTCCTAAACTTTTCACATGCATATAATATTTTTACGTTATCTGCCTTACAAGAAGTATTTGTGTAGCCAACACAGCCTCCTCAGCCTCCAATAGAAAAAATTCCCACGTACTTCTTGACCCAAACCAGTTCCCTATTCTAAATTTCCTGCAAGATCTGCAGCAGCAGAAGCCCTGAGGGCAGCACAGCATGCCCAAGCCTTGTGTAGGCTGTCCAGCAAACTGGTCCACAGGTGGAAGTGTGGAGGGAAAGACATTCCTGCCCGCATTTACCTCCCAGACACATCCTACACAGGCACTGGAGGGCTGCACAGCTTGCTTTGGTGGAACAAACTGTTGGCACTTCCAGCTGTGAATGTAATCATTGCAAAAGGGTTCTTCCCTTTGGGCAGGGACACTCCCATAATTGAATACGAAGATTCCTCCAGGACAAAAGGTGCCAGGACAGAAAGATCTTTATGCCCACGGAGTACCAAAATTGGCCCACCAACTGCACATGAGAGATGTAGGGTAAGGGCTTTCTTTCCTGGGTGGAAGGTCCATCATTCCCTTGTAGATGCAGCCTGGGCACTTCTTGGGCAGCAAGACCTTTCTGTGGTGGCACCTTTTGTCTGGCAGGAATCTTCGTTTTTATTCAGTTTTGGCAGTGGGACTGGCATCTTGAGCGCAGGGCTGAAAAAAGGGAACAGCAGCCCTTTCCACCAGGAAAGAAAGCCTGTAGGCTTTGGGTTTCAGGTGCAGTTGTTGGGCAGCAAGAGCTTTCTGTGGTGGCACATTTTGTCTGGCAGGAATCTTCATTTGTATCAGTTTTGGGGAGGTGGGAGCAGCAATTGCAGCACAGGGCTGAAAAAGGGAACAGCAGCCCTTTCCCCCAGGAAAGAAAGCCTGGAACCTTTGACTCTCTGGTGCAGTTTTTGGGCCAGCCTGGGCACTTCTTGGGCAGCAAGAGCTTTCTGTGGTGGCACCTTTTTCCTGGGAGGACTCTTCGTCCATATGCAATTTTAGGTAGTTTGAGTGCAGGGCTGAAAAATCAAACAACAGCCCTTACCCCCAGGAAAGAAAGCCTGGAACCTTTGGCTCTCTGGTACAGCTGGTGGGCCAGCCTGGGCACTCCATGGGCAGCAAGAGCTTTCTATCTTGGCAGCTCTGGTCTGGGAGGAATCTTCGTCTGTATGGAATTTTTTGAGTTGGACTGGAAAGTACAGCACAGGGCCGAAAAAAGAGAACAACAGCCCTTTCCCCTCAGGCTCTCCACCAGCCCTGCCAACCTGCCCAGCAGCAGCGCAGCCATGAAGGGGCTCCACAGGAGCCACCTCCGGAGGCACCTCCCAGCCCTCAGCAATCCAGACAGCAACACACGGGCAGGCCACAGATGCTGCTTCCCAGCTGGCACAGGCCTTGTGGCCATCTCCGAGGATCAGGTTCTCAGGGATCCCCACAGCTCCAGGATCTGGCCATGTGCTCTGCTGGAAGTGTTGAGGCTCCAGCAGAACCCCCCAAGACCAAGGG
The DNA here is from genome assembly GCF_001604755.1 of Lepidothrix coronata. Taxonomy (NCBI): domain Eukaryota; kingdom Metazoa; phylum Chordata; class Aves; order Passeriformes; family Pipridae; genus Lepidothrix; species Lepidothrix coronata. Next base: position 1,945,610 of record NW_016690363.1, read on the forward strand.
CCTTTTGGGCACTTTCCCTTCCCCACTGCACTCCTCGGCAAGTGTTCCTGAGCACAAAGGCCCTTTTTCTCCTCTTTCCCTCTGTGGACAACAGGCATGAATAAAACTTCCTGGGCCTCTGCGTTTCATAAGATGTATAGATGTATTTGTTAGTCCCACACTGGTGTAAAAGGCCGTCCTTGCAGAAAAGAGGCATTTTCCTCTTCAGAGCCAGTCTTGGAGCTGCTGGAGTCTGGAGCAGGGAGCTGTTTGTACAGCTCTTAGCATGTACAGTTTTGAATGGCCAGGCCTGCGATGGCGAGTCTGAGGTCGTCGGTCATTCCTCTCAGGGCTGGAACAGAGAGGAATGGAGGCTACCGGAATCTGGTGGATTTAGATTTTGGTGTCGGTTTAGGTTTAGATTTCTGAACATCCTTGATGATTTTCAAGGTTTCAACTGCCCACCTTGAGATGGCAGGGCTGTCAGCAGTCATGCCTTGAAGGGCTGGAACAGAAAAGAACGGAGCCAAGATCAGAGCCAGCATCTGCAGGGACCCAAGGAGCCCCTCCTGGCAGGGCCTTCCCACCCAGCTCTTGCCACTGCCAGGAGGGAGCAGGGCCCAATGGGATCAGCCAGAAGGTGCTGGCCACCGATCCCCTGTGCCCCCGAAATCTCTCTCTGCTCTGTCCATGCAGGGAGCAGAGCCCTCCACAGTTGGGGCAGGATTGCAACTCCCTGCCCAGGCTCTGTGCTCTTCCTGCCAGCCCCTGCTGACAGCCCACTGCCCACACTCACTGTCAGTGATGACCTCTGTGATGAGCTCGTCCTCCTCCTGCCCCTTTCTCAGGTACTTCCCGGTGATCCCTGGGAACACAGATACTGTCACGGCCCCAGAGGCACAGCTCCCTCGAAGCGGCACTGCCGGCCCGGCCACACGCCCTCCTGCCGTGGCAGGGCTGAGCCTGGGGCCTTCCCACCTCGGGATGCCCCAGGGCTGGGCTGGCACAGGGTGGCAGGAGCCGCCAGGGCACTCGGGGCTCCCCAGCACATCCCTGGCCCGCATCCTGCTGCCGCTGCAGCAGCCAGGGCTGGGGCCGAGCTGCAGCGGGGTGAGGAGGGACCTTGTGGCTCACCAATGAACCTGAGGGCCAATTCTCACAGGGGTTCCTGTGGGCTCTCCAGGTATGGTAGGGCCTGGCACATGAACTCCACTATGTGTTTCTTCTCGCTTTCCACCTGAAGAGAGTGGCAGGGCAAAAAGGGAAGGGTTAGCTGGGGCTCTGCCCCTTGGCCAGGCGCTGCCTGCACCCAGCACTGGCCTCCCCTGCCCGCACGGCCCTGAGGCCCGGCCAGCAGCCACTGGGACAGGATTTGGAGGGAGCAGAGGGTTGGCTGCTTCCTGGCAGCTGTGGGGCCATCCTGCCCTACAGCCCAGCTGGGCCGGGGCTCCATGGCACCCTGGCTCGGGGGCAGAGGAGCCTGCAGAGGAGCCTGCACGCCCCAGGCAAGGCAGCAGCAGTGGGCAGGGTCACAGTGCCAGCCCCACACACTGGCCGTCGGGGACTGGGGGCTGCTCAAGCCTGGGGCTGGGCCTTCATGGCCGTCCTTACCAGGCAGTCACAGAACCACCACGGCTTGTCTGCCTCCAGCAGGTTCTTGAGATCCCTTCTCTTCAGGAACCTGAGTGCACGAATCAGCACTTCCCAAGAGGCCTGCAGAGCAACAGGGAGCAGGACATGGCACCGCAGCCCAGGGCACAGGACCTGTGTCCCTGGACCAAGACCAGCAGGAGGCTGGAGCCCAGGAGGTGCCAGGGCAGGAGGCAGCCCCCACCCCGCCCACAAGGACACTGGAGTCCAGAAAGTCCTCACATCTGCCAGATGCTCCTTCTCATCATGCGAGAGGAAGAAGAGTGGCAGCAGGCTCTGGATCACGTGTGTCTGCAGGGGTTGTTTTCCCTCCTCCACTACCAACTTCAACACCTTTCAGAAGAGGTCAATGGAGAGCAGCTGCACATGGATATTGTCCTGATGGAAAGGAAGAGGAAAACACCTCAGCACCGGCTGCTCCAGGCCCACCGGGCCACAGGCCTGCAAATCCACAGGCTACAGTTTTCTGGCAGCACCCAGCGCCTGTGGGGGGGGCACAGAGCCTTATGTAGCCAAAGAGTGTCTGGAGTGCCTCAGCCAGCTCCAGGGCAGTGGGGGTGGAGATTGAGATGCCTCTGGCCTGGACTTCATTGAGGAATACAGAGAGGGCCATCCTGACCAGCTCTCCGTCTGCATCCCACAGTAGATCCAGGAGGCTTTGAGTCAGGCTCTGCACACCGTCAGCCTGTGAGGAACACAGTGCTGTGCTGAGGAACACATGAACGGCTGCAGCCCCAACCCCACTCCGGTGGGACAGCCCCACGTGCTGCCGCGGGGCCCAGAGGCCAAAGGCCTGTCCCGAGGGACTCTGGCAGCTGAACAGGGAGGCAGCAGAGCTGGGAGCAGCTGCCACAGCTCCCAAAGCCCAGCCAAGCCCAAGCGACTGCGTTCCCCAGCCCCAGGGTTCCAGCACGGCTTCAGCCAACTGCCCCTTCTCACCATCACAGGATCCTGGCTGAGCACCAGGAGGCCTCG
>NW_016690364.1:0-30727 GCF_001604755.1 Lepidothrix coronata
TGCCGAGGCAGGAACTGAAGTTATTTAATTGAGAAGGAAGATCTAAAATGCAGAAGGAAGGTGAGAGCAGCAGGGCATCTGTTATCTTTTCTGCAGCCTGAGATTACTGGGAGAGACTTGTCATCTGAATGAAAGGATGCTGCAGCTACAGCCACATCACAAGCTGCAGGAGTTTTGACAAATCTGTATCCAGGAGATGCTATGGATGAACATACTGGGAACTGGGGTGGAAGGGCAAAGACAGGAAATTTCTTTCTCTTTCCAAGCAATAAGAAGCTGACAGTTTCAAGTTTATCAGGTGTATTAACTGTAGGCTGACAGGAAGGGGAAATAGAGCCCCACTAAACCCAAAACAAAATCTTGAAGTGAGATTCAAAGAAGGCACCTTTGTTAAAAACCTAGGATCTCTTCCTTTCTTGTTTTGAAGATTTGAAAGAAGTCAGGTAGGTCTGTGCTTTAGCCTTGCTCATAAACTTTGTTACTCCCTAGTGGCCTGTAACAGCTGCTGGTGGCTACCATGTTACTCTCTGTCTAGAAGGTGCCTGGCAAATATTCTCATCCCTGTGAGCATATACACTCGGTGCTCAGCCTGTCCAGCTCATAAAATACATGTTGTTGAAACAAGAGTGGGAGGGAGATGGTGCAGGTAGAAAGGAGACTTTCCCTAAAGAAAGACTCCAACAATACCTGAGAGCTGCTGATGAGATTTCTAAGATGGGAAGTCCAGAAGCTGTGCACTCTGAATCAGCAAGGTAAATTTTATAAGCAGAATAATAAATAAAGCAGTAGAGTGAGTATTACTGGAAGAGGCTTTTACTATTGCAAACCCCTGAAACATTCACAAGAACAAAACTTTCTTGCAGATTTGGGACTATCTCCTCATCTTACTGCCCTCATGGCAGGTGGACGGCCATTAGGAAACAGCAGCAGCACAGGAGACACAGGTTTCAGCTGCTCACAGGATTCAGGTAACTACAAGTCTCTTGCTTTCTTTACTTGGGCAGAAGCTTGCACTTGGCAGAACTCACTGGGATAGTCAGTATTTACACACACAGATGTCTTTTGGTGGATGAATGACATGAAGCATCTGTTCCAGCTGTTACAACAAAACTGCTGCAATTGCTTTTTTCCTTCCTTGCTCTCAATATATTTACTTGCAAAATGCTGTTTACAGAATAATGACCCTCCCTTGTTAATGTGTCCTGGGAACAAGACTCACTGCTTTTGTGCCCTTCTCCTTTAGTTTTCTATTGTTCTTTGGAGACTTTCCCCGTATCCACAAGGAACAGAGCAACAAAGGGCTGTGGAGAATGTGCTTCTCTTTTCTATTTTGTAAGAGACCTTGTTTTGTTCATCCTGCAATGTAAACATAAACACTTGGAATGGCTTTAGCTTATGATTTCATCACTACTTAAGATCTCTCAATTGAAGTTGTTTTGGAAAAGGGAAAAACAGTTCTGCCAGTAATTTTCTATCCAGAATTGTTGCTAGATTTTTGTGGCAGTTGATTCAGCTACCACTCCTTAACTGCCCTAGTTTAAGAGTATTTCTGCTGTAGAGACAGCAGAGGGTGATCTTCTAACATTCGCTTGGTGTAAGGGGTTTGTTTCTTTTGTAAAGGAAAACGTGAGCTGGGATTTATTTATGGCCTTCTTTTATGCTGGTAGTTTTATGCCTGTTGTGGGTGTTCTGCAGCTTTATGTGATAAAGGAGAACAACATCCTGGTAAACCTGCGTCAGTAAAGTGGATGTTGTGTTACCATTTTTTGAAGGACAGTGAGCAGTTTAAACAAATGAACGAACTAAAGAGATAGTGAGTGCTGTTAGAAGTGCCACTGTTGGTTAAAGAGGGAGTATGGATTAAAGCCTGGGAATGGATATACAGTGATGCACTGTGAAATAATGTTTCACTGGATACTTTTACTGTGAGGAACTAAAGAGCAGCAAGAAGTCTTAGTCCCTCTTCAATGTTGCCTGCTGCATGTAGTACGTGATTCCGTGGCCTGTAGTGCAGTTGTGTCTTTATCTTCCCTGGTAAACAGAAACTGGGCTTTTCATGTTGTGAAAAACAGATAAAGTATGGAAGAGGAAAAAAAATCCAAGTGGTGCCAGCTGTACACAAAATACGAAGTGAGACCTGAGTCCCAAATACTAGAAACGTTGCCTTAAGATCAGTTATTCCAAGGAAAAAGATCCACCGTGTAAGAATAAGAAGCTAGTTTCTTCACCAGCCACGTTTGAAAAAAAGCACTAAAATTCTACTGCATGGAAGAATATATCTTTCTTCCTAGTGCCACTCTTCCATTACATGCTACATTTCTGAGGAGGATTTGGTACCCTAGTAGATCAGTAAGAGTCTACTGCTTTCAGATCAAAAGCAGTCAAGTGGGTGAAGAGGGATATGAAATCACCATCCAGAGGAGTTACAAAATCTGGAAGGGACTTTGTCCTAGGTCTGTTGTCACATCACAGGAGTAAATGGATTGATAGTAGAGTGCCATATATTGAATGTGTGCAATCTGTGTCTTCCAACAACAGCTTCCCTGAGAACTGCTTTCTCAGCAGTGCCCTAGTGTGTCCACAAAATACTTGCTCTGCTTTTCCTTTATGCAGCAGAGAGACCAGCATTACAAGGAAGGTGTAGGCTGCAGTCTTGCCCTCTGTGTGAAAGCATTGCAGAGATGCCAAGAATTTCCTTGTGCTTTTTAAACTCTTATTTTATGTTGGAAAGGTGCAAAGCAGATTCAGGGAGGTGAAATTTAAAAAAAAAAAATAAAAAATCCTGAACTGGAAAAAAGACTCATTGGACAAAAATCATTCCCAACCAGCAAGGAATTTTTCCCCATTAAAATACACTTCAAGAAAGTGAAAGTAGGTTACTAGAGACAAACTAAATTGAACAGAAAAATTCTGCAGTTCAAATTCTACCCAGGTCTGATTACAAGCAGACATTTGGCAGCTATGGTTGTCTGCCTCTTGGGTAGCCACTGTTGGCCTCTTGTCTTCATCAGGAAATGGGAGAAGTTGCTCTCAACTTTACCTTTTATTTACTGAAGGTAAGGTTTCACCTTTATCTGCTGTCCTATTGACATTATAAGCTCTTCAGCTGAGAATTTTGAAGCTGCTTGAAGTTTTAGATGGCTAGTGAGAAAAGATTTCCCAATCCTTTGAATGAAAACTCTGACCTCATTCTTTTCCTTTTCAGTGTTTAATTAGAGCTGAAATTTACTCCCAAAAGCTGAGTTTAGACCTCTTTTGAAGGAACTGCTATAGACAGAAAAGTTTTTGCCAGGACATTGTATCCCAGTGTTACTGTCTTACTTGAGAATGCTTGCATTGTTTCAGGAACAGATACAATGCTTCTTGAAGATTATAGCTCAGATGGCCCTCATGCCCCACACTGCATCTGTCCTCCTCGACGGAGGAGTTCAGTGACATTTGAAGATGAGGTAGAGCAAATTAAAGGTGAGTTTAGGGGTAAGTATGTAAATGCTCAGAACTAACTATATTGCCTGCTCAGGAAGCCTCTCAGAACCTTCATAATTGTCTTACAACATCACTGATCACTCTTTGCCTTGACAGACCTCACCATTCATGCAGGTAAAAGAGAAAGCAAGATCAGGTCTTCTAGTTCTCAAGTAACAACAGACAAGGACAAGTTAGAAGCTGGGATTCCCAGCATACATATCATTTATATAGCACAGCAGTATCCTCTCTGCCACTCCATTTATCTTGGTGGCTGTTGCAATCTGTTTTGTGTTTCTCAGAGAATATATTTTTCTGTGCTCATATTTTGATTGCAATATCCCTGTGTTCCTCATTTGCTGCTTTCTCTCAACTTTATCATTCACAAACTTGAAATTCTTCTATTTACACGCTTGAATAGTCTGAATATAATTTCATTCTGGTATACTTACTTTTTTTACTTAACTTCTATTTCACTTTGCTAGGTATGTTCCTCAGCAGATATGGGTGAAAATAGATAAACAACATGCACTTATTTCAGTCAAATCACTCTTTAATTCTCTGCTAGCAAAGCGTTGCTGTGATCATCTGTAAAATGTTGGAAAGTTAATTTACGCTGGTAGTTACAATAATATGGAATAGAAGGCTAACAACCTAATTTTCTAAACAGTACGTGATTGTGGACAGTATGAAAACGAGCAGAAAGCCTTTAAGATTCAAGTAATAATAAAACCTGAGATAATGAGAATCCTTTCTATGGAATTTTTAAGCATCTTAGCAAAATTCACTTTAGTCCTCTTCCCAGCATGAGATGAATATTTCCTTGTACAAATACCTTACCATATAGGTTGCCCATTATTTTTATGAGTGATTACATGGGAGCTGACATCTAATTTTTCGTCTGAGCAAAAGAGGAAGGTTTTAGTGAAAAAGTCCCTCACAGGTTTAGCAATTCTCTCTGGTAAGTCTCAGGGTTTTCAGGATCTCTGAGACTTTCAATTATTTCAACTCACTGAAGAGTTACATTTAGGATGAAAATCTTTATTGCTCAACATGTTGGTGGGTAGAGAAGTATACAGATGCTACAAGAGCAACTGCACCAGCACTGAAGAGCAGGTGTATCCCAGGTCACTCTGGGATATTGTATTCATAGAATGGTTTTGAAAGCCTGAGTATTGTTGGCAAATGTGCTCTGTAGAACAGTTATTTTGCAGAGGACGTGATCATACCTGTAAAAAAGGATCAATATTGGTCTTAAAGCATTTGCACAGCCGTGCTGATCAACACTTATGCTGCCTTTTTTTTACCTCTTTTTTTCCAGAAGCTGCAAAGAATTCTGTTCTTCATGTAAAAGCCGAAGTCCATAAATCTCTGGACAGTTATGCAACCAGTCTAGCAAGAGCTATTGAAGCTGATGTGAAACTGAGCTTGTTTGGGGAAGATGCTTTACCAGGAGCCCTGTTCCCGGTGCGGACTCTGCCAGGAGGCAGCACGAACACACGGCGTGGTGCCAGGCCCCATGCCAGCCAAAGACTGAAGTTGCAGAGCATCGATGAAGGGAATATCTGACACCAGCACTGGAGTAAGAAAAGAGAACAAAACCACTAAGCAGGACCTATTGCAGCTGTTAGTGTTTCAACAGAACCAGGATACCTTGTGGGAATGTTTTCAGTGTTTCTTCAACATTTGAAAGCCAGCTGAATTTTGGCACTTGCATCAGCATTTTACAGTAGTGTTTGTTTACTGTTTAGGGTGCTATTGACTTTTCTGTGCCATGTCTTTATCACACAGTTCATAGGAATGCAGGGTTTGGTTTCGCTGACCAGATCATTAGTCTGTTGAATCTTGGGTCCATTATTGGCCAAAGCTGATAAAGGAAAAAAGCAGGAAAAGTATGTGCAGTGTTTTAATTTATTGTTGTATTCATCGTCTTCTGAACACCAGGATAATCAGTTGATACTTGATAGCTGGAGTGCTCTGATAGGAGCTTGTACATGGGATACTACATACAGCCTTACTGTCACAGACTCCTAGATGAGGAGCATGGACTTTACTGAGGGCAAAACCTGAATTTTTCAGAAAGCTCACGCAGCTTATAGTCCCACTTACCTTTTGCTGGGGGATATTTCTGTTTGTTCAGCCATCAGAATGGCACATAAGATCTGGCAGTGGATTGTGCATTGCTTCAGAGGTACGGAGCACCAGCCTCCCTGGATATAGTGGGTGGGAGCAGACCTGTGCTGGAAAAGCATAAAGATGGTATTTGAGGAAATCGTTAATGCAGAATTCTTAGTTTCTCTGAGAACTTCAGCTCACGTCCCTGGTTTTGCTTTTACTAAAAGGGCACTCTGTGGCTGTGCTAAGCTTGACAGAATATAAACAAGATATTGCCACTTCATATTCAGGATTCATCTTTTCTAGAGAGAAAAGAGTTGTTTGGTGTTTTGGTTTTTTTTAGTCATGAGGGAATGTAGTATTTAAGCTATACTTACCTCAGTGCTTCTATTTCTTGGAGTATTAATTAATCTCAAAAATAAGAACATTTGGCACTTATATTGCACTTTGCATGTTCTTAAGCACTGTACAGACATTACCTTGTTAGGCCTTTGTGAGAAGGTTGATCAGCCCTGCTTGCCAAAGAAGGGGAACTCAGCACAGTCAAGCTGCTGGCAGTGAAACAGTCTGCAAAGGTGGAAAGGTTTGTTATGAAAAGAAGGATTAGGTGGATCATACAAGTATAGCCAGCTTCAGGAACCTTTCTGTGCCTTCCTGGGCTACCCCCTTCTGTACTTTGGAGGGGTTACAGCCCTGCCTTACTGCATATTTCAAGGAGAGGGAAACAAAAGTGAGCAGGATAATTCCTTGGGGGTGGGCAGTGAGTAGCAAATGGACTTAAAAGACCAAGGATTTGCATTTGTTTACTCTGTGTCTGCTCCCCTGTGCCTTCACCTTTCCCCAGAAGTGGCTTGTATGAGGTTTTGCTGGAGATTGTTTGGAAATCAAGAGTAGGATGTTTCCATCTGAGCAAAAACTGGGTGTAGACTTGTTAAGTTTTGTCTTTGTGTGAGTTATTCAGAGACACAGAAGTGTCGTGAGGCAGAGCCTCGGTCCAGTACTGTATTTAGACATCCTATTTGTCTGTGTTCCTGACTCAGAAATGTATTTCAGCACAAGCTTATGTCCATCTCTGGACAAAGCAACTTGACTTTATGAACTTGCCTGAGTCCCATTAAGTTCCCATGCAAAATATAACTGCATACTTAAAATTCAGTACATGGTTTGCTGATTTAAGAACAGGCTGTTACAGTAAGAACACTTAAGCTCCAGTAAGATGGCTCTTTGCATAATGCAGGACTAAAACAATAATAGGGAGGTTCTTACTCGTGCATTTTTTTGCTTCTAGTGTGTTAGATAAATTGGCACCTGTGGGCACTCGTTAGAAAAGCAAAACTAAAAATCCCAGTATTTGCCAGGAAATGCCCTGCAGTGAGGTCATTCTTGCTATCGTTAACATAACAATCACAGCTGCTTCTAGTACTCAACACTCCTGAAGGAACATGCTTGCCTGCTTGCCTCGAAGTATTTTGTGTGCATCCCTTTTATTCAATATTCCTGCTTCGGAACAAGCTGAGCAAAGTCGTTGCTGAATGTGAAAAGGGCACACAGTACGTGTATGTATTGTGGTGGAGTCGGTGCCGGCCCAAAAAGGTCAGTGTTTAGGCAGAAAAATTCCAGGGCATATGTGAAAGGGCAAAATCGTTAGTATTGTGTAAAAAGCACATTTTTCACACAGGTACTGAACCAAATTCAGCCTTCAGGCAGGTTGTGTCAGTTTACACCGTGACTGAATTTGGCTCCAGTGTTAATGTCACTAATCCGTTATTTAGTGTAAATGTTGTTAATATTTTTGTATACACGTTATAACCCTTCTGTAATTCTGCTACTACCCAAGTCATTCTCTCACCTGAGTTGTCATTAACGAAGAAATGCACACGTTTTGTAAAACTGTATTCCCCATCCTAAATACAAAAGAGAAAAAAACCCAAACACTTATTTCCGGCTCTTGATGGTCTGCGCTATTTGTTTACACTACTGTTATTTCAACTTGAATTCATCTTTTAAGTGTTTTACTTTTAAAAGCACGTTCAGCTCCCAGGATGAGCCTGACGGCGGCAGCAGCTGGAGCAGTTTTCACAGGACGAGGAGGCATTCTGGGTCGAGCAGGGCTCTCTGAGCCCGGGCAGATTTTGAGAGCGCGGCGGTGCTGGATGTGATGCCGGGGCAGGTTCTGGAAGCTGGATGTGACCCCGATCCCGGGGCGGTGCCCGAGCCTTTTCCGCACCTCGTTGGCCACCGCCCCCTCCTCATGGCCGCGCCCCCTTCCCGTCGGCTCCACCCTCCTCTCCCCGCCCATGGGGGCGCGGAGGTGGGCGGGGCATAGGGAACACAGCGCAGCGGCGATTGGCTGCGCACCCCCACCCCCACCCCCTTGCCCCGCGGTGATTGGTCGGTGTGCAGGCGCGGGGCGGGATTGGCTGTTTCGAAGTGCGGACGCGGCGGTGCCGCGCGACCATGGAGGCAGTGCGGTGCGCGGAGCATGGTGAGGGGCGGGCCGGGCCGGGCGGTGTGCGGGGGGTGTTGTGTGTGAGGGGGGTCCCGGTCCCGGTCCCGATCCCGATCCCGGTCTGACCAGTTCCGCGCTTCCCTCCCCCCCGCAGGGTCCCTCTGCTTCCTGAAGACGGGCGTCCGCGATGGCCCCAACAAGGGGAAGAGCTTCTATGTGTGCGGGACGCGGGGCCCCGCGGAGTGCGGCTACGTCCTGCCGGCGCCGTAAGTGGATGGGGCGGTGGGACAAGGGGCACGGGACACAGGCGGCTGCCCTCGGAGAAGCTCAGTGCTGTGTCAGCGCTGTCTGACTCACGTAGTCTTTGTTTTGTCCCACGTGACAGTTTTTGTTTTGCCGTGGCTGTTCCCCTCTTGTCTGTATTCTTCCGCTTGTCCTTTCCTCCTTTCAGTGTCCCTGCTTCTCAGTGCTTGATCCATGAGGGATGCATGGTGGAGCTGCAGGTCCTGGTCCAGCAGCAGGGCAGAGATGAATACGAGTAAGTTCCTCAAATTTTTTAAAAGCTGGATGTCTGCCTTAAAACAGGTAAAACCTACATTCCTTCTTCTATCTTTATCTTATGTTCAGTGCCTAAAATAATTTTCTTAAACTGCTTCTGACTAATGGTCCTTTAGTTTATTAGTTACAGGTAAGAAAACTTGAATCCTGTGATTTAGTAGTTTTTCTGTAATGAGGCTTCAACATCCACATAAGCTGTACCTGTGTCCTGTGGGGAAAGGAGGGCTGTTCTTAGAGCATCTCGTTTTTATGCCATGTTTGAAGACTTAGGATACTACCTTTTAAAAATAGAGATCTTTTTTGTTAAGATCAGGAGGCTGTTCACTTTCTTCATTATTTGTGAACAAGTGAAAGACTTGAACTGCCAGTCTTTCAAAGTGGAAAGGAGGGTTTGTTGTACAGGTTGGAACATTTGGAATTGTTTGATGGCAGCTGACTTGTACTTTCCTTCTAGAATTGAAAAGACTCATCCAGCTTTGAGGCCTTCACTTAGCGTGTTTGCTACTATTATTAGCAGTTATATCCAATGATAAAAACCTGAGTCATCAGATAATGTTTGTTTTTAACAGAGTTGAATGTGGCCCTGTGGTTGGGTTCATCCAGAACTCGTGATGGTTGCACCAAATTCACCAATTTTAATTCTGATAAAGTTCTTGCAGCGCTCCTGGTTGTCTGCCGGTTAAAAAAAGAAATCACATCCAAAGTTTTTCTTTTCCATAGTTGCTTTAAGATGAGGTGGCCTGTGCAGTGTAACTAAAAGAAGAGCTGTTTCCTTACACCTTGAAATCATAGGATTCTTCTGATGCTCTGAATGTAGATAATACTATTGCCTGAGCAGTTACATTTTTATTACTAAAATAAAAAAAAAAACGCAACAAAATAAGCCCAAACCCCAAGGAATCATTATCCAGAGAACAGTGTTTTTTATAAAAAGCTTTACTGTCGATGTTCCTGGTCTTTTGTTATGCAAAAGTCTGAAGGTAAAGTACAGATTAAGAGAACTTGTCTGTGATGTTTTTTGTGTGAAGTACTTTTTAAAGAATACTTAGAGCTTCTTGACTGATTCCTGTGGTTCAAATCTTGTTTTAATCTTTGGTAGGTTGTTTTACCGATGCCTTAAGAGTAAACTGAATGGGAAGAAATGGTGTGGAAGTGTCCCATGGCAGGTATGAGTGTTTTGTTTGTATTATAGTGTCGCCTTATTCCAACATGACTTTTCATTCCTTATCCAGTCATCGCCTCTCAGACTATTTAGTGAGAGATTTAATATTTTCTAGCTGTTAAGTTTATCAGCCTTCTGTCCTCTAGATGAGACTTCTCTTTCTCCTAAATTGTGTGAAGTCCTGATTCTATTAATATGATAGGAAAGATGATCTTTGTAGAGGATGAAGGCTTGCTTGAGACGGTCAGGTTCTGTGTATAGTTAACAGGCTTTAATAAGTTGTATGCCAGCATTTACTCACTTGTATGTGTTGCAGGATCCAAAAGCTACCAAAGTGTCAAAAGCCTTAGAATCCCAGCCCAACACAGCAGCCCTCTTCAATCCCACCAGCCACAGAAATCCATTCAAAGTGCTGGACAAGAATTGTGCACCGTCAGTATGGAAACAAATGAACCAAGGAAACAGGGAGCAAAGTAAAGCAAAAGGAGTAAAAGCAGAGAAGGAGAGTGTGCTGGTGTCACATAAAGAAAAGAAATCAACCTCTGATTCCTCCAAAGAGATACAACCTCTAGAAGGGCTGAAAACTAAAACGAAACCGTCCACAGGAAGTACAAGTGATCCTGAACTTCAGGAAACTACAATGTCTGAATCTAAACTTGGCCTTTCTGAGACCAGGAAAGGGAAAAATAGTCTTTGGGAGGAAGAGAAATATGGTGGCAGTGGCAGGGAATCCAAGAAGTCTTCTGAATGTGCGGGCAAAGAGCCAGGCGCAAGACCAAAACTCTTTCCACTGAGTCTTGAAAAGCAAAATACAAGTACCAAGACACCAGAGGAGGAGCAACTTGAAGAAAAAAGCTTAAAAATCTGTAGGGATAAAGAAATGAGAGAGAAAGGTTGCACTGGTCAGAAAAATGTTGAAGTTAAACCAATGGCTAAAGAAGATGCTATCTCTCCAGCAGTACCACCAGCCCAGTGTGCTGCCCTGGCAGGAGGAGTGGAGGCAGCACCGCCCAAGGCACAAATCAGGCCAGGGCTGCCACAGCCTGCTGGTGAAACCTCTGGCAGTGACAGTGATGAAGTACCATTTGTTCACTGCTCATCAGGTAAAAGTAAACCTGAGAAAACAGTGGAGATTCCTTCAGGAAAGAGTGTGCTGGGGACATCTTTGCCAGGAGCAGCAGCATCACATCACATGGAAAGACCCCAAGACCATAAAGAGCTTCATAACCATCTTGTAGTCCAGCTGAAGCAGAAAAAGGTCATTTTTTGTACCTATTTATTTGGGGGTTTTATTATTCTGAGTTCAGGGTGACTTCCCATACTCATGACAGGCATCAGAATACGGTATCACCTCACAGCAGAAACTCAAAATATGATTTAGGAAGATGGGGCAAGGGAGGGAATTCAACCTATGCACAGAATAGTTGTACTAAGCAGATAGAAGACAATTACCCCTAAGGTAATACAACAAATACATTGGGAATGCTCAGTTTTGACCTGCCTGAGGTTGTGCCTGTCGTTTACCCAAAAGTAATTTGCATAAAATGGATTAGTGCACAGCCAGCTTAACCTTTTTAAATAACTTGGCTGTTTCTGGTGGTCTCTCTTGGCCTTGTGCAGTAAGAGTGATCTAGCTACAAAAGCTCACATTAAGATGAAATAAACTGTTTGGGTTTTTTTAATAGTTGCCAATAACTATGTTCTATAGTTTTTATTACCTCTCTGTTTGCCTAGACTTCAGAACAGAGCCTCAAAATAAAATCAGAACAGTTGTTTGTGCTAGTGTAGAAAGAAACATGCAAGTAGGTTAAACGTTGGGTGCTTTGAGAGATGTTAAGATTGTCCAAGTTTCTTGAATACCTGTTTCATAAAAATGGGGATTCCCTGTGTCCTTCCATCTTTTCTAAACAACATTAAGAGTTAGTTTATTTTCTGCTAAAAGACCACTTAATTGCATTGAATGGCACTTGAAAGCTTTTGGAGATTGCAGAACAGTATCAAAATACAAGTTAATATGGCATAAGATTAGTGTTTTTAAACTTCTGACGTGATTGTTCTATGTTGGCAGAGAGCTTGTTAACCGTATTCAGGTTTTGGTTTCTTTCTTGTTTTGCAGAGTACATTGGCTAGAGTGAACATTCAACTGCTGCCAGATAAAGGAGAAAGGTTATTAAAGCAAGTGCAGGATTTGGAAGCTGCACTCAGTGCTCTTAACATTTCAACAGCAGATACTAATGAAAAAGGTAGGGCTAAAATTTTTTTGCTCCAGAAACAGCTTGTTTCAAAACAGGTTGTACAAAACAGCTTGTCTTACAACAGTTGTTAATATTGAGGAAATATAGCATAAACTTATATATGGCATGTGGTCTGTATAAAGTTTGTCTGTTGAGATTCACTGAAGATGAAAAGTGTTAATTGTAAAGTATGAGTCTGGGAGCAGATGAATGGAACAACTGTAATGTTTTCTCTGAAGTGTGGTGGCTTCCCAAGGGAGTTTCCTCCCAGAATTAGGTTCCAGGGCTAGTTTTCCTTCCAGCTTTGGCTACATGATTGAGACAGGAGTCTCTATGAGACTGTGTCAGAGAAGTGTTAACTTCCTCTATTGCAGTATGGAACCATGCTGTTTATGCATGTCGTTGTATCTGGACTTTTCAGTTACCAGATACAAAATAAGCAGCTTCCAGTTTGCCATTCCTATAAAGTGATATCCTAATTCTACTAACTGGTGTTAATCGCCTGTGCAAGAGAGAAGCATTTTGCTGAGTTACCTGTACAATCCCCTCAACAGAAGAGTTACTTTGTGATCATAGTATCAATTGTGTTGATGAAAAGATCCAGCTTGACAGCTCTGGTAACTGAAGATCTCTAGCAAGGAAGCAGGAGCTCACAAGCTACAAAACAACAAAGCAGCCACAGTGCCTTATACCATATCTGGTTTTAAGCAAGACAGACCTTTCTGTGAAAGAGAGAGAAGCTCATGAGTTCTTGCCCATTTGTTCTTGGATGTTTTGGTAGTTTTTGTGTCCAAAATATTGACAAGAAAGATGTCTTCAAAATTAATAAATCTTCTGGGAACAGTGTGCAAAACTGACGTTGTGTTTGCACTAATCTGATCACAGTTGCTGAGTTCACTGTGTTGCTATAAAACCATATATAGAGGCTGGAGCTGAGCTCATTGCCTGTCACGTAGGAGCCGGCTAAGAGGACACACGTTAGTGTTTGTAGTGGCTCAGGTGATGTGGTGACCTGCTGTGACCACTTAATATTTTGCAAGCAGACTATTGAGCAAAATGAAGGCTCTTCTCTGGGCTCTAGTATGAGGCTCTGAGCTTCACTGTGAAACCTTTATAGACTGTGATTCCTTTCTCCTTAAGGGCAGGATAGCACAAGCGGCAGCTGCCATGAAGAATCTTTGCCTAATCCATGTGACAGGCCAGGTGGTACAAAGTTGATAACACCACTCCCACTCCAGGATCCTACAGCAAAGGCCTCTTCAGGCTCACAGAGTCACCCCTCTGCTGCTGTTACTTTGGGTTCCAGTGAATATTGTGGCCAAAGTTTTGGAAGTAAGTATAGAAACATGTTTTCATTAAAGAGAACACTGTTAAGTACTACTTCTGAAATAATTCTGCAATCTGTGGATATATGTGAGAGTACTAAACCTTTTTTGTTACTGGAAGCTGAATATTACCCCCCAGGCATCTGTAGCTGCTGAAGTCAGTCTCCGAGGTGAAAGATCTGCTTTGGAAAGTTATCTTTGTAAACACATCTTATGCCTAATCCTGTATCTTTGCAGTGAGCTTCGGTATGCAGAATCTATATGGGGGAAGAATGACGGAAGACCGAATCAGGGCTGTACACAACGCCACATGCGAGGCTATTAATCAGCTTCACAAATCTCTAGAATCCTGTCCGACAGAGCAGACAGTAGCTGAAGATCCCTCTGGATTGAAGGTGGGTTGGCAAGGATGGAGGCTGTCATGCTGATGAATGAAGCACAACCTCTGAGTGATACCCCAGAGCATCCCTTCCTTTCCACTTTGACGTACTTTGCAGTCTTCATCATGCTGGAGGGAGATGTTCTAATTACATTCCATCCATGGGTGTTGCTTTGTATTGCCAGTACTGGTGTTCTGCCCTCTTACTGTGGTGCCTTCAGAACACTTAGTGCTTGAATGAAGTAGCAGGGCCTCAGGCAAAGCAACCAACCCACAACCTTCTGTTTGTATGTGACTGGCAGAACAGAGGTGTGAGGAATAGGCTGAGAACCTTATTGTTCTTTTTTCCTGATGAGTTATAAAAAATAGTCTTTCAAAAAAGTGTTGCAGGTGATTGACTTTATTCAGTGTCACAGATGTTCTGATGTGCCAAAGAGAAACTCCTTGTCTGTCAGGTGATGCAGAACCTGTATTTGAGGTTATATGCAAGGTATTGGAAGGCACATGCCTCTACAAGATGATGTGTTGATGCATATATGTTGTGTCACTTGTCACATCATCTTGGGACCTCTCAAGTGGTGGGGAAGGCCATTTAATTTTTTGTGATGGTAGTATGTAATCCCTCTTCCTGTTTTAAGAGTCTATAGGGGTCTTAGACTTGGTGGGAAAAGGGGAAGTCTTCTCAATGCCTTTTATTGACAGTGATACCTGTTGTGAGCAAGGCAGTTCTGGGTGGATTTTCCACCTGCTCTCTCAGAGCACCGTGAGGCACTGGGTTGGTTTGTCCGTGAAGCATTAGGAAGACTCATCAATGGTACTGGCTGACCTCCTGTCTGCAGGAGTTGCTTACCTTGGGTATCCCAGTCCATGTGGAAAAAGAACAAGTATGTAAACTCCTTTTAGTAAGATGGTAGTAGAACAGTTCAACAGGATGATTGGTACAGGAAGCAGAAGTGTCTGAATTTTGCAAAGTGTTTGCTTCAAATCCTCTGTCTTGCCCTCTCAGATTCCACTGCTGCTGCACCAAAGACAGGCACTCGCCTGGCTGCTCTGGAGAGAGAGTCAGAGGCCGTGTGGAGGAATTCTGGGTAAGCAACGGAAGAGGAAAGTGGATTTCGGGGGGCAGATTTATGGCAGCAGCAGTTTGGCATGTGACTTCCTTGGAGGCCAATAACTAGTTATTTTGTAGGAATGTTGAAAGGACTATTTGGTATAGGCTACCCTATTACCAATTACAGCTGTTAACGATTACAAAATCATACCCTGATATTTTCATACGTGTGTTTTTTATTTTCTGGGTTTCCCAGGGCAATTTCGGTTGTAGTATTTACCTCAGTGTAGATCTGAGCTAAGGAGGCTCATTTCTGCGGCCCATCACAACTTCTGTGTGTCTCTTTCCAGCGGATGACATGGGCTTGGGGAAGACTCTAACGATGATTGCTCTCATTCTGGCCCAGAAACAGCTGAAGACAGAGAAAAGAAAGGAGACCTTAGACATATGGCTATCAAAAAATGGTACAGATTTTATGTTGAATAATATAAATGAATTTATAATATTATAATTTATAATGAATATTTTATATTAATTACTTTATATTGTTTGGGTGTTAATTTTTTATTGACTATTTTCCTGAAACAATTAAAGCCAGCATATGCTGTTTTGAAAAAAGTTTCATAGTTTTTAAGCATAAGCAAACATATGCATAGTTTTCATAAGGACTTAAAATAGTCACTACTCACTTCCCTGTGACTGATCTCTTTCCCCCCTCACCCCCAAGATTACTTTTATTTTACCCATAGACATTAGGGATGTTAGAGTTTTAAAAGACTATTGTTTCTGTGTCCATAACCTGTTACTGTCTGCATCCTCATGAGACTGGCTGGACTACTTTTTCCTGTATTGCCAAGTTTACTGACTGTGTGGATGTGTTCTTCCCATGTGGTTCAAAATGGTAACATTTCAGTCTTCTAGAATAGGAAAGAAGAATTTACTTGATACTGTGTTCTCAGTAGGTATTAGAGTTAGTTCCTGTGTTCTAACCTTTCAGGCTTATCCAGAGGAAGTGCACAGGTATATAGCATAACTGAGCAGACAGAAAGTGATGCATTAGTGTTTAAGTAGATTTCTTCCCCACCCAGAACTAACAGTCCTCAAGAATGTAATGTAGAGATGTCCACAAACTGTGCTCACAGGAAAAGTGGACCAGTCTCCTTAATTGTTATGAATTTCCAAAACTTCTGTCTTTGTTCTAGTCTAATGTGAAGACATTGAAACCTGTCTGCAATATTTCCTTTCAGATTCCACTGTTATCCCTTCCCATGGCACTTTAATCATATGTCCTGCATCCTTGATCCATCACTGGAAGAAAGAGATTGACAAACGTGTGGCCTTTGGCAAACTGAGAGTCTATTTGTACCATGGGGCAAACAGAGATAAACATGCAGAGGTGTAAGTGCTAAACCATAAATATGACCAAGAAAGGTAAAATACTATGTAGCAAGAGATTGTGTTTATCAAAGTTGAAATTCAGTGGCTGTAGAATGATGAAAAAATGTGAAGTGTGGAAATGTGGGGGATCTTCAAGGTCAGGCTGATGTCTGCTGTCAAGGTGTATATAGCAAAACATTTATGGCCTGTACCCATACTGAGTGGCCCTAGTGGAGGCTGTTGTTGCTTCTGATAGGAAAAAAGGGTGTATATTCTCTAAAACATCTCTTGCTTGCAGAGATCATCAGTGGCAGTTTCTCCTATGTTTGTGTTTTGTGGTTGTTGTGGGTTTTTTTAATCAGCTCTATGAATAGATCAGAAAATTTTCTACACTCTTCATGCTGAGCAATATTTCTAGGTGCAGTATTTCTAAGCAGGATTCATCCCATGTGGTGTGCATTCTGTACCACTGGTTTTTACTGTCATCTTGAGCTTGCTGTGTCCACTTTCAGTAACTATAAAATGGGAACAGTGTGTCCTTCCTGTTCGACTGCTAGGAAGCTCAGTTTTTTGTAGAACTCAGCATTTCAGCTCCTGTAGAACTGTGTTGTTCTTAAATGTATCCTTCAGCATGCATTTTGTCTGTCTTGCAAAAGGAGTTCCTCATTTGTTCTTGCTCCTGATTACTACTTTCCCTTTGTCAAGGCTTTCTGGATACGATGTTGTTGTCACAACCTACAGCCTTCTCTCCAAGGAGGTCCCCACAAGCAAGGAGGAGGGGGAAATCCCTGCTGAGGACCATGATGTGGGGGTGAGAAGCCAAACTGTTGATAGGGAAATGCCTTAAGGTTTTGTTCTGAGGTGTTGCAAAGCCATTATTGCTTCAAGTAGCACCTATTATGTGCTACAGTGAGCAGCAGCTTGAATTTTTCTTTTCCATAAGCCCCTGTTGAGTTTGCACAATAAAAATAAAGTGATGAAAATGCTGTGAAGTGCAGAAAGACAATGTTGACCAATACTCACAATGAATCTGTTCTGTAGAATTATAGAATATGCTACATTGAATACAGTGGAAATGTTTTAAAAAGTGATTTTAAGAATGTAGTGATGAATCCTGTACTCTTCCTTTTGAGGTGAAGGAGCACTAGAAACTCCCATTTGATGTTCTTTGTTGTTTGATGTCACTTTAATCTACCAGAAATCTATTGTGCTCAGGCTCTGGGTCAGTCTGAACTGAGTCTGAGGCAGCTGATGTGCTGCCTTGAAGAAACAGCAGCGTGTTTGCTAGGCCGTGAAAATAAATAAGTGCTTTCTGAATTCTAACTGAAATGACTATACAGCATAGAGGAATCCCCTTGCTAGTGTGGATATTGCTGTCTCCTACCTCTATGTACAGATCTAGGTGTAGCTCCTCTTAAAGAAAACAGGGCTTTGAATTTCCTGAAACTTCTAGGGGGCATCTGTAAAACTGTTGGGAGATCAGAATAATTATATGTGGTCCTTGGTCTCAGCCTAGAAAAACTGATATGAAATGCCTCTTTGGAAGCAAAAAGTGATGTAAAAAGCAAGAAAAACAGCAAAATATTAGAATTTTTTATTAGAAACAGGCAAATATGTTATAGTCTTCAGCTTATAAACCATCATGGAAGCTTTAAAGAGATGATTTTTGGACACCATTTCTTACCTGACAGAGCAAAAATTGCTGCTGACTAACATCAGGAAAAGGCTTCTTGCTGGAAAAATATGTTTGCTTGTGGCTCTTTGGAGAGCCTAGCAAGGTTACTGCTCTAGGATATAAATAACCTGCTTTTTCTTTCAGAGTGGGTCATCTCCCTGTTCCCCCCTGCTCAGGGTAGCTTGGGCTCGACTTATACTGGATGAAGCTCACAATATTAAAAACCCAAGGACTCAAACCTCCATAGCTGTGTGCAAGCTGAGAGCCAGTGCCAGGTGGGCCGTCACTGGGACACCGATACAGAACAACTTGCTGGACATGTACTCCCTCCTGAGGTGAGCTGGCTGCACATGACCACATGGACAGGGAGCCGATCCTAGTAGTTCTTCTCTGATGAAATGCTGAAGTTGTTTCTTAGTTTGAGATGTTTCTGAGATGTGTGGAGTAGTGAGACTGGTTATATTAACATTTCAGGCACGTGCAGAGCTGGTGGCTGAGGCACAAAGTTGACCATGTGTCTACTGTTGGTGTTGTGCTTTTGTGTAGCTTTTCTCCTTCCAGGAAGGACAAAGGGGAAATTACCTCAGATCTATGTCTCCAGGATGAATATTCACACAACTAATTGTAATGAACAGAAGTTTTGTGAGTTTCTCCTTGTTGCTACCAGAGCAGCCTGGGAGGACCTTCTTAGAGTGTTGTGCTACAAGAGCATTGAAGGAAAGGGTGAAAACTTTGGCTTCTCTGAACAAACGATAAACAGAGGCTTTTCTTTGCTGAGGAGGGGAAAGATTACAAATGGTGTTGGACAAGCAGAGAGAACTTGATTTGAATTTAATTTTGGATAATTGAAATTAATTTTCAAGTAAGAAGCCTGGTATTTTGAAATAACAAATGAATATGCTTTTTGGCAAGTGCCTTTGCACCTTGATGTCCTTCATTTGCTGGTGATGCTTGGAGACATAATGGGCTGAGAGGAAGGGATAGGTACAGCATCAGGAGGTGCTTACACTGTTAGTGATGATAAGACTTTTCGACAAACAAGTTTTCGCCACCATTAGACTGGAAGTGTTTTACTGCTGCTTGGTAATGCAGTTACAGCATTTGGAAATGGTTTGTTTTGGATAGCAAGGAATTTGGTTCTGGTCACTCAAAAGCAACTGAAGAACTCTTCTTCCCTTAGTATGAAGTCTCCTTCCTTCCTGTCATAGGTTTCTACGTTGCTCTCCTTTTGATGAATACAAAGTGTGGAAGTACCAGGTAGACAACAACACAAAGAAGGGAGCAGAGAGGCTAAGCCTCTTAACTAGGAGCCTCTTACTGCAGAGAACTAAGAACCAGCTGGATTCAGCTGGCAAGCCCTTGGTAAGAACTTCGCCCTACACAACTATACCATCATTCTATGGTTGTCCTTGTAGCAGGCACTCATGTCTGCTTATTTACATACATAAATTTGTTAATGGATGCATTTTCCTGTCTACTGCAGTCTGCTGAGCAAGAGTAGCAAATGCCTGTGGGATGCTTTTCCAGTTGCTTATCCAGAAAGCAGAAATATACACAATAATTAAACCTTCGTTATAAATCGCATGCAGACAAGAACATGCCAAGTAATTGCAAGTAGAATGGCCACTTATGTGGAAAGTTAGCCTAGGCTGCCCAACTAGATCTCTGAGAATCAAAGCTGCTACCTGTCAAATGGACCTGGTGTGTGCTGGAGCATTGGCTTTCTGCATAACTCTTTACAAATAGTCTATTAAACTGAGGTCACTGGTCTGTCTGTAAGCCTTTAAAAGCTGTAGTTTTGGAGTACTTTCTGGTTCTGAATGGGGAAATGAGAAGCTACTTTTACAATGCAAAAAATTAATCCCTCCATGGTCATTACAGAGCAGTTCATGTTGAGTAGCTCATGCCTCTTGTTCTCAGATGAGTTGGAATAGAAGTTTTTATCTTGAGTGTTAACCAGGCTTCTTGGAGTTCTGTGAATATCTATGTTGTGTCATAGTTGCATTAATACACATAGCTTTAAAGAATAAACAGCTATGTTCTGAGACTTAGAATAGTGTGTTAGATCTTTGATTGCTGATATTTGTGATGCTCTGTAAGATTTTTGCCCTATATTCATCTGATCCTGTGAATTTGTACCTCAGGTATCTCTGCCCCAGCGTAGCACACGGTTGCATCAATTAAAACTTTCAGCAGAGGAGCAGTCTGTGTACAATGTGCTCTTTGCAAGATCCAGGTATGAATGTGGGTAGAGATACTGTATTTTGTGGGTTTGTTTCTTACTGGTGTGAAAATCAAGAAAAGAAATTCATTTTAGATGAAAAGAGTTATTGGACAAACTCCTGTTAATTTTTTCCTTTTCTGACTTATCTGTTAAGTATGTTTGAAAATACAGTGCTTGTACTGGTAGTAGGCAAAACTGATTAATTTCTTTTCTCCCAGAGGTTCACGCCTTGTATGAGCTCTGTGTTCTAGATTTACACTTAATATCATTGATTTCAAGGCACCAAAGACTTGGAATTGCAACAGTAGTTCTCAAATGATGATGTGCCAGCACCTGTAAAGGAGAGAATTTTTATCTTTGCTCTGTGATACTTGTGCAATCAGAAATTATGCTGGCCTCTCCAGATGGTTGTAATGCAAGCCAGCATCACTTGGTGTTCTCCCAGGGTCTCTTTTAGTGGTGTCAACGTAAATAGTTTTCATTCCTTTTAAATATACATTTAAAGGTGTCCTTACACTCAAGGTATTCCAATAAGCGGACTTGCTGCTTTTCGTGATTTCCAGAATGGATCTTGGTTTTGATCATACTCAAGTTAAACAAAACTGGTGGGTTTTTTGTGACATTTTGTGATGATTAATGAAACCTTCCTTTTAAAGCATCATCAGCTTGCTTGTTAAGCTCAGGGCCTTCTTGCCTTTTTTCCTGCTGTACATTCCAGTGTCTTTGTCTTGTTTTTGCAGGTCAACACTGCAATCCTACCTAAAGAGACAAGAGCAGAAAAATGAAGACAGAGAATATGCTGGTGGTAACCCATTTGAGAAAGGTTTGAGCATACCCTCCTCTGAAAACATTTGCAAAGTGGCTCTTTAGGTGCCTAGTTAACAAGGGGGAACAGACCTGGCCACATGGGGTCAGGACTTAGAAATTCTTTAGATAATGATCCCCTGATGTTACAGAGAAGCCTATCATAGTATTCCAAAAGTATATTCTCACTGTTGTGGCTCTTGGAAAATCTCCTAACCTCTTTGAGTCTGAAATTTCTTTCTGAAGTAAAGGTCTCACTGCTCAGACAATAGATGTCAGTGTTATAAGGTATTCTGACTTATCTTGTTGTCTTCTTCCTTTTTTTTTAAGTGGGCATTGATGGGTTCCTATGTTTAATCAGGTATTTGCTTGCCTGTTGATTCTTGTCTCTTATTGACGAATCTCTTCCTGGAGATGGCTGGGCAGTGCTTGGAAATGACTCCAAGAGCTCTTTATGTTTTGTCTTCCCTTCCTCTGCAGTTGCACAAGAATTTGGAGTCAGTCAAAAGGAATTTTTAGCAGGCTCACAAAGTGCCTCCCAGGTCTCAAGCGCTGTCCACGTCTTATCCATGCTCTTGAGGCTCCGTCAGTGCTGCTGCCATCTCTCCTTACTGAAAGTGGTAATTGCATTGCATTGTATTGTATTGTGAGGTCTTTTGTGGAGATTTTTGAGTGTTTCTGTAAGTGAACAGACTGTAACACCCTTGCATCTCTTAGCATGACTTATATGGGCAGCTGTGTCTCTGGAAATACTTTATTTAGATTTTAAAAACCCAACCAAACAGCATTTTAATGTGAAAGAAGTCTTTGTGTTAACCTAGCCTTGAAAAGTGCACAAGTGTAGCCTGTTTTAAGGGCTTGTGTTTTGGAGAGCTCTGTAAATGCTTTGATTGAAGTTGCCTTGCATGAAGTAGATTAATCTTTCAAAAGTTCTTGGCCCTGTCATATAAAGCAGCTGTAGAATAAATTCAGCTATTAAGGGAACAGGCAGGAATTTATCTTCTAACGTCTTTCATCCTGCAGTCGTTAAATGCTATGGGAGAGGGCATCTGAGGAGACTGGACCATAGAAAATGGTGAAGCTCACATGCTTTCCTTACACTGCCCCTTCTTAGGGAAGGGCCCAAAGGGACTGTCAGTCTGGCCCACTAGTGTTCCTCAATTTTTTTTATCTTCATATTGCACAGCATCCTTCAAACCCACTGTATTCAGCAGACATTGTGCAGACTGTGGATCAGTACTGAATTTGATCTCAGCCTTGACTGTGATCCCTTATTATATTGCTTTCTTTCCCACAGGCTCTGGACCAAGTTAACTTGAACAGTGAAGGTCTTTCCCTTTCCATTGAGGAACAACTTGGTGCTTTGACACTGTCTGAGCTCCAGACTCCTGATTCCCAATCAACAGTCTATCTCAATGGCACAGCTTTTAAAACAGATATCTTTGAAATCACCAGGGAGAGCTCAAAGGTATTCTGGTTGTGGCTTTCTTACCTTCCTTGAGAAGCTTGGATTTCAGCACTTTGCCTTTTAAATTATTAATGAATTGTCACACCTTGGTAATTGCAGATCAGGCTAAGTTGTCAATTTAGATGAAGTCAGATGTGTAGATTGATAGCCTGCTGAACTCCTTCTGGGAAGGCTTCAGCTTCTCAGGTGTTAAGGGGTGCTTCTAGTAAAGCTGTGAGAATCTGACTGCTGAAAAACTGTCAGTAAAAATCTTGAACACTGGCTTCACAGAAGTTCAGAAAAGCTTGCATGTGAGACCATGGTGCTTGTGAAAAGCTAGAAAAAATTGGATGGCAGCAAGAGGAGAGATGGCAATAACTTGGCTTTTCACAGAAAGATTGGAATCTATGAGATATGTTTGTATGACTTGATTTCTTGACACACTTTTCTGTGCTGGTAGTGTTCTTACCAATGACTCTTAAAATCTCTTCAAAGTCTGAGCACAGGAGAAGTTCCAGTTGAAAAGCTATTTTGATCACTTTCTATTTTCATGAAGAGTAGCCAGTCATGAACTGGATTATGAGCAAGCAGACTAACCTTTTTTTTTTTCCTGCAGATAGCTTACCTCTTGGCTGAACTGAAAACTATTCAGAGTCACTCAGAGCCTCAGAAAAGGTTAGTGAGCTTGTCCTTTTCTTTAGTCATAGTGATTTAGAGAAGCATGTTACTTGACAACAGCAGAAATAGTTTTAAATAATGGAATACAAAACTCCTGGTGTGTGCAATAGTTGAACGCAGATTTTGAGGGAAAAAATTTAAGACAAAAGAAGAGAATTTAAGATGTAGGTCAGTGTAAACATAAGGGAACGTGTGAGAAATCTCAGGCTTTGAGGCCCAGGAGGACTCTCTTCTCCAAAAACGGAATTGGAAATAACTTGGTTGTGCTGACAAATATTTGTCCTCAGCTCTGCAACCCATGCCACAACCCCCAAAAAAGTGGAGGAATAAAGAAGTGGTTAAACCTGAACCTGTTTGAGATAAAGGAATGCATTGATCAGAGGGCCTGTAGTGCAGCTGAAGTCCTGCACTCTCACTGTGCAGGTTCTCCCTGTCTTTGCTGTGCACCAGACTGCAGTGATACAGGGGTTTCTGCTTGTTTTTGTTAAAAGTGTAGAATGCTCTTACAGGTGTGTGGCTGTGAAGCAGCGACACCTGTGTTATGTTAGGGGTCAGTTGGAAGGGGGAATCATGTTGGGCATTTCCAGAATTGCACCATATGTAGAAAGCTTTTTTCCAGAGTCTTTTCCAAAATTAATCCCCATCATAAGAATGGGAACACCAACACTGTTTTTGTTTCCTTCCAAGAAGCTATTGAACAAATTATTGCCTCACAAACTCTTTAGTCCACGACTTGGTGAGTGAGAGGCTCCAATCAATCCAAGTTGGTGTTGCAGTTGATTCTTGTGTACCGCAGAAAAAGCTCAGCATTGTGACTTGGAATTGTGATTGGTAGGTGGAAATGTAAAATCCAAAAATAGAGGTGAAAGTTGCAGCCTTAATTTACCTGAAGTTTATTGGATATTAGCCTTCCACAGCAGGTTCTACCACTACACCTAGAGGTGAATCTATTTCTGAATTGGGAAAGGGCTTGGTTGCCGTTTGCAGCTGGGAAGAGTGACTGAATTGTTGTCTCCTCCTGGGTGAGACAGTGCAATAACCAACCTGTTACAGTACACACAGACCTTGTCATAAGCTCCCTGCTCCCTTTCCAGTGTTGTTGTCTCCCAGTGGACGAGTATGCTGAAAGTTGTGGCTGTGCACCTCCAGCGACTGGGGCTGAAGTACGCAACAGTGGACGGCTCTGTCAATCCTAAACAGAGAATGGATGTGGTAGAAGAGTTCAATTGCAATCCTAAAGGGCCTCAGGTATGCAATCAGGGCAGGGAAATAGTCCCTAGTGCTGCTATGAGCAGCTGTGATAGCTGACTTTGTGATTCCATTTGCTGGCACTACTGTCATTTGGACCTCTACATGCCAAGATCAGCAGAGAAAGGGGTAGCTGTAAAAACAAATGTACATCTTATAATGGGAAGAAGGAGCTGCTACAAAGCTCCTTTTGATGTCCGCCTTCTGTACTAAAATCACCCAACTCCAAAGCTAGTTCAAAGGTTGTCTAAATCTTCAGTGTGTTCAAATGAAGCATTTGTTTTTTGGAAATGGGCTCCCTAACTCTCTTTTGGCCTTTGAAGGTAATGTTGGTCTCATTGCTGGCTGGAGGCGTTGGCCTGAACTTGACTGGAGGAAACCATCTCTTTCTCCTTGACATGCACTGGTAAAAAGAAACAAAAGTTACATCTCTGAGAGTATATATTGGGCATGTTGCTTTTCTTTCTCACCACATGTATTATGATGTCTGATACAACTGGGATAGGAGGGCAATGTAAGGGCTAGAGTTAGCTGTAGGAAAGTGTTTTTGCTATAGCTTTCACCCAAGACACTAATTAGTCAATCCAATGAAATACAGTTCTGTAGGGGTAAGAAAATAGAGGACTATAACAGCAATCCAAAGAGGCAAGTATGCAGCTCTGTATCACAAAAGGCTAGTGGGGACTTGGCAGTCCCTACCTTAATTTCCTGCAGTAGTGAAAATGGTACAGTAGTGCCTACAGGCAATTTTGTCTTGAAACAAATCGATTGTGTTGAGCGTAGTCAGTGACTGGGCATAACTAAAGTACCTTTGGGTTTTACATATTTTATTATGAAAATAGCATGTTTGAACTCCTAATATTTGTTGTCCCTCATCAAAGTCAGAATTGCAGGGTTTTTTAAACTAAATGTTGCTTATGGGAATTTACAAAGCAAACTAACGTGCCTGATTGCAAAACCAGCTGCTGAGTAGCAGCCTTAAGGAGATGGTTCTGCAATATGGAAGTTACACGAACAAGTATTCCCTATAACTTTGTCAAATGAAACCATTTCTTATCCAAATATTCTTGAGTGATGGCCTCTTTCAATGGGGTTTGCCATTCTACTTCACTCTCTTTCCTCACCAGCTATGGGCTTTCTCTGAGTACTAACTATTGGCCAGAAATATGGGGCTACATGGACCAGTGGTCTAAGCCATACAGCTTAGACCACTTTGTGTGGAGTTGTAGCATTCTTCTACCCAAGGCCAAGGGAAATACAGCCAGGGTGAATACTGGCCAGCAAGCCTCTAAACCTAAGGTAACCTGGGAGCAGTTTTAGTTCTACAGAGGATGAAAACAGGATGCACTGCAGGCAATAAAAAGAGGCATCTATTTTTTTTTTTTATTATTTTTTTTACCTTGCAGGAATCCTGCTCTGGAGGACCAGGCATGTGACCGCATATACCGAGTGGGGCAGCAGAAGGACGTTGTGATACACAGGTCAGGATTTTACTTAGCAGTAAATGAGGCAGCTGCTGCCCATGTGCTGTCTGGCTTTAATCAGTGAGACAAGGCCTTGGCTTCTTTACTTAGAGCTAGACACAAGGAGTGACAGTGGGATCGAGGTTTGGGCACTGAGATAGAACACATGAAAAAGTTTTTATGTGGCACCTGCCTGCGTGTTGCTGTCCTGATAGCTAGCAGGGATTTCTTGTTTTTCAGCCTGTGATTTAGTGGGAATGTCCTGTTCATTCCTGAGAATAATTTAGGTGCCTAACCATTTCTGTAAATTCAGTGGAGGTTTTTCACCTAAGCCTGGACCTTTCTAGTATCACTTAATAACATCATAAAGAACACTTCTATTAAGTGGCAAAGTGGATTTTTAAAAAAGCATCTATAACTAAGACCTAAAAGGCTAACTTAGTTATTGTAAACGCACAGCGCACCAGAATCCAAAGTGCTCCTTTGGGTACAATGATTTTGGTAAATAGATGCCATCAGTTATGAAACAGTCATTTCAGGATTTTGTCACAGAATTACTGCCACTTCAGATGACCAAAGTTGAGGCCTTAAGTGCATCAGGCTTATATTTGAAAGGTTATAATATTTGGATATGAGGACAGCTGGTTTCTGTTCAGAGATATATTGTGTCAGTCACATGATAGAATAAGTATTAATTTCTGAGACGAGTCTTTGGGAATTTGCTGGGAATGTCCATAAATAATGCTGACGCTTGCTCCTAGCATTTGAGATGATGTGGCTTAGTTTTGTTGGGGGTTTTTTGGTGGGTTTTTTTGGGGTTTGTTTTTTTTTTTAGGTTTGTCTGTGAAGGAACAGTAGAAGAAAAGATCCTGCAACTCCAGACGAGGAAGAAAGGTCTTGCCCAGCAGGTTCTGTCAGGCAAAGGAGAGGCCCTCACTAAGCTCACTCTGGCTGACCTCAAAGTTCTCTTTGGCATCTAATTATCTTTTTCAACACCCAACAGAACGTAATTTATACTTACAAGTAATGGTGCAGACTTCAACAAAAGATTTCTGGTTTGAGGTGGTCATTTACTTTAAACAAATAACTACATTTTTTAACTGTTCTGGAAAGTTATCGACTTCAAGAATTTGTTTCAAAACTAAAATTAGATGGTGTATCCATCTAAGATGTTGTTTTAAAAGACTTTAAAATAAATATTTGAAACAAAAATGTGCTTATTTCTTGGGTTTTTGTGTGTACTTTTTAGTTAGAAAACTTTCCTTTTCAGCACAGGAGATGCACAGGAGTAAGTGAAATAAGAACAAGAGAGACAAACATGAGGTAGGAGAGTTGAGAAGGTTGAGTGATGAGGTTGGGCAGGTGCGAAGGAAGCAAAAAAAAATTTTGAGCACGATGCTGTAAGAAGACTATATAAACTTTAGAATCTGTAACAATCTGTAAAGGACTTCGAGAAATACTTCACCTTCTCTTTTGTTCTTTAGGAGGTCTTCTTATATCTAATTGAAGAACCATTTTTCTATCTTGCTCCAAGTTTTTATTCAAACTGGGAGCTAGATTTCCGTTATGTTCCTATGAAACAGAACCTGAGTTCCTGATTGTTGTGGGGTTTTTTTTCTTCTGCATATTTAATAGACTAAGGTTTCCTTGATGCAAGTCTTTTCATGTATTGACTATTCTTGCTTAGCAGATGGTCACATTTTGTTAATAGCAGATGAGTTGCAAGTCCTTGGTTAATGGTCTCTATTCTCTCTCTTATCAGAAGTGATGTGTGCAGGCGAGTGACATTTTTAGGCAACTAATTTTATAATTGCATCTTCTCTGTTTCCATCTCCCTTTTCTGCATCCCTGGCCATATGCACTGCACATTCTAATTCTCTATTGATTACACTGTTTCTCTGGGATTTGTCACAGTTCCCACAAGCTCCATACCAAACAAGGGCATTTGACAAGTTTAATGCTAAATGGTAGAGCATGACAAGTTAGAATGCTGTTATGAAACTAGGTCTTTGTTCCTTTATGGTCATTCCCTATGGAATAAGGTAATGGCATTTGGTAAGCCTTTGAGTGAAGGAGAGATCTATTTGCAGTGTCTTGATGAAGTATGATGTCAGTGTTAGTCATTTCTCTTACCTGCCTTGATATGATGTGCAAGGGAAGCTGTGGAATTATTCCAATTTATTGCACCAATACAGGCACCAGGGGACACAAAAATAATAATGAGTATCTTTGTGTGTGTGTGTGTCCATGAATTCAACCACGGTGGTAGGACCTTGAGTGGCTCTCAGAACCAAGGAAGTCTGTGCGACTTGAGCAATTTAATCGTAATCTCAGTTTGGGGAACATTGAGGGAATGCTGCTTATTTGCCTCACTGTGCTGGTTTTCTGAAAAACATACCAGAACATCTGTTTGTTCACCTACTGTCTGGTCTGAGCTCCTCTCCCTTTCCTTGGAGCTACTGCTACCCTAGCAGGTTTCCCTCTTTAAGGGAGATTACTAAGGATAGTTTAAAACACTTTATTTTCACCTTATCCCCTCATTCAGCCTTTGGAATGTGACTGTAGTCTCAATGCAGTGTACATGCTGGGTGTATTGGATACTGCTATGGGCATTAATTACTTTTTTTTTATTTCTATTAAGGTCTTCCCAGGAAAGGGTTTCAGCCTTTCCTAGGAAACCCATACAATTTATGGGATATGAGGTGACATTCGTCTTAGTTTTGAGGAAATTCTTAAATTGAAGGTCTAGCACATACCTCTACCTATCATCTCCTGAAATGGCAAATTTATTGCTGCAAAGAGCAGCAGAATGTGTGGGTTTGGTATTCAAGGTCAAATTTTTAAAGGAGTTTTGTTGCAGGGGTAAGTGATTTGACTTTGGCTTGCACTGTTACCTACAGAACTGAACAAAACCATCTCTCTGAATAATGTTAGCTTGTGTATAATCTGGTCTTTGCAACACAGAAATGTTAGGGTCTCTTGTATAGGGGCTGAGAGTAGCATTCACTGATGGCATGACAGAATAGCGATTCAAGGTGCTGAGCGGTGGTTTAGGTTGATATTTCCAAGGGGAGAATTATGTACTGGGCTGGTTTATACACGGCCTGGCTGCAGAGCATAGGCCCGAGGCTGCAGGGGAGAGCCGGGGTGTTGCGGTGCCATGGCATTGTCCTTCCTTAGCCCTATCCGCTGCTGCCAGCCCCCTTTTGCCGCTGCTCCCACGTGAGGTGCTCCCTGTCCCGTTCAGCTGCCGGAAGAACAGCAGGTAACTGCTCCGTGTGCCCGTGGATCAGGCGGCGGTTCTCCGGGCCGGGGCTCGGGGGAGGGGGGGGGGGGGCGCGGAGCCGAGTGAGGCCGGCCGAGAAACTTTCCCAGCGGTCAGGATGGCCGAGCGGTCTAAGGCGCTGCGTTCAGGTCGCAGTCTCCCCTGGAGGCGTGGGTTCGAATCCCACTCCTGACAATTGTGTTTTTGTCCGCGCCCCGTGCGGCGCATTTTGACGCGCGGCGCGGCCGGGCCCCGGCAAGTGCCGATGGGCGCGGAGGGGCCGCCGTGTCTGCGCCCACCCGCGTGGGCGAGCGGAGGAGGGAACTGCCCTAGGGACAGGCGTGGTGCCCGCACGTTCGTGCCTCTGTCCGGCGCGGGCGATGGCGCCACGGACGCCAAGGGAAGGAATCCGCTCCACAGCAGCCGGACAGGTCGCGGTCACGGCCGCTCCACCCGCAGTCCTGGAGAGGGAGCGCTGCCAGTCCTGTCCTCAAGTGGCCGGTTAGCTCAGTTGGTTAGAGCGTGGTGCTAATAACGCCAAGGTCGCGGGTTCGATCCCCGTACGGGCCAAATTTGTACTTTTGAGCCTGACTTCCTTTTGGGGGCTGCTGGTGCTGTTTCTCCCCCGCCCTCTTTGTGCTTATCAGCGGAAGGGAGAGATAAAACCGCCCTTTTGGTGCCGTCCGGACCTTGTCGTGGTCATCCACGGAGCAGAGCAGGGTAAAAACCCCCGCCGCTATAGTTCTGGTTTGATCAGCCGCGTAAATTACTGGGAGGTGGAGGGTGTCCAGACTGAGGAGGCGAGGGGGAGGAGGAGAGGTGCTGCCGGGGGCTGACACGTCACGGGCGGTCCCCTGTTCAGGGGACCTGTTTTCCTGTCTGAAACGAAATGGGCCGCGATCCACGTCGGCGCTAGAAAACCCTCCCAGCGGGCGGCAGCTGCTTACATGGAGACGCCTCTGAGGGGGAAAATTGCGAAAAGGATCGGCCCCCTGCCCCGCTAGCCAGACGTGAGCCACCCGCGCCGCTCTGGGCTGCTGCGGGCACCGGGCAGAGCTGGCCGGAGGCCGGAGAGAGCCCGGCCAGGGACAGGTGGCGTCTCCCCCAAAAGGGAAGCCCAGGCACCGCTGGGATTCGAACCCAGGATCTCCTGTTTACTAGACAGGCGCTTTAACCAGCTAAGCCACGGCGCCGGGCGGGCCGTGGCCTGCCCCGCCTCGCCCTGCCCAAAAGGGCGGGGGCGCCCCCGGGGTGCCCCTTCCCTCCATCGCCGGCGGCGCGGCGGGAGAGGGGCGTCTCTGCCCCGTGCTGGGGCTCTCGGGGAGCGGCTCCCAATTCCCGCCTTTTCCGTATTTTTGACGGGTTTAAATTTTTATCGCGTTAAAAAAAAAGAAAACAAAATGCAACGGATTTGGCGCACCGGAAGCGGGGGGGCGGCAGAGGGGGAATATTCAAGTAGTAGGAAAAAAAAACACTACGTAGTCGGCAGGATTCGAACCTGCGCGGGGAGACCCCAATGGATTTCTAGTCCATCGCCTTAACCACTCGGCCACGACTACCGGATGTAAGACTGTTTTGGTTTCCCGCCCTTTCCCGCCTGGGAGGCGGTTCCACCTCCTCGGGCCCTCATGCCGTCCGCGCCTCACGCGTTCCTGGCACGGCGCCACCCCCGCCGAGGAACGCCGGGAAGTGTGCGCGAGCCCCTGATAGGCTGTCGATGGACGCGGTGAGTGGGGTCACCGACGGCGGCCGGTTAGCTCAGTTGGTTAGAGCGTGGTGCTAATAACGCCAAGGTCGCGGGTTCGATC
>NW_016690364.1:30988-84887 GCF_001604755.1 Lepidothrix coronata
TCCCGGTGGGGAGGGAACGGGACGGGGCGGGCGGGAACCTCGGCAAGGAAAAGGAGGGCGACAGCGGCAAAACGGCGCTGCCGCCTCCCCGTCGGGGAATCGAACCCCGGTCTCCCGCGTGACAGGCGGGGATACTCACCACTATACTAACGAGGAACGCGCTGCGGGCGCGCAGCCCGGCGGCCGCCCCGAGGGCGGGAGCCGCCTGAGGGAAATGGCGGCAGCCTGGGCGCCCGCAGGGAAGCACCGCGCTGGCGGGACCGAGGGGGCACGAAGGGAGAGCCTACAGAGGTTTGTGTGGTTGCCTGCTGCCCGCGATCTGCCGCGTTTGCCTTTCTCCGAGTATAAACACGAGGTTTGCCGGGAGCCCCGCTTCACGGAGCGGATTTGAAGGGTGTAGCTGAACGGGCAACCCACTCCTCCACAACCCTCCGACCCAACCTGTTGTCCGCTATCTGGTAATCGATGAGAGGCGTGGGCATGGTTTGGGTGCTTTACAGCAGTCAGAACTTCCAGATCTCCCAAGGAAAGCTGCTGGCGTTTTCTCTGCTCAGAAGGCAGCAAACTTGACACTGTGTAATCGGTTTTGCATTAAGTACCAAAAAGGGGAAAAAATAACAATTTAAAATATGATTTCCTGTAGTGTTACACAGTGTAGGGGGATCGGGAATCTGCAGATCAGCAGCTGGCATTTGATATGTGGCACAGAAGTGCACACCGTCTTTGGGCACCTTTATAGCCAATTTCTCACATGTACGTGTGTCATTTCGCTCCATCCGTCATCATTTAGATGAGCACTGGTGATGACTCACATGACAAAGATGTGTTCCAGATCAGCGTTCTTTCAGGCTACCTTACTCTGACCAGCAGCTTTCAGGGCCCTCTAAAGCAAGCTTGTATAAAGGAGCTGGCTCATAAAAGTGGAGGAGGCAGCAGGATCACAACTTACAGCTGTAGCTACAGGATTTCTATATACATCAAATCATTGCACATTGTCATTAAAAGCTTTCAGAGAAAAAATGCAGTGGCAACACCAAGACACTTAATTCAGTAATGTTATTTCTT
The DNA here is from genome assembly GCF_001604755.1 of Lepidothrix coronata. Lineage (NCBI taxonomy): Eukaryota > Metazoa > Chordata > Aves > Passeriformes > Pipridae > Lepidothrix > Lepidothrix coronata. The sequence continues at coordinate 32,054 of NW_016690364.1, forward strand.
TAGAAACAGAACAAATAATGCCCAAATACTTGGCATTTCTTATGTCCCGATATGTGAGGATAAGGATGAGGATGATCTCCTACAAAAGACTGCACAGGGAGATCAAACTCAGCAAAAAGCAAAAGGTTTAGATTACATCTGTTATTTCATCTGTCTATGGCATGCAAGATTACTGGAAAGCACTGTGTTTTATTGAAGTTGCATCACATCTTGTGGCTCCTGGCACACAAATTTGCAAATGCTCTTTCTTTACTGAGCAATCTCCTGCTTTGGAGAAGGTCTTATCGCGTGGTTCTGAAATTAGTTTACAGTGAGATGAAGTCTACTTACAAGAGCAGAAACATAAAGTAAACTTTACAGCTTCTCTCTTCTCTGACCAGTGTGTTTGTTATGACACTCCTTGGTCTCAAAATTCTAACAAAATCCGTTAGAAGTGTGGTTTTGAGTGAGCATAAGAGAGAGTTTAAAATCCATATTCTGCTTACAACAGGCACTCTTTATCTGGCCTCTGGACTGGTTGTATTGCTTCAATACTGTTTCCCAGAATCTTTTGATCAGCTTCCTGAGGACTGTGGTCTCTTTGATGGAGAAAAACCTACAGTCTTGGAGTCCCACAGGGTTAGTGACCCAGCAGTGCTGCTGAGGGGCCACAAAAAGAAAACACTGCCTGTTGAATTTGGAGCACGTCAGGGTTGCTTTTTTAGGTATATGACTTTTTGCAGATTCTTCTAGGTCTGTAGCTAATAAAATAATTATTTTATGTGGATTGCCCACAATTTTTAAAGCCCCTACATGTCATTGGTAAATAATGCTTTTTCAATTTAGAAGCCATTATTGTGTGGGTTTCTGTTTCTTTCTTGTTCATGCACATCTGGGTTTTTCTGCTCTTTTTTCAATCAGATGTATCCTGTCCTATTTCTTCCTAACTAACTGCATATTTTCTTGCACTGGATCTATGACTGTCTCCTCCTACCACATATTTATTGTTGCTGTAGTGGCAGCTTTGGGATCTTTTCTGTGGAGAGGGTTGTGAATGTCTGTGTTAAATGTTGCCTGGTTTTGAGGCAGCTCTTGCATTGTCATAATCCATTTATATATGCTTTCTCTATGCAGACACTTGCCTTCTTTTTGGCTTCCTAGTGGTTTTTATTATTGTATTTTATGATAGGTGGTGTTAGTGGCAAGTGAAACAGCAAAGGAGAGGATACTTGAGGAGTTCAGCTTAGCACTCGTACTGACAGTTTGTGAAGGAAAGGGCTTGGAATTTGGTGATGTCCTCTTCCTCTGCAACTTTTTCACTGACTCACAGGCATTTGATTCCTAAGTATTTTCTAGATTTTTTAATTTAATGTCTTGATTTTACAAGTTGTCCAATTGACTTGCCACCTGAGGAGGGGTTCACTTTCCTCTGAGAACAGGTGGTTTCACCACAGTAGAAAACAGGGCTCCCCATAGGTTTAGGAAATGCGCGTGTCCTTCCTTGGTGCAACATTTTCCTCGTGATCCGTTATTGCAATTTTAGGGAAGGCCTTGGAGCGCCAGGGACGGGCAGGGGTTCCACAAGGTGCGGGGTGGCGGAGCTGGCTCTTGGGGTGCGTTGGGAGGGGCAAACCCACCACCGCGCTCCTCGTTAGTATAGTGGTGAGTATCCCCGCCTGTCACGCGGGAGACCGGGGTTCGATTCCCCGACGGGGAGGCGACTTCGTTTTTTATCCCCTGGGACCGCTCGCCTCCTCGCGGCGTGCGAGGGAGGGAAGGAGGGAGGCGGCTCTTTTCGGTGGGGCTTCCCCCGCGGCGGGAGGTTCGTGTCCGTGCAGGGGGTGCGGCCGCGGACTGGAGGAGGGAGAGAAACGAACAAGTTTTGAAGTCTCCCTTTTTTTTTAGCAACACTCGTCGCCCCTATTAATGCCCGTGCTGCTCTGCCGCGGCTCTCTGGAATTACCTGCCGACGCGGAGTTTAACGAGAGCGGCGGTAGTAGCGCCGCGGATCCGGTCCCGGCAGGAATTCCACCAGCGCCGTGTCCGTAGTAGCGCCTCAGGTGCGCGCACCCAGGAGGGATGCGCGAGGGCCGGTTAGCTCAGTTGGTTAGAGCGTGGTGCTAATAACGCCAAGGTCGCGGGTTCGATCCCCGTACGGGCCATTCCCTTTTCTTCCCTGAAGGTGAGGAGATGGCCGATTTAGCAGACTATTACTTAATTTTATTTTAGTGGCGGATGGCAACACGGAAGCGAACGCGGTGGCCCCCGGCGGGAAGCTTGACTTAGGCGATCAGGCGGCGACAGCGACCTTGAGCCGACGCGGGACATGTCCCCACGCCGCCCGGGCGCAGGGACAGCCGGCACCCGCAGCTCAGGAACCCGCGACAGGTGAGGTCGTAGGCCGTGGTGGCGGAAGGAAAATCCCGGACATCCCGCTCCTCGTTAGTATAGTGGTTAGTATCCCCGCCTGTCACGCGGGAGACCGGGGTTCGATTCCCCGACGGGGAGGTGGAGCTGTCGTTTTTTCCTCAGGCAAGGGGAAATTGCACTCGGCGTCCCTTTGCTTTTCCCTAGACGTTCCTCGACGAGGTTTGTGCCGGGAATCAAAAGAACAATCATTCCGGGGCTGGGAACAGTGTGAAGTGCTATTTAGAGACCCTGGGGGCAATGGGCAACAGGCTTCCTGATCCATCTCTGACCTCCTCGGCAAAGGAGCTGGCCTGAGGCCGGGGTGTTATCCTGTCGTGACCACAGCTGACATGCTCAATGCTGAAAGATTTTCTCCTCAAATGCACAGCCAGCCTTCCCCTCTCCTCAGGTAACATGGTGCCCCAACCCGGATTCTCCCAGGTACTGATCGGCCAAGTCACGCTACTGCAGCATCAAAATACATGTGATTAAGTACCACCTTTTCCACAACTTCCCGAAAGCAGAGTTTAAGGTTTAAAATCATATCAAATATTCCCTTTATTCTTTACAAAAATGTGTTTAAGCATCCAAACATTTTCTAGGCACAGATAATGGTTTCATTTCACTGGGAGAACACTTCACAGTAATTTGCCATTTTGCAGTCAATCACATGAGTTGAGAAAGTCCTAAAACATGCACAGTAGCCCTGTGAGGCCATCACCAGTCCTTCACAAGGCAACAGCAACAGGGGGTGACAATATTAGCCCATCAATCGAAAAGAGTGAGTTCACGTATTTGCAAGTTGTGACAAGTCTACAGCATAATTAAGGCACCAGGCAAGATATAAATAGACACAATGAAACGCCATGCAACAGCAGTGCCAATGAGCTGGTTGGCAGGCGTTCCCGTTCTCTCAAATGGCTCAGTGTGAGCAATCCATCTTCTTCATGATCCGTGTCAGTGCACCCAGTCTTTGGGATTTCGCAGAACCTCCAGGATTTCTGCTTCTTTGGAGCTCTCTGGCGGGGTGTGCATGTACTCCCACCTGCAGGGAGAGGGGAAGCTCACTCAGACTGCCCAGCTGGCTGCCACCTCTCCCGGACCAGGCAGTGTTTGGACTGGAGTTGCCTTTTTTGGGGATGCAAAGCTAAATACACAGTTGATACTCAGCTCAGGAGACAGATATTTAAGTTCAGTAAAAACAATAAGTTCAGTAAAAACAAATATTATCAACACCGGGGTACACAGGAAAAATGTTAGCTTCATCTTTTTACCAACTTCTGAAAAAGCTGGAAGAACAAGGAAAAAGGGAAGAGCAATGCCCCCGTGCCCCAAAATGCATGCAGGTAGATTTGCAAAAATCTTCTAGCAGTCTCTTGTGACACACTAACATCACAAGGAAGATGAGTAGAAAAGGAACCCATAGAATTTTCACAGTGAGGACACAAGATTTAGGTTTTCCAGAATATGGACTGGAAGCTCTACAAGTCCTTGTTGAATCTTGGTTTTAAAAACAAAGGTGATGAAAGATCACTTTTTTATTGAAAAGGCAATTAAAAGAGGCGTGACAGAGAAAGGATCAGCAGTCAGAGATGGGTACACCCTCTTTCCATTTTTTCCCCAGGAAGGAACCATTCATGCTGTGAAGCAAGCTATTTACACTGATGAAAACAAGCAAAACCAGATCATCCTAGAAACGAAATCAGAAGATAGGAGTGTGCTACACCACCAAGTCAGGGACTCATGTAGTGTTGGCAGTGGGATGAAGGTATATGGTGAGAACAGGACTGCCTTCATGGTTAAGGGGCAGCAGGCAAAGGGAGGAAGGAGGCAGAAGAAGGTCACTAGTAAACTTTACGGAATTCATGATAGGGTCTGTGCTACTCAGTGTTACCTAAAAGCAACCTGAAAATGGGGGTAAACAGTAAGTGACTGAATTTCCTGATATTGCAAGAGTAAGCAAGATGGGTTAAAACAAAAAAAGCCGTTGAAAACAGTTATTATTAAGCCAAGCAACAGAGCAATAAAATGGCAGGTGAAATTCACTGTTGATTGGTGTGAAGTGATGGACACAGAAAAAGCTGTATAGAGATTGAATTAAATTTGAGTTCAATTGTATTGCCCAGAAAAGACTCTCGCATTGTAACAGTTCTATGAAAAAGCCAGCTTAATGCTGAGCTGCAGTCAAAACCAGCAAACAGAATACTAGGATTATGAAAGGAATAATGAATTAAAACTTCATTATGCCACTGTATGATCTTGGATACACATATGTATCTTATGGTGTTGGTTCCTTATCCCTAGTTCAGAAAGGGCACAGAAAACTTAAGCCTAGAGAAAGTGGCAAATGTGATCAAAAGGATGGAACAGTGACTGTACAAAGACTAAAAATACCAGGAATTGTTAGCCTGGAAAACTGGCAATGAAAAAACAGAAGTTTGTAAAATAAGAACAGTTATGGAGAAACACAACAGCAAGAAAATCATGTTACTCAGTGAAAAATCAAACGAAGCCATCAGAGGCAAGTAGAAAATGAAGAAGCACTTTTTCATACAACACACAGTTAAACTATGAAGCTCCTTGTCACACATTTGTCAGGACTGCCAGAATCTCACACAATTTCAAAGAGCTACTAAACAAAAATCCATGGAGCAAGGAGAGAAAAATCTATCAAGAGGTACTAAGCGGAAAAACCATCCATTTTTTTTGTCAGAAAATATTTCAGCCGCACACTACTGGCAACTAGCTGAGTGTAGGAGATCAGAGAAGCATCTGCATGTATTTGGGCAGTTCTTTTATCAGGCATGAACTAGCCACTGTAAAGTGATGGGACACCACGACAGACCTTTGATTTAATTCTATTAACTATTTTAATAAGAACAGTAACCTACCTGCAGTCCCACATAGCTACACCCTTACCTTGCAGTCAGGGGCAGAGACATAAGAATGCTTTCAATCCTTGATCCTGGTGTCAGGAGGCCAAACTTTGTACCTCTGTCATAAACCAAGTTGAACTCTACATACCTACGGGGAGTGAAGAGATGCAAAGAAAAAAACAAGTTTATTAGCAGAATTTGGTTGTGCCTTCTTCAACTAGCAGATACCGAACAAAACCGGCCTATCTTTCTGCTGTGTTGGGTGTCAGAATGAACCCTGTTTTGGAGTGAACTGTTCTTCAGCATCCTCTGCAGGAATGCAATTATCACCTTGCCACTCCACAAAGCACAGGGAGTAGTGACCTTGGCAAACAGACTAGAGCAGACAGACTGTTCAAAGGAGAGCGTTCTGCAGGCTGCTGTACTGTGCTATGCTTCTCCCAGACCTCAACCCTGCTGACAAGCTCGACACCATGTTTACCTTGGTTATTCTCTTTTGTGTGGTGGCATCAGACATAAAGAGGGGCCTTAAAGGAACTGAGAATAACCAGAGAAAGAATTCTACTGTGCAGTCCTCCATGCTGAAGGACACATAAGCAGTAAGGTCTGAACAGTATTTTTTGTTTCTTGGGGAGATCTGGAGAGAAGCAGAAGTCAAACAGCTTCAGAGTGCTGGCTGGGAGTTGTAATATCAAAATATACCACTTTTCTGCCCACAGTATAGGAACAGAGCAGTGACAATTCATCAGGGATTATTTTAGTAGCTAGTACAGACGTGTTAGTATTTAACAGAGATACAGGAAGGGAAGAGTTCTTACCTATCTGCAAAAATGGAAAGCTTTACCTAGCCAAACAACCTGCAAACAGACACAGGGAAATAGGCAGGCCTCAAGAGCTGGTTCTGGCTGCAGCTTAAAGAAGCTGTTCCCCCTTATAAACTAAAGTTTGCTAAATCCCATCCACAGACTGGATCCTGGAAGCCCCAAGTTCCCAGGAACAGTCCCACCAAATTAAGGACACTTGCTTATCTGACTAATGGCTGCAGGCCAGTGATCTAAACTTAAATGCTTATACTCTTTCCATGCCAGTATCACAGATTTCTCTGCAGAAGAGACAGAAACTGAAGACCCTACTTCTGCACAAAGCATGTGTGTTCTCATTTCTCCATGTGCTTACACAATCACAGGATACAGGGAACGGAGTACAACTGTATTGACCAGTGTACTTAAGCTTTTGCAACATTAACAGTTGGTCACATTAGAAGCATCCTCCAAAGTCTTTTAAGTTACAGCAACTTTGGACCATGCCAGAATAAAAAAACCCAACCCTCTGTATCTTTACTCCTTTACAGGAATCCTCATTTCAATGCCAAGATCAGATGGAACAAATATGTATGTAAGAAGGTGAAGGTACTTGAGCACAGTTACTTCTTGACTTTGTGAAATTTTGTTTCATTACTGAATAGGAAGCACAATTCCCTCACCCTCAGGCTCCTCATGTGACAAGGGTAGTCCTATATCCCATATGACTGGGCCACAGGAGAGGGCTGAATTCAGGACACCAAGCACACCCATACCCCTTTGCCTGTTGCACAGCAGCAGCTTCTTTTGGTTTTTGAAAGAGCTGGAGAGAAACTGTGGCATTTTGTTTGTGTTGCTTGTATTCTAACATGGGAAGGTGGGAAATACAGATAAGGGCGTGCTACTACCTTCTTTGCACCCCTTTTGGCAACTCAGCATTGGATTTCAAAATTAGTTCTGTGCACAAAAATGTTGAAATTCTCTGATGAGCTTTTTTAGCCCACACTACAACAGGCCATTAACCTGTAACCATAAAGAACTAGCTCAGTTTTTTTTCTTGCCAGCATAATCCACCTCCTGTGTATTCTTTAGCTCCTTCAGTACTCACCGTCCTCTCCGAAGCTGCTGCCATAGCTTTTCCTCTGGCGTGAAGGAGTCATGGCGGTGCTTTTTCACAATGGGAATGTAACAAGGCACAACAGCTTTGGCACAACTCTTCACAAACTGGAACACTTCCTCCTTGGAGGGAGAGTCCACGTCGTCAAAGAATATGCCTCCAATCCCTCTTCGCTCGCCACGGTGCTTGATATAGAAGTAGTCATCACACCTAGAAGAAGTACCAGATATTTATTAATATGGTCCACAGTATTCAAAGCAATGAACAGAACTCCAAACAGCTACGTGGCACAGGACTAGCACTGACCAGAAGTCAGTTCCTGCATTGCCCAGTGCCCCACTGTTTTACTGACTACCAAGAGCCAGGATGGTGCAGCACCCTCTGGAAAGCACTCCTGTGTCACTTGCAGGAAAGCTCTGATTAGACGGTCTCTGCAAAGCTACATGTCACCACACAGTCACTGAACAGTAACACTCAAACTCCATGGCAGCTGCATCCACATGGAGTGATCCAGTCCATATCCCCTACCTACTCAGAACAGGGTCACCTGATCTCAAAACTTCGCCCTAAGAGCTCTTGCTAGATTTCATTCCCAGCATTATATGCAGATCCCAAATTATTTGTACAGCTTTCAGTTTAATTCAGACTTGGAAGAGAATTTCTTTATTATTTTTGCCATTCTAGTAAAAGAATTGATTTTCTTCATCAAAACAAAAGGAATCTAAAAATCTAACACCAGATAAGAAAGCAAGTGTCATGGCAGCCTTCCATGGAAAAAGGCTTTTTAATAGTTAAAACTTGTAAGATTGAGTCATCATAGCAGTGGCTTTTCATGGCTTATGTTCAAGTTTATAAATGTGTAAGGGCAGTTTATTCTACAATAGAAAGGCAATTAATCTCTTTTGTATTTACAGGGAGTATGTAGCTGTGCAATTACTATATATAAATGATTCATTGTATCCACACCCTATCTTGCTTATAGTTGCTTTATTGGGCAGTCATGCCCTGCAAGTCTTCACATAGAAAAGAAATGGAAAGAAAATAGGAAGCAGAAACCATCAACATTAAGAACACCTTGCCGTCTTTTAGAACTAGTTTTCCATACATGTGTCCATCCTCAGTCGTTCTCAAGCAATATATATGGCATGGCCAAAGCAGAAGAGGCATGGAGATGTAACAGCTAACGTAAGTTATTTTTTTATTCACTGTGACGATCAGCTTTTTTATTTAATGGCAGCAGGAAGAGTTAAGTAAAAAGGCTGAGTGAGAAATGCCAAAAAGAGAACAAGCCTGACAAAAGTCTTAAACCTAGATCAGGAAGACAATGTGGTAAATGTAACAATAGCTTTTATCTTTGAGAAAGGTGGGAAAAGGTCTCCGGACCACCCCCCCTGCAGCTGCCTACTTAGGCTGCAAACGACCTGACCATTAAGGCACATACTCTGAACTACCATGCAAAAACTCCTCAGAGAACAAGACTGTAATCTCAAGGCTCTAAGATGTATCTCCCTCCTAAGTGGTTGCCACCCTAACTATAACACCCACTTTATCTCCTGTCCTCAGAGGAGACCTAGTGCCTTACAAAAGGGTATCCCCTCCTTCCTGGATACCACACCCTGTGGCAGATAGGGTTATCAGACATAGAGCAGCAAGCCTCCGCTTACTAGTGAAGGATCAGATCACTTGTATCTCTTAGCTCAAGAAGAACATTCAAAGTTTGCATCTTAGAGAATATGCTGTTGAACTCACAGTGAATTTGTCATGGGGAAAAAACTACAGCTTCATCTAAATTATGAAGCTTCTACATTAAGGACAATCTCCTTTACTTACCTGGAAAAAACCAGAAAAACAAAACAGGCCATGGTGGTCAGAGTGAAGACAGAAAAATCTGAGTGGGATTTTCAGAACCGCAACGCTGGCCCAAGAGCTCACACTGAATCATGCACATTTACCATGAGCTCACTGTAAGCAGGATTTGTGCAAGTCCGTGGGGAAAAAATCTTGTCCTGGTTTAACACTAGAGGTTAAACGGAATTTTTAAGTTGCCTAGTGAAGTCTGTGGCTTACAACCACTCTTGTAGAGTCAGCCTGGTTTTTATTTGGGCTATAGACTTATGATCCTAGTTGTCAGCCCCCTAATTTGAAAGGGCTGACAGGCTTCTGTAAATAAGAGATTTCTTCAGACTACATTTTGTCCCAGTACACTTCCGCTAATTTTCCTTAGGGTTTGCTGATACTTTTTAAAAGGCAGCAGAACCTACAGTTCTTAGAGTACACTTAACTGGCAACATCTAGTGCTGCTTTCTACTCCCCCCCAAGTGCATCTCTCCCCACATACCATTTCTTGTACTTGGGATACAGCTTCAGATCATGCTTGTCACAGGCTTCTTTCAGAGTCTTGTGAAAATGAACAGCATCCTCTTCATTCAGGTAAGTTGGAGTGAGATCAGTCCCACCACCAAACCACCACTGCTTAGTTCCTATAAGAGAGGAAAGCAGCAACATTTTTCTTTTACACTTCTAAACAGCAAGGTTCACAAAGCATTAACAACTACTTTTAAAATACAAAACAAAATCATTATTCAGTGGTGCCCCTAAACCTCAATCATGAAAGATTTGACTTCAAGGTAGTGAACTTCCATTTCCAGTGACTTCAGGAAAACATGAAAGAAATTTCAAAGCAGTTAAAACCATTCATTCAGTATTTTGGACCACTGATCCTGACTACAGAATATCAGTTTCACAAGATGGGCTGGCAACTCTTATTCAAGAATGCAGAAACATTTTACTGTGTGCCAAAGAAAGGGAACATCATTATTACATCCAGGGAATTAACTGGCTAGAAATGATCCATAATGCTGTGGCAAAACAACTGAAAGAAAACTCTCTTTGAGCTTCTGACAGTACATACACTGTCACACGATACAGATGGCCCTTCAGTGTTTGACCACCTAGACAAGGGTCCCATTTCTGACAGTGCCAAGTTGCAGAAAGTTGGGGAAATAAGGCACAATGCAGTTAGTGAGCAGTGTTTCTGACAGTACGTCCTTCCAGCTGCTGAGACAAAAGCACATCATGACCAGAATGTTTATCAGCCCTTCACAGACATTTCTTCTTCTAAATTTTAGGATTGCTGCTCTGAATGTATTTCACATTTATTTACAACCTCCTACATTTTTAACTTCGATCTGAAACCCCTGGTATACTCTACAAAAAGCAAACCCCTTTGCAAAACTCTACCACATGCACTCATTACTCTCATTTTACAAATGCACAAAGGCCAGAGATAAGGAGATCCAATGCTAAACAACAGATTCTTGGCACAGCTGGGAACAAACCTGGACTGGTTCTTAACCTCTTAACCCTAGCCATGCATTCACGCTTCCTTCATGTGAAGTCATACATTTCATACATGCTTCATTGGATTAAAATTCTTACCATCTGCTTCTTCGATTTCAAAGTATCTGTAGTTGAAGTGCATGGTTGGAACATGAGGGTTCTTTGGATGGATAACGGAGCTCACACCCATGGCGCAAAAAGGCAGCTTCCCTAGATAAAGAGATGCACCAAGAAAGCCCTTTAGTTTTTCAAGAAACTTCATTTACTATCATTTAAGGAACATCGCTATTTTTCCTTAGGTTTCGTGACAGGAAAATTTCTCATGTTGGATCACCATAATTATTAGTAAATGTGCAATTCATTTCTCATTCATGCTCTTCTGTGCACCTTTTTTTGGTATTAGTCCTAAAATGCAGCAACATGTTAGAGAACCCATTAAATGAAGACCATTTAAAACATAAGGCACAGCTAAGGGTTTCAACCACCCCCAGTCCTCACAACTGCCCTTTGCTACACAAACATGGGTTGAGTGCTCTTTACCCTTCAGGTGGTGTTGGTTCCCTCCCTTCCCCTCTTTGGTACATAACTCCTGCACTGTTTCACTATTAAGCTACAGTGTCATTATTGAGAAATCACCCGTGCCTATAATACATTCCTTAAAGCAGCAAGACGGAGGGAGAAGCACTCCGATACATGGCTTTTTAGGGATACAAAAGTCCACCTGTCAGGCTTACTGGTTAGAAATCACCTTGAAACAAATGAAACCCTTCGAGCTTTGATCAGTCTGGCTTTCCTCAGGTTCTGCTCAAAGGCCAGACTGCTGAGAGTCCCGCACGGGAATACTCAGGTGAACGTGTCCCGGTTCCCTACCCCACCTCCCGGCCGGACACCTTACCGTCCTTGGCCTTCAGAGACTTCCCCCTGCTCCGCATCTGCCGCGCTGCCTCCTCGGACAGGAGCCCGGACACGACGGACACATTCACACCCGCCTTCTCGAAGACCTCGCCGTCCTGCAGTACGCAGCTGATGCCGCCTCCGCCTGCCAAGGCCAGGGGCAGGGTCACCGCGGGGTGACCGAGCCCGGGGTGCCGGCGCCCGCGGCGTCCCCCGCGGCTTCCCCCGTACCTTCCTTCCTCTCCCAGGTGTCGACGGAGAAGGAGGCGCCGGGGTCCAGCGCGGCCAGGGCGCGGCACACCTCCGCCTGCGTCTCCATGATGAGCAGCTCCATGCGGCTCCGCAGCTCCCGCCGCCGCCGCCGCAGCTCTCGCAGCCCGCTCACGGGCGGCGCCATGAACCGCTGCCGCAGCTCCTTGTCCTCCTCGTCCTCCCGGGACGCCGCCAGCGCGGTCTGCCGCCGCCACAGCCCCAGCGCCAGCCCGAGCCCGCCCAGCGCCCCCGCGGCCGCCAGCGCGGCCCGCCGCCCTCCCCGGCCCGCCGGCCCCGGCGGCGCGGAGCTCAGCGCCCGGGCAAGAACAAGGGTGGACGGGCCCCGGACAGCCCCGCGGAACAGCCGCGCTGCCGCCGCCATGACCGGCACCGGCACCGCACGGCCGGCGGGGCGGGCCGGGGGCCGGGCCGGGGGCCGGGCCGGGGCGGGCCGGGGCGGGATGGGGAGAGGCTGCGCGCCCTGTCTGTGTAGGGAATCGATTACGTGGGAAAAGACCTCTGAGATCATCGAGTGCAACCTATGACCCAACACCACCGTGTCAGCTAGACCATGGCAGTAAGTGCCACATCCAGTCTTACCTTAAACACCTCCAGGGACGGTGAGTTCACCACCTCCCTGGGCAGGCCATTCCAATGCCCAATCGCCCTTTCTGTGAAGAAATTCTTTCTAATGTCCAACCTGAAGCTCCCCTGGTACAGCTTAAGACTATGTCCTCTTGTTCTGTAACTCGTTGCCTGGGAGAAGAGGCCGACCCCTACCTGGCTACAACCTCCTTGCGAGCAGTTGTAGAGAGTGATAAGGTACCCCGTGAGCCTCCACAAGCCTAACAATCCCACCTCCCTCAGCTGCTCCTCATAAAAATTGCATTCCAGCCCCTTCACCAGCTTTGTTGCCCTTCTTTCGACCTGCTCGAGCACCTCAATGTCTTTCCTGAATTGAGGGGCCCGGAAATTGACACGGTATTCAAGGTGCAGTCTCACCAATGCATGGTAGAGGAGAAGAATCACTGTCCTGCTGGCCACACTACTTCTGATACAGGCCAGGATGCCATTTGCCTTCTTGGCCACCTGGGCACACTGCTGGCTCATACCTGTCTGTACAGGGTAGCCTGCCCTCACCGGGTGCCATGGGGCAGTGCGAGTGCCCTGTAACCATCCCGGCTGGGTGCCCCCGGAGCTGGGCTGCCTGCGCCGTGTGGATGCTGTGGCAGGGAGAGGCACCTGTAGGGAGAGTGCTGAGGTACTCCAGCCCGCCCAGCGTGGCTTTGGGAGAGCAGGTTATGCTGTGTTTGTGCCCGTGAAACATTTCTGCGTACTGCTTTCAAATAACTCGGTAGGATCACTGCAGCTACTTGGGGCTGCATAGTCGCTGTGTGAGTAAAGGCTTGTACAGGGCCAGGCATGGCTGGAATAGGGGCAGAGATATATTTTATTGAGTTATCCTGTGAACCATGTGGAATTGCTCTCCTGTGTATGGCATTGCTGGTTTTAGAAATTTAGAAACTCACAGATTTTAGAACCTGACTACTTTATGGGACCACCAGTTTAGTGCAAAGGGAATATTCCCCATGGATCTTAGAGGGCACATGCTTATACCTTCTTTGTTTTCTCTAAAGTTGAAGCATGTTTTCTTTCCTAATAAAATAGAGGAACTAGAGATATGTGTGCAGTCATAGGGCTTTGATCTCATTGTGATTACAGAGATATGGTGGGATAGCTTGCATGATTGAAATGTTGTCATGAAGGGCTACACACTGTTTAGGGGAGGCAGACTAGGCAGGTGCAGTGGTGGAGTTGCCCTCTATCTGACACTTGGAATATATCGAGCTCTGTCTTGGAGTGGACAGTGAGCAAGAGCTTATGGGTTAGGGTAAAGGGGCAGACTAGTAATGGCGACATCATTGTGGGTGTTTGCTACAGGCCTCCTGGTCAGAAGGAGGAGGTTGAAGAGGCCTTCTACAGGCAGCTTGAAGCAGCCTCACAGTCACAGGCCCTGGTCCTGGTGGGGGACTTTAACTACCCTGACATCTGCTGGAGAAGCAACAGGTGACAAAAATTATTAAGGGACTAGAGCATCTCTCTTAGGAGGAAAGGCTGAGGGGGGTGGGTCTGTTCAGCGTCAAGAAGAAATGGCTGAGAGGGGACCTCATTAATGTGTATAAATATCTAAAGAGATAGTTCCAAGAGGATGGAGCCAGGCTCTTCTCAGTGGTGCCAAGCAATAGGACAAGAGGCAATGGGCAGAAACTGATGCACAGGAAGTTCCACTTGAACATGAGGAAGAGCTTCTTTACTGTGTAGGTGCCTGCACACTAGACACTAGGTTGCCCCGAGGGGCTGTGGAGTGTCCCTCACTGGAGATATTCAAGAACAATCTGGAAGCAATCCTCTGCAATGTGCTGCCCTAGAATGACCCTGCACGGGCAGGGAGGTTGGACCAGATGACCCACAGTGGTCCCTTCCAACCTGACCCATTCTGTAATTATGTGAAAATAAGAATTCAGAATAATAAAGAAAAGGGCTATGTAGAGCCAGATGTTGAAAGGTACTGCATAAAAAGGCCCAGGCCTGCAAGGTTTGTACTCTGGTATGGGACTATTCCTTGGACACGGTGAGCTTCTGGCATTTCAGGACTGATTTGCACCTGTAGTACCCAAGAGTAGGTCAGTTTCAGAAGTGGCTCTGTGGAAGGCATGGAGATTGATCCCTGTTGCAGATCAGAGCTTCGTTATCTGCCTCTTTTCATTGTAGGGTAACTGGGGGGAGTGTCTGTCTGTATAAAGCGATAATGTTTGCTTGAAGGCTCAGTCTGTTTTCTCATTTCTGATCTGATTCTGCTCTTTGGCAGCAGAGGATGCTGTGAAGCTGCTGAAGTGCTGCAAGGAGGAATGGAAGATCTCTGAGTTGTGCTCTCTTCTGCCAACATCTGGAGGACAAGGATCCCTGATGAGCCAGGAAACCTGACCCACTGGAGGTAGGAGTGAAGGAAGGAATGTGTTGTTATTTGCAGAAGAGATCTGTGGCTGAGGGAGTAAGGCACTATGATCTTAGGAGCTTTGGCTGCTCTAAGCAGGTCTTTCAACCATTCTTTATCCAGGGCTGGCTGTGATAGCTCAGTTTCTTCTTGAATTGCATCTAGTGGATTTATCAAAACACTTTCATGATAGTGTGCATTGTGTACTTCTTCTGCTACTTACTGTAGTAAAGCTCTGCTCTTTGTGGTTCTTAGATGCTATGGAAATGAAAAAAATAAATGCTGAGGCCAAGACATGTAAAACACATTCATGCTGATTTAGTGTGTTGGTAGGTTTTTTCTGTATTAGACTGAATGCAAGCTTTGATTGATAACATCTGGTAATTCAGCTGGGTGGGACCTCTGGAGGTCTGTAGTCCAACCCCAAGGGTTCACAGTTCCCAGGCTGGATGAGGTTGCACAAGATTTTCCTTGTCCAGCTGCATTTAGGAAACCTCCTTCCTCGTTTTTTTCTGGGCTCCTGCCTCAGCACTCCACCACTCTCCCTGGGAAGAATTTTTTCTCATATCTAGTGAGAATTTCCTTTGCTGCAAACAAGTTGTCAGATCAGTGTCTTACTCTTGCTGCTGAAGCACAACTTCTTTACAGCCTGGTCAGGCTACACTCACTGATGGAGGTGAGGAGGAGTGACAGAGTGTTAAGACACTCCTACTGTTTCTGTGCTGAAGCCTCTCACATTAGCTCCTTGTGAGGACCTCCTCTATAACAGCACCTTAAGATTGAAACTTCGGCCAAATGCCGTGTACTTTCACTTTGCAGCAGTGGAGAAGGTGCAATAAGCAGACAGTGCATCAAAAATGGCCCCATGCATAGGAGATTGTTTTTGTAGTCCTATTTATATGTGTACAACCAAATTGTGCTGGCAGGTGGAAAATAGCATTGTAGAGAGTAGTTCAAGCCACGTTTTTCACTCTTTGAACTCAATGTGGTGCTTCACCACATTATTTCTGGTTACTTCTCTTTAAAGTACTGAGAATAGGAGCATGTACTGATGTGTATGAGATGCTCAACAGTGATATGAGGCAAGAAAATGATATCTTGCATTTTGATCTGCATTTGCAGTGCATGGTGTTGGTATGAAGGGTGGGCCTTTCTGTGGAAATAAAGGAAGAGGAAAAAAGCACTCAGAGCCAAAAAGGAAAGCCTGGAATTCCTTCTTGCACTTAATTGAACAAGAATTGAATCTGAGGAATTGTACCTTGAGCTTTTAGTGTGCTAGGTGAAATTCCGAGGTCTTGACCTCCCTTGAAATCTCTATGTCAGTTTTTAAAGTCTGACTGAAAATTTGCACGGTGAAATGACTTTGAATATTGTACCTCTCCATTTGAATATTGTATCTCTACGTTTTCATACCTGTACATGTAGCGAGGATCTTGTGGTAGGTTTTGTTTCCAATGACAGTGAAGTGATTTAGATTTGCTTTGTAGCCAAAACCTCTACTGATGCAAATGTGATTCTAGAGCAGGTCGTAGGGGTACAGTGATTTCAAGAAGATTTGATGAACTGTACTTTTATCTACAGTTTTATGTAAGGTGACCTCCTATGAAGAAAAGAGTATTGTTAATTTTATTTCTTCATTTTTGTTGTCCTACCTATACTTTAAGAGAGCTCTGAAGCTTCTCTGCTGCTTGTATTTAGGTGCTGTCTACCTTGGTTTTCCTTTTTTTTTTTTAAAGGAGAATTTATGCACAAAGAGGATATTAACAAAAGAACAAGAGACAGTGCATGTTCTAAGGTAACAAAGCACAATCAGGCCTGATTCAGACTGAGACAGGCACATGCTTTCACTAAGGCTGTTTGATACTTTTATTTTGAGCACTAAATCAATGCAGTTGCTTATCACTAAATGGGAAGAAAAAAGATGAGAACAGGAAAATTCACCATCAAGTTGGCATTTCTGTTACTTCTTAAGTTAAAAGAACCAATCTCATCCAGTGTACTCTACCACACAAAGCATTTATTGTGACTTCAAAAAGATTTTGAGGGCTTGCAAAGTTAGACAAGCACTCTTGTTTAACAGAGGTCATCTCTAAGGTTTTGCATGACAATACAAGTTGAATTAAGTTATTATCTCAGTATGATTATAGTGAGAGAGAAGTAAAAGCTTTGGTGACTGAGCTGAAACAGTAGGCAATGTGAAGGTTATAAGAGGAAGAAGAAAACCTTTCCTTCTACATCTGTCATCTCAGTAATTTGTCTGGAGGCAGGTTCATAAGAATCCCCCTTTTATTCTTTGGTTTTTTTTAATGCAGGATTGATTCTCCTAGGTGTATGAAGGAGGGAAAGGACAGCTACAGAACAAGAAGCTGCTGTGCTGGAATTCCTTCAGGCTACCTTCTGGAAGGTGAGTTATGCAATGCCTTAGGAAAACCTTTCTTCTTCTAATGACTGATCCTCTTTTCATAGTTAATAAAAGAGAAGTGAAAAAGTGAAATGTAGCATTGCCCAAAGACAGTGGGTCTCCTAAAGAGGTTTGCACTAACACTCAGGCTCCAAAATATGCTGTTTGCAATCTCCTCTGGAAATGTATTAGCACTCCAGATCAGGTACTACATCTTCCCAGTGATGAGAGATTTGTCCACTGTTTCCCAATTCCTCTGTCCCCTTCCTTCAACTCTGTCTTCAGATTTACTCTTACATAGCACCACCTTCATAAAATATCAGGTTTCCAAAACCATATTGCAAACATATTGCGTATGTGACTTCATCCAGGCTAAAAAGCCAAAGCACAACCTTCTCTTTTAGACTTCCAAGGAAAGGGAAAGAACGAGCAGAAGGGATCTGTTGGAGAGAATTCTTTTCTCATACTGAGATCCAGGTCAAACACACTACTCCCCTGCCCTACTGCCACAATCTTTTTTTTTTTTTTTTCTTGCAGCCACTCTAGCTGTTTATGCACACTAAATGTAATGTTTACCATAATGAAAGTTCATCCAGAAGCCAAAATATACACCCTTCTGTCTTCTCTGGAATAATAGGTACATATTGTATGGTTAAGCTGAGTTAGCTCACAAGTCTTAAGAGACGTATCTGCAGCTCTACAGGGCTCCAGAGATTTATAGTGTTTGAAAAGCTCTTGTACAACTACAGAACTGAACTTTGAATTTGTAGATTTAAAATCATGTGCTTATGCTTCCCTAAGTTCAGTAATGCCCACCGAGAAGCCTTGATTCTAAGGGTGTCAGAAAGAACTACTCATTTTATTATGGTGTAAAATAAGACCTTTCCCGCTGTTGCAAGAAAGATGCTAAAACTTTTCTCTGTAGTAACTGCAGCAACTTGGGTTACAAGAGCTGCAGTGCTGTCTTAGTATTTTGTGTGTCCATAACTTTTCCTGGTGTAAGACATGGTGGCACAATGAAAGCTATGTTTTAGGTTCTAGTTCATCTTTAATCAACTGGACTAAATTGTTTTCACACCAGTACGTTCTAAATTTCTTTTGTAGACTTTGCTGTGGTTTTCAAGATTTTTAAATCAGAGAACTTCTCAATCTGCACTTGCTGATCAGATTTCTGTGACACACATAAGTGAACGTCACATAGTATTCAGCAGGGTTTTTTAATAGTTACAGTTATCGAAGTAGAAATCTTGGGAAGAAAGTAGCTGTATTGGTGCCACTGCCCAACACAGGATTAGCAGGAAGACAGTGACAGGGAGGGTTATGATTCATATGTGGAGAATCAACAGGGGGCTTTAGGACAGGAAAGCACTTTCCATGGAAAAAGATACTATGGTCACCCTTGCTGACAAGGAAGATGACCATTGTGAGAACTGTGGACAGTACACAAGACAGGTGTTGTGGTCATTTTAAATCTGGCAGTTTGGGACTAATGATGGTTCTTGGCTGAAGCATTTTTAGCCTGGCACTGTGGGACTAGTTTACCACCTGGTGGAACTCTAGGCTTATTGCACCATCTTAATCTCACCCTTACACTGTATTGCAGGGGTAAGGTCGGACAGGAATTTTACAGAAAAGACAATAAGCTGTTTTTCCTGCCTTGCCTCCAAAAAACTGATGGTAAGGCCTGTTTAGTACATTATTTGCTGTCAAGATACTCTTTCCTCATGCTGTTAGTTCAAAGAAGTTATAACTACAGGTTTTACCATGGCCAATATTCAATTACCAGTTCTAACTATCTGTCCTGACTAAAAGCAAGCCAAAACCAAAAGCAATATGCCAGATGACACTTCTGCCAGATACTTTCCCAGACTATACATGTTTTCACTTTAGGAATTTCCTGAACCTGGTGTGATTGATCTAGTTAGTGACTATAAACAAGTATCTTCTAAATGCTCGTTCAGTCTCTGTTGAGGATTTTCTGCACCTAGAAAATCCTCAGGCAAGGAGCATGGTGGTCTGTAGGGCTGTCTAGAACACAGCTTCTCTTAGCATCATTGATGACTCCTCATTCTTGAATATCTGAAGAGACAGTGAAGAATTTTTCCTATACATGCCATCAGGTCTCCCAAAGGTCTCTTCACCAGGATGGAGAATCCTAACTCTTTAGCTCCTTGAATGGTGACCACTGTCACCTTGTGCAAAGTATGTGTCAGGAACACATTGCTTACCTATGAAATGCATGTATTTCCCAAGTGAAACACTGCAGATCTGCATCAGCAGGTCAGGGGATTTCTAAGTTAACCCACTGTCTTTAGTAGTTCTCTCAAAACTCTGAGAAAGAACAACGTTTTTTACTGCCTGGTTTGAAAAAGGGCACCTTAAAAGGCCAGTTGATGAATGTTTTGGCAGCACTCTGATTTCAGTCTTGCCTGAGAGAATCATCATCTGTTGAATCACAACTTTCACTTCCTTCGTTTGCTGAGTTTCTTAATCTTTCATCTCACATTGGTCTAGCTCTGTGGATGGGGCAATGTCACCAAAGCAAAATATCACACCAGAGATGAACCTAGAGACTGTAGAGGCAAGTCTAGGCAGGAACCTGGGGACTGGGCTGGAGTGGAGAAATGGAGCAGGCCCCATACAGATGAGGGTATTTTGGAGGAGAGCAGACAGCAAAGGCAGAGAGCAGAAGTTTCTGGGGGAAGTTTGCGACAGTTAGTTTGGAAACTACTAAGTTTTTTAAAAGTTAGTTTTCCAAAGTGGGCTGAACTACTGCAAGGGAGCCCTCTTGGGTTGTGTGGTTTGCAAGGACTGAAATGGATTTGAGTCAGTGTACTGAAAACCACAGAATCAATTCCTTACTGTCTGTCCAGAACTCACTCTGTACAGCTCCCTACCAGAGATCTCAAAAATGCTGATAAGGTGTAGGATGTTGTAGGGCAGCTGCACCATCTCAGCATCAGGCTTCCTTTTTTGTTTATTTATGTAACTTGGCCTTCTTGCCAGAGAACGCCTTGTCATGAGGCATTTAATTGTCTTTTCAGCTTTTAAATGAGTGTCCCAAACAATACTGGATCTCAGCACTGCATTATTTTCCCTTTTAGGAACTTCTTCAGTTTCATTTTTTTTCAGTGTAATAAAACCCAGAGCCCTGTCCTGACGCCTTCCTTCCCTGTTCTTCAAAACCACCTTGAAAATCCCTGGCTAGACTTATCACACGCTCATCACTGGTTTTCCCCAAGGGTCCTGTATCTTGTAACACAGGCCCTTAGGGCTGTTGTCTGGAGAGTACTTCTCATAAGAGACCTGTTTTCTACTCATTCTTGTGTAAAACTCCTGCAACTTTTCCTCTCCCACAAGTGTCAAACTTTTCCTCTCTTCTGGAGCTGAAGGCATGATGCACTAGCTGAATAGTTCCATTGCCTCACTCTGGTATTAGTCTAATCCTTCTCTATCATTGTGGTCTGTTTTGTTATATTTAGTTGTAAGAACAGATACTGGACAAACAATATTAAGCTGTCTTAGAAGTGTGCATCAAGTCCTTGTGGAACATTATTTGCACTGTCCAATGTAACAGAAAAGTTAATTATTTTTAGTACTGCTGTAACATTTCTCTAGATAATTCAAAACCATTTATCAGTGTTAATACTCTCTATTAGTACTCTGGAATTGTGGAAGATACTGCTCTAAAAATATATTGACTCATTCCCGTTACATTTTCATGGCAATTTTGTCAGCTTCATGAAAGCATGAACATTTTAGAGAGCAGAAAGCTTCCTCAAAGAATAATCTTGGAATATAGAAAATAGGCAAAGTTTTTTAGTTCTTATAATTTTTAAACTGACTGATTTCTTGCTAATTCGAAGTCAATGTTATCTGTAGCTCAGTTATTTCAGTTGCACTTTTGTAAAAGACAAATTATTTAACTGTTCACAGTTTTCTATGTTTTAAGTTTTGCTGTGCACTTTCTTGTGTAATTTTTTGACAAGTTCTCCATAAACTCAAATGACAAGTTACAGCTTGCATTGAACAGTTTGATATATTTAATTGACTTGTTCAGTACTGAGGAATTTGAATCTTGAAAAATGTCTCCACTAGCATGTTTTCCAGCCCTTCCTGGAAGTACTGGAAGGTGAACTCTAACAGCTGTCATTCATTAGCTCGAGCAGTTTCTTTGTTTAAAGTACAAAACCCTGGGCTTGTTCTGCAAGGAGACCTACTGGATCCCTGAAGGGTTTGGTTATTATTTAGTAAGTTCAGAAACTGTTGAGATTCCATGAAATTCTTTTTCTGAAAGTTTTCCCAGTAATTTGTAGGTGTGGTGATGGCAGAAGATAAAACCTATGTTTTATCTTTATGTTCTTTGTTTTCTCTTGGTATTTCCTTCAGTGTTTCTACATCTAGTCCCTGCTCCACCAGAGTGTTGTGGGACAGATAGCAGTGATAGTGGTTCTACTGCTGATGACCTGGTATTCAACATATGGTCTGAGGGTGATTAGGGAGGGGATTATTCTATCACAGAACAAGAAGTCTGAGTGCCTATTGAAATTACCAGGCAGCAGGTTTAAATCAAACAGGCAAGTTCTCTTTATATAGCACAGTAGAAATAAACCAAGACTGATAGGAGCAGGGTGTTACAGAGACCAGGCGTGCAAATGGACTTTAAAAAGGAGCTAAACAGATCATAGAAAGGATTTTAAAGGCACAGATGCAAAACCAGCCTCTGAGTCTGGCTCCCTGAACACCAAATTACCAGATCTCACCAGGGTATATTAGAGGAAGAGTCAACCTTGCCCTGTTTTTTGTACTCTTTCCCAAAGTACCCATCCCTGGCCACTGGCAGAGGAAGGAGCCTGGCTTTTTATAGGTTTGGTCTGATTCATTGTGGCTGTCCTCATGCTACTGACCCCCTATATCTGTGAAGCAGGAGCAGAATTCATGGTTGAGTACACATCTTCTAGCGTGCAAAAAAAAAGAAAGTTGTCCTCAGTCACACCAAAACCTGTTCATGCTTTTTTAATATGTAAGATTAATGAGAATAAACACATCTCTTGACCTAAACACATTCCCTAGACTAAAAGTGCAGTAGATCCTGGGATGGTTTGAGAAGAAAGAGTAAAACAGCATCAAATTACTCTTAATTCTGCTGTGGTCTTATTTGCTTAGCTCACAAATATTCAGGGATAGCAAGAAAAAGTCTGGCTTCCAGTGTAGCCCAATGCCAAGAATGTAATCCACAGTTTGTCCTTAATCCCAAGAGGATTGTCTCAAATGTTTCCAGTGCTTTTGGCAGGAATATTAAATTACAAAATCTAGGATACTTGCCAGAAATAGACAAAAGTAGGTTCACAGTAAAGGCAGTGCCCCTGCTCTATGCTTCTGCAGGAGCAAAATGGCCTGTCAATATGGACTATTACTTTGAAAATAAATTAAAAGGCCAGCTTCTCATAAGTGTCTTGCAGCAATCCATTCCAATTAGTTCCTAGTACTAAAATATGCATTGTTTGGTGCCTACTGATGACAACTCAAGGAAGTAAGTGAAGCTGACCATCTTGTGAGTATACTGAGCTTTTCTTTTGAGCTAAAAGCACTTATCTGTCTCATTTCTGACTCAGGCTGGGACCTGAACTCCAGAGCCTGACTTCTGCTTTCTTTTTTGGTTGGAAGGAACTTGCAGAACACAGTGGGGTGTTTCAGATTTACTCTGATACAACCAAGGCCAGAGTTCAAAAATTGGTTTTGTTGAATTTACCATAAGAAGGTATTTATACTTTTGTAAAATAAATCCTGGACTATACAAGGAATTCCAAGAAGAGAAAGTTGGAGAATGGTAAGGACTTGTTGTATGTATGTCAAGCCTCCTTTTAGACTTTGAGGCATGAATTACATGCAATCAATACTTGCTTTATTTGTCACTTTCCTCATTTGTATCAGACAGTTGTGGGTTTTTGTGGTGGCAGGAAAGGGTGGAGAGGAAGAAGTGTTGACCGCAGAGCTGCTTTCATGCTTTTCTTTCTTGCTTTTTGTTGGTCTGAGGGATATTTATGTCTGCCAGCTGGGGCTCACCTGCAGATGCATGTCTTGTCTTACAAAGCTGATTGACTTCTTAGGTGCTTAGAAGACTTCTACATGCTGTTGAATTTGCACCAGCTATGTTGGAAGTCACATCCTGTCTTACATGCATACTTGCAGCCACAAACGGAAAACAGAACACATTTTACACTTGTTGCTCAAGTTTTGATAGATGTAAACATGAGACAGCATCTACCTTGTTTTTTTGATCCTTTTTACAGCTCTGTTCAGATGAAAGGGTTTGAAAGAATGCTGAAACTAGAGGGAAGGTGACAAATACGTGGAGGAGCAATGCACACTCTGCCTCTCTTGTGAAAAAGGTTCTGGAAAGCTTAGTAGGCATGAGGCTTGTTAAACCCGCATGTTTTTCAGAGAAAGACAGGCATGCATTCAAGGAAACGTCGATGGCAACATTCAAGTTGCTTGAAAAGATAACAGCGCTGCTTTCTAAACCTAAGTTCCTCTTCATTTTAGTTATAAATCACTAGTTACTGTGATAAATAGAAACCCAGTCGGGTGATTTCCAATCAGAATTTATTATATGATAAAAGCAAATTCAGCGCTGGGTGATCAGGGAGGGGGTTCAACAACTCCCAATGCCTGTCACACCCAAAGAAGACAGTTGTTCTACATTTATTTCCAGCTACTTCATGAATATTCATTATACATAAGTATAAACATTACACATTGTTAAGTCATACATTCAACAGATGTTTTTCTTAACAAGAATGTTATCTATAAGCATCCATAATATATTGTTAAGTCAGACATTCAACAAATATTTTCTTAACAAGAATGTTATCTGTAAGCATCCATAATATATTGTCAAATCAGACATTCAGCAGATGTTTGCTTGTTATCTATATAAAGTTATAAATTTTAAGAAAGGTGCTATTATCTAGCTAACTAAACAAAATTCTCTCACTATAAATCCTACACAAGGTAAAAGGGAGGTAACTTGTTTTATCTCTTTATAGGCGCCCAATTAAGTTTTACGATTTGTTTTTCTTTTCTCTCTCCAGGTCATATTGACTTTACACTGTTTTCTCCTAATTAGCTCGAATCATTTTCTCAGATGACTTTCATCAAAAGAAACTCTAAGATACATTTTTCTTGTTAACCATATACCTAGTGATATTTTTTTTGTCCTGTTGAAGATTGACTTGACCCTTTGTTAAAACAATACTGTGGCAATGAATTTGCCACATGCAGTATGGAAAAAGTCCTGTCAGAGATGGGCTGGTGAGGAAAACAGCTCTAACCCTATGGAAACAGAAGTTTTTACTGTAGTTTAAACATGTTGCAACATGTTTGTGTATTTTCTGCAGTGCCACTGTCTCCCTCTCCCAGACACCCCCTGTGAAGCTATTGTCTCCCACACAAGGTGTCCTGAGGTGTTTCTCATTGGTCCCTTGTTAACCCCCTCCTATTGGCTGTTGACCCTTTACCTGATGGTTTTTTCTGTGTGACCCTGACCTTGTGATTGGTCCCCTTTTGACCCTCCTAAAAGCCTTATAAACCCCAACCCCACAATAAACTTCCTCTTTCGTCCGTCCCTCCCTGGTGGTCTGTGTGGGCTCCTTGCGGGGTCGCCGGGCCACGTGCAGGGGCGGGGGGAAGGGCATTCACCTCGCAGGTTATGGAGCCAGCATCCTAAAGCCTGGAGGTCTCCCCAGATCCCACTAATCCGCCGTACAATACCACAGGTAACTTGTTAGTGTTTAGGAGAAGGGGAAAAGCAGTAGTATTGAGAGAGAAGAAAACTGAGGATTCCAACTTGTTATTGTCAAAAATGTATGTGACCAAGTGACAGCCTAGTCATCTAAATTCCATACAGCAGTTATTTTGCTTTGTGCCCTCTGTTTTCAAAACCTTGAATGCTTAAGTTAGAGTATATGAAAGCAAGTTATGTACATAGGCTGAAAAAGATAGCTGTCAAAAGCTCTTGGCAAGGCATTTGGACCATCATGCAAACTCCAGTTCTTCAGTTGCAGTGTTTGCTGAGCATCTGTGAAGGAGGATCAGCTACAGAAACAGCCATTTCATGTGCCTGTACTGCAGTGGTATGTTGGCATTGTAATGTGAGGGATTAAAATACATAAAAAATTGAGTGCACCTGAGAAAATCTGAGGCTAAAGCGATCAGAAGCAAAATACCCAGCATTCAAACAAGAAATGCTGGCCTCTTTTCTGTGCACCAACAAAAAATGAAACAAAATTAACTGGAACACAATCTCAGACAGGCTTGGAGTCCTAAATGAAAGAAAGAAAAAGGAAAAGGACACAAATTCAGTAACTGAATTCAAAGCCTCCAGTAGGTCCCAGACTCATCATGGGAGGATCCAGGAAGAGTGGAGCCCAAACTTCTTTTTGCAAATAAGAGGAGTGCCTTATTGAAGGAAAAGAGGGTTAACATAGCTGGTTTGCTTGTGTTAAAACATGTCTTTGAACTGAAGTTCTAGTTGACTTCAGTGGAGTTTTGCCAAAATACATCTGTATTAGGCACTGAATAGGATTTCAGGACTCCAGGTTCATTGATGTACTTTATACATCAGCCCTTGGGAAATTGTGGTAATCACTTATCTTCCCATTAGGAAATGACTCTGTAATGATACTCTCTGCTTCTTACTTTATGTTGTGCAGAGTTGGTAAAAGCCTTCGCACCCCAACTTTAGTGAATGGTTGCACTGCTTAGTGCTGGCATGAAAATAAATAGCAGCAGTTTGGGACTCACGCTGCTTTTCTTTTTGTTTGTTTGTTTGGTTGGTTTTTTTGTGTTGTTCATGTTTGCTGTTGTTTCATTATAATGGCCTGGATAGTACGTGGGGTACTTTAACTGAGAAAAACTTGGCCATTCATACATTTCTTATTAGCGTTCCTAAGGCATGTTGATCAAATCGTACTAACTGTAAAGACTGAGCAATGATTAATGAACCCTTTGGAGAACGTAGATGAGTTCTGCTTCACATTCTGATGAGCACAAGGACAGCTACCAACATTTTCAGAATGTTTGCTAATGCTGTGAGCTTCAATATCTGGGAGATTTTCTAGGCCCTATTAAAACAACTTGGTTTGCTGCTGGCAGACTGTATGCCATAAACAAATTATTGCCAACCAGAAACTCTGGCCACAGGATCTTAGAATGTGTTCACTTCTTAAGCCTCATATTGAGGGATGCTGAGGACCTGCAGCCCCGGTTCTTATTGCTGAGAGCTATTTCCCCTTGGGACTTCTGAAAACTGGCATAATGTGTGCCAATGAGGATCCAAAAATGACTGTGTGACATTCGGTAATAAGCACCCTGGGGGCTCAACCAGTCTTCCTATTCTGCATTTCTGCAGTATGTCATATTATAGGGGTCTGAATCCAAGTGTCTCACGAGCTATGCTGCGACACTAGATATTAATAGTAGTCATAACTAAGGAATATAGTTTGGCTGCTTTCATCGGAGCCACATTTCAAGTCTTGCAGAGCTGAATGTAGAAATCCAGAGTTTCTGGATCTCGCCCTGCGTTATTTGAGCAGCAGGCCATCCACTGCAGTAGTTACTCTGTTCTATACACAGCAGTTCCTCATGAAGTAAAATAAAAACAATGAGATGGAAAAAAGATACTTGATGCAATTTCTGTTGTTATGTTTACTCAAATGGCATTTACAACTCTGCAGAGTGCGATTGGAAATGAGGCCTTCTACTGCCAGCTCCTATGCAAGCATGCTGGAAGGAACCATCTTTTCCACACAATTCTCTTAAAATGATATTGCCTGTAAAATTCGTATTTGGGCACTGAGATTATCAGCAGAGCTTAAGGAGAAGTTAGGAGATGCCACATTAACCAAGTGCCATCCATTCAAAGATGACTCAAAGTCACAAGATTTATTTAAAATATGTTATAACTTAGAGTTCTTCTCTATTTGCCATCTTGCCCGGGGATTCAGATTTTATAGCTTTAGATCTTTAACCATGCTGATGAAAGACTACTTTTACAGAGGAAGATAAAGGTCATGGGTAGTCATGTGGTTGCATGAGTTAACCTTCAGACAGAAACACCAGATATTACAGTATTTAGCAAGATGGAGTAGAATTATTGTCCTTTTAAATTGCTTTTCAGCACCACTGAAAGATGGTATTCCTCGTAATTCTTCCTAAGAATATGAATGGACCCCCTTGTTGCTGTAATCTCAAGAAACGATAATGAGTCTTCCTTATAGCCATAGGGTGATCACATTTTGCAGCATGTGGGGGCTAAAACTTTTCTTAGAGCGGCATGCTTGTGAGTAAATGAATGCTTCCTTAACGGAAAGCCCACGTTTGTTTGCAAGGCCACATGTGTGTCAAAGCAGGACCTGCAAAATACCAGCCATGATTCAGGCACTCTCATGACACTGAAAAACTAAAAGTGAATGTTGCTGAGAACCATAAGGAAGAACATCATGTAACCATCCTCTTTTTATTCTACTCTTAATGGCTCATCCTCTGTGAGCAGCAGTACTATAATTTTTCATGACAGTAAAAATGGAGTCTGAGTGAATTGATTCCAAAATCTCCTTGCTGGCCTCGGTGTAGCCTAGAAGCCACACATATCTAAATGGTAAAATGCAAAACCTCTGTCAGCATTTCCCCTCTGCTGAGCCTTGCAGTCAGCACAAGTGGACCTCACAGCAGGTCTACGACCAGTCATGCTAGTGGCCACATACTCAGAGGCACATAAGTCCTGAGTTCAAAGTCTTGAACTTATATGAACCTTACTTATATAGGGAAGGAGTATCATGACTGCATCTATGCTTTATTTCTATTCCCCAGTGTGCAGGTTAAACCAGTCTAGTATTAGAAGATGCTAGATTACTTAGATTAATATACTTTAATTTATTTCTCCTTATCGAAGTCAAAGTTGCATGCATACATCATTTATCACTTTTTTATCATTGCCCAAAAGATAAAAGTTACATTTATGCACCAGAAGGTGGCATATGATGAACTTACGTTGGCATGTACCTAAAATAACAGTGAAGACAGATTCCAGACAGAACTCAGTATAAACATCTTTTGTTCAACTATGATCTTGTCTGTAAATTTTAACTACTGTAGCCAACCCAAGTTGCACTGGCTTGATGGCTGTCTTAACTCAAGATCCCCTTTGGTTTTGCAGTTTGGGTAAGGGGTTCTGGGGTGGATTTTTTTTTGAAGGGTATGTTAAAGAATCTAAATTGCTTTCATTCCTTATGAACAAAAGAAAACCAACAACAATTAAAAAAACAAGATGGACACTAAGAAGATAGAGAAGGCTACAGTTTTAAGGATGGGGAAGCTTGAAATCAGGGTGACATAACATTCTGGAGGTCACATCAGAGCCCCCAGCAAAGCAAGATCTCCTGGCCACTTTTCACAGTTTATTCATTCCTACATGTTTGTATAAGTCAGGAAAAAACATGCATGAAGGTGACGAGAGAGAGAGGAGGCTGTTGTATTCTCAAGCCTGTGTGACTATTCCACAATCAGTCTGTGGCTGTGCCTCCAGATGTTCAGATACACAGGGCTCAATTCTCCCTTTCGGTAAGCAGAATTTAGATCTAAGCCTGAGGATGTATATGTTCCCAGACATATCCTAACCTTGGACCATGCATTGGTACATAATGCCAGATCACATAAGCAATCTGAAGGGATGTAGGGACCTCACCGATTGCA
Organism: Lepidothrix coronata; assembly: GCF_001604755.1. Taxonomy (NCBI): domain Eukaryota; kingdom Metazoa; phylum Chordata; class Aves; order Passeriformes; family Pipridae; genus Lepidothrix; species Lepidothrix coronata. Next base: position 60,870 of record NW_016690364.1, read on the forward strand.
GAGCCTATGTGGCATAACCTGTTCACTGCAAGAGTAAGCAACAGGCAGCCACGATGGTGCTAATGGCAGCAGAAAGCAGCCTGTATCCCAGGGAAATTTTTCACAAGTGAAAAGTGAATTGTTTAGGTCTGCAAATTGTACTGATAGTTCCAGCCTAATAATCATTTGGGTGATGTGTTTATTATTTTTGTAGCCATTCAGGTAGCAAGCATTATTATTGGAGAAATTCCAGAGTAACTTTCTGTTTTCTTCTCTCGTTTCAGTCTTATTCTTCTAATACATCTTCAGATCATGCACATTTTCCTCATATGATATTTTTCTTCCTCTGCTGTATCTCTTTCTGTCACTGTCTTTTCCCTTCAGCTTACCTCTGTTCACTCTGTTCTTTCTACTTTCCTGCTAGATCAGTTTTCTCACTACCATACACTAACCTGAGTATGCTGGGATGTACTGCAGGTATATGGCCATAGCATAATATATGGCAATATATGAAACCATACGGTATGATGGACAAACTGTGTAGAACCATGTATTTATTTTTGTTGCATGTGTGTTTATTATAATACTGTGAGGTCTCACATAGAAAACTGTTTTAACCCAGACAAGTAGCACTCACCTAGTTGTCCATCTTCTAGCTCTGCCATTATTCAGTTTTTATTGATGCAGACAGACTGGAGAGTGCCTAGATCTGAAGGAAACCTCATTAAATATTTTCTCCAGCCCTCTGGTTGACAGTGAAGCAAGTTCACAGTTAATGAAATCACACAAAAGCAGGCTTTCTCAAACAGTTAGGCTTTAAGTATAACAGTTTTTATGCCTTCTATCTCTGTTCATTCCTCCTTGTCATAATCTTTTCCGGATTATCACCACATGCTGTCTCATTAGAAAAGTCTTCTTAGAGAATTGTTTTAGCTTCATTTTTCCAGGAAAAATCCTATGTCGTGGCCCTTCTTAAATAATACAGGATTGAAAAACCAGGAGGAAGATGATCAAGGAGTTGCATTGGTTTGACTCAATCAAATTATTTTAGTCAATGCAGGTACCATTTGTGGGCATTATCCTAAGTCATAAACAGCTGAAGATAATTCAGTCCATTATCTGTTGTTAATTTAATTTCAGATTGTCAGTTTAGCTAAATCAGTACAACCTAGTCAGAGTAAAGAGAGTGAGTGGATAGACACAAATCTTGGCATGAGGATCATTGTTGAGATTCTGAAGGTAAATAAATGCATAAAGAATTAATCTTTTCCCATTCAGTCAATGACAAAAGCTACACTGATCAAAATGGAAAGAATGGCAGAAAAAACAACAATGGATTAGAACAATTGTGCAAAGACAGATCTCTTTCTCAGTCATTGGCTTTGGGAACAGCTCGTTGCCTAAAGGTACGTTTTTCTCCTGTTTTGTTTTTTTTTCCAGGACCATTGTGGCTGCCTGTTGCTGTGTTTGGTACTTTTTATAAGACTTGAAATGTTATAGTTAGAGGAGATGTGTTCGATCCACTGATTCAGGAGCTGGGAATCTTCCTGACTTACTACATGTCTACAGTAGAATATCTAAAGTTATTATGAAGTATTTCATAATGGCGAAGTATCTTTGGAAGTATTCTGTGGCTAAAAGGACTTATGGGTACTTTTGTTCCATTGACTAGAAGTGCTCCAAGTGGTATTACAGGACACTGCAGGAATAAAGCTAAAAGCCATCTGAGAAAGATATAGAGGATTTTCTCTAGAGGATTTTCTTATGTGATATTTAACCATGTTTTTCAAACTTGCATGTGATAATTATGTTAGAATGCTAAAAGCCTTATTTTAATGCTGCCCTCTGTTCACACATTAACTCAGAAAAGGGCATTTGTCCCCACAGTTTTACAAGAAAGCCTACAAAGCAGAGAAAAAGAAATCCTTATGAAATCAATAGGAAGTTTTATCTGGTAAGAAAAACAAGAGCATGGTACAGTAATATAGTACTTGCATACTTGTGCATATATAGATCTGTCTTATCTCAAGGTGACTATGGCTAAGTCTGTGTTAATGAGTAGCACAGCACAGTGGGAATGGATTTGTGGAGCCAAACAGTGCTGAAGACTGAGTGTTTACACTATCTGCTTTTTTAAGGTAGTTAATTTGGACTGGCTCTGGTCAGGTCCCATCGGCTGACTGCCCTTTAGCAGCTGAAGTATCCAGGTTGAGCTCATCAAGAATGTCTTCCCATTTCTTTTTTGTCCAAAAGAAATTCAGTCCATGTGCTCTGGGGCCATTCTGTACCATGAACCAAAGTGCTGAATGTGGGAGCTATTGGGACGCTGTCTGAAAAGCACCTTCCTGATTTTAACAGGAATGCTAATGTAGGCACCCCTCCTCAGCTGCCAGCTTATGCTTTCATTTAATTACAAGGCACATTCATCAAGGTCCTCACAGGAGCATTGGGTGAAATTCCTGTTTGTGATTACTGTCAAGGGCTTCATTGTTGACTAATTTCCCATTTTTCAGCCCAGGTGAAATATTCTTTAAAGATGTATTGCGAACTTTATACTTTGTACCTTTGTATCTTATTTTGTTCCTCTTTGTAAAGCCTAACACTTAGTCCACTTGAGGACTGAGTGTTTCAGTGGCTTTCAAGAGACTTCCAGTGATTTAGATCAAGCTCACAGATTCTACACCATACAACAAAAGCATTTTCAGAATTCTTTAGCATATTTTTCTCTTGTATCAAAGGGCTTTGGAGGGCAGATCCTGGGATCAGAGGAATCTCTTTCCAAGTGGCTGAAGATCTGGACAGAAATCAGGGACATGTGTGGTGAAAGGAGGACTGAGGAGGGAGGGAAGCCTTTTGTATGTGTGTTATTCTTTTCATAGGGAGAAAAAAAAAAAAGATGATACTAAAGGATAAGATGCTTGAGAAGAAAAACTAAAGCATGGGAATGGACATGCTTTAGGGCAAAACAGAAAGGAGGGAGCGTAGCAAGAAGATACGGAAGAGAACAAGACTACTGAAAGGGCATCCATGTAGAAAACAGTCACCCAGGACAAGAGGTAGATTGCATCTCATGGATGAGTAAATACAGAAATCACAGATTTGAACAAACTGGTACATCATGAATGTAGCTCTTAATTTGTGGAAATTTGTGGAATAACTTTACTAGACTTCTCTGTTGGTTTTATCTTCAACTGCTAAGAAATTTGTGGCATACCAGCTGAACCTTAACCAAGAGATTTGATTTAAAACTCAAAATGGCTATAATGAAGGGAGGAGAGGGAATACTGGGTGTATGTGTGTGGTTCCTTAAGTGTGTAGTTGACTGTGTCCCATGATTGTGTCTTGTGGTTTCATTACAGAGCGCTAAAGTATGATCCAGTAGAGGAGGTAGATCAAGAAGAGTTTAAGGCTTTTCTAGATAGCTTAACTCTTTCTTAAAGGTGGCCACTTACTGTGGCCACTTCAGAGCTTGCATTCCATGGGTGAAGGGAGAATGTTAATAGCCAGACTACTAAGTTTCAGATTTAACAGCAGTTTTGCCTCTGTTAGTTCCTTTAAACTTTGGCCATTCAGTCCTCTGCTGTAGATGTTACTGGGAGATCCAAGCTCAAACAGAAATACCTGGGCTGTGAAGCTGTGCTGGCCACTGCACCAAGGCTACAACAGAGAAACAAACTCACTCTCTCTCTTTTTTTATTTTTTTCTTTTCAGTTCATTGCAGTTTTTCCTCTCTTGAGGTGTGTGTGGGAACACCTGATAAGAAGCACTCTAAAAGCTGCTGGTGTTATGGAGATGGTGTTTATAGACTCTTACTATGACATTAGCAGCCAGCTGGGTCAAGTGTCACAGACCATACCACTCTTGTTTCCTGAAGGTGTTTTCATTTGTAGGAATCATTAGTGCAACTTAACACTCATTGAGTAACTCAAACAGTGAAAACTTGGACTGGTTTTGTAGCCACTTACATTAACAATGTCTTTCAGTTATTTCCTTCTCAGGACTTTAAGGAAGTGTGACAAATACTTGATAGGTCACCCCAGCAATGCTTTCTACAATTGTTTGGCAGCTCTTGAAAATGAGTCATGTCCTTTCCTGTTTCCAATTTTCACTGGGGAACTCCCTCTTGGTACTTGACACTTCACCACTCCAACAGTACCCATGCCTACTTGCACACCACAAAACATTTCTCATGTTATCCCAAGTGACCTACCTCTGCAAATATTTCAGTATTATAAACAGTCAAGGCCCATTTTTGAGCAAAACTCTAACTAAATACTGAGCTTGCCTCCCTTGTTTTTTGGGGGGGTTTGTCGTTGTTTGTTTTTTAGTGATTCCATTCATATGAGCCAACTTAAATCAATTTTGAACCAAGACGCTGCAAAGAAAAGTCCATTGACTGGATACTAATCATTGTTTATTTCTCTTTTTTTTACACTGTTAATTGCATTTTCTGTTCCTTTTTGGCAGGCATAATTATCAAATATACTAATCAAACGTCAAAGTGGAGATCTTTCATCCTTAATTTTTTTGCTTTACAAAAATAAGGGTTGCTTAAAGTTCGTAGTATAGTATTTAAACACGTGTGGGAGTAGAATTGTTTCAGACCACACCACAGACAAATACCAGAATGGTCAAACCCTGCATTTTGTTTGCCCAGACAGCTTGGCTGTCTCTCTGTTGTCTCTGAGGATTGTAGATATGCTTCATCTTAAAGATGCTGATAAAGTAACTAATCTGATTCTGTCTCTGTTGAATTCCAGTTTATGGTATTTGAGTTTAAGAAGTTACTTCCTAGTCAAAGATATGGGTTAATTGTTGTTTTATTCTTTTCCCCTCCTGTTGTTTAGGGAAAGCTGGTTTTGCTCAGTCTAATCAGCTCAACAGTCAAACATTGAATCTTCCACATTTTCAATAAAACTGATCCCTAAAAAAGTGCTAAAGTAGTAAGGTGAAAACAGTTGTGGCAGTGGTCATTCTAAATATAGTTTTGCAAATCTCCACATGCAGTTTTCTCAGTGTAGTTTGAATATTTTTTTTCCTTTAACTATTTTCTATTTTTGTGGCAAATATTTTTGGAAATGAATATTTTTAAAATAAAATTTTAAGTTAATAAGAGGCTTTTCCTCTTCAAACTAACCACTGCAGTATCTGCAGACAATTATTAATTATCTCTTCTTCAGACTTGCCTGTCTGTCTTTCCAAAGACACAATTCTGACACTTCCCAAACCAGAGGCAGGAAGGGAGAATAGTCAATTGCCATTGCAGATGACTCTGAAAATGAACAATTCTGTTTTCATTCCAAATTGCCAATGAAAGGTAATTGCTAAGCTCTCCACAGAACAGCAATCTGAAAAATGTTGGCTTGCTAATTTCAACACATTGGGACGGGGGAAGATTAAGAAAATGTAGACTTCCAATTTCAAAAGCCCCTGAGTTTGCCATAGAGGGTGGGGCTTGTTTGTTCCTTTTCAGTCCATGTAGTGGGATGGCAGGAGAGGGAGGGGAGCATCTGAGATTCTTTGATTTCTAGACTACTGGGGCAAGGAATCTGAAAATCCTGGACACTCCTTCCCTGGAGGGCTGCCAGGATCTGTAGGGTTCCTAATATTTCTGACTTTGAAAAAAAAAAAATTAAAAATCTGACAAGGGGGTTGACTGTAGGCCAAGACAGCACAGAAGCACTCCCCAAAGTCTGTCTGCTGAACTTCTGAGATTTCAATGAGTAAATCAGCAAGAGTTCAAGCAGGATCCCAAGGGAAAAGTGCCTCTTGACTTTGATTTAAAATGTATTCCTTAAAAGTTCCCTAACAACTCTAATAGTAGATGAGGAAAAGCAAGCAGTCTGCATAACAGTAGCTGAACATCCCAGGGAACATTGCCAGCAGTGACTGGCTGCAGTCAGATGCAGCTAATACAAGCCTCCTCACAGAATTTCTGCCTCTTAGTGTCTCCCAGTGACATCACATCTGTACTGGCTTAAAAGTAAACTGATCCCCTTCCTTAGTTTTACAGCTACAGCTTGTCCTGATCTTCTTATTCCTAAGCTCTGAAATGCTTTCAGAGTCATCTGACAGTTGTCCACAGGACACACTGATCCCAGTAATTGAAAACTGATCTGGATCACAATCTGTCTGAACTGAACTGCAGTATTGGCTCAAACTCTCCTTTTTCAAACACTTTGGACATAGAAGTTATTGTCAAAACATAGGTAATGTTTGTTGAAAACTTAACTAAACTGTGCAGTGTCAAAACCCCACCCTTTTCAACAATTTTTAAGTCATGTTTTTTTTCCCTTCATATAGTCTTGTCTTCTTCCTCTGTCTTTGGAAGACCTGAAAAATCAAGATGTATGTCATCATTTATGTAGCAGCAGTTTGGTGTCTTGGTCAAGACATGACTGAACATGTTTTGAAGAGGGTAGACAAATCACCTTTTTTGTTTATAGAAAGCAAAAAGTTTCCGCTTTGAATGCCATGATGTGCCACTCTGTTGCATTCACTTTGTAGAAGCTTCTTAACACTGAAAGACATTTTCATAAATTTTAAGAGAGCACTCTAAAAATATCAGGTAAGTTCTATTAACAAGTGATAAGTTAGTATGAAGGTTTTAGTAATCATCCACTTTGCAGGCATTTTAGATGGAAGAAAATCTGTTCAGAAAGCAAGCTGTGTTACCTACCACACATGCTGAAACACTGTTCACAAGAGGACACAGCAGTGGATGAATCCCTTTTGGGAGAACAGCCTGTTGGAGTAGAGAACTGGAAACATTGGAAAGAGTAAATGTGAAGAAGCTCTATCTTGAAAAAGGTAGTCTTATGAGTCCTCTTCTTTCTTAAAATATGTATTTAATCCTTGGTATGATTTCTGCAAAGACCACTTCTGCTTCTGTCAAAAAAATGAAACTACTGCAACTGTTAGCATCCTGATCCTGTGCTATTTGCCTCTTCTGGAAAGGTCAAGGGATCCTTCTTTCCATTAAAGTGGACCTTCTGACTTGCAGCATCAATGATTCAGATTCTGCTCTCGAATTGCTGTCATTATCTCTCTGTTGTTTTCTATTGTAAATCACTGATTGTGATTGCCTGTAAACAACAGTGGCACGATAGTACTGGAGTAATTGTCATGTTTGTTCCACGTGATCATGACACTTCAACATGAGAGGAGTTACAAGAACATGCCCACCTGTGGGATGTGGACTCTGCTGTTGATTTTGGATCAATCTTTGTGTTACCTGAAGGTAGATGTTCACTTTATAAAGCATTGTCTGGTTTATCAGTTCAGCTTTAAGTATATGTTTAAGCAAAACTTACTGGCAACACTCCACCAAAATTGTTTGCTGTTGGATACGTCCTGACAGCTCCTACCAAGCACAGTAATGGGAAATCCTCAACAGAGCCATTTATTTAATTAGAATTATTTTGAAATAACTATTATGTATGTACATTAGAGTTGATTTAAGTAGAGACTTATGACCATTCCATATATTGTGTTACCCAAGTTGCTCTAACTCTTGGGACAACTGGATAAACTGGCAAAGTGAAGCTGTTTGTCACAGGCAATTTAATTCTCTAATTAGCATTTCCTTCTTCCCATATGCTTGCAGGGCAAGAATCTGCTCTGGTTTGGTTACATTCACAAGAAACTCAAAAGGTCTTTTGGAAAACTGAACTTCCCAATTACTAAAATAGAAAAGAAAAGACACAAAACTAAAAACAAATACACAAAGAGTCTTTAGGAGGAAAAAAAAGAGGTTGTTAAAATAGGCAATGAGGTGGATTCTTTTCTTAGCTATATTGATTTAAATAAAAGTTATTTCAGTGACATGAAATCTAAATGTATATAAGAATAACTGAAGGGCAGCATCTGACTTTCATTGCCTCTGTTGCAGTGATAGCTGGGCTTCACTTCTGCTTGCTGGAGATAAAATATTTCCCCATGGTCATACCAAGTTCAACAACCAGCTCAAAAGCACAAGTAATGATGCAAGCATCAGCTGTGCCAGGGAGAGAGTAATATAACTGAAAGCTATTTACTTCTGGTGATATTTCTGTAAGAGAAAATGTGAGTTTGCAGCCTTTTCTTAGCTGGGTTGCTACAAACACTGTCCAGCTACAAAAACCTCCTTTTTTGTGTGTGTATTTGTAGGCATTCTGACTTAGCTCTTCCATGCTTTTTAAGGGAAGAAGGAGAGAGGTGAGATGCCACAGGGCTTCAAATGATGCCAATTATGCGGGAAGCATCCCACTCTATGAGGCATAGCCATGCAACTTTGCATGTTGAGTTTCTTGTTCAAAAATGTCCATAAAACATTTCCTTCATGCTTTACCAATTTATGTTGTGCCAAGGGTCCTTTCCAGAGCTTTACAACGAAGTTGAGGCTTGTAAGAAAAGGCCAAAGAGCCAAGGAATAATATGCTACAGACAGAGGGGCAGAAAGCAGAACAAGGGTACCAACAAGTCTGCAGGTTTCTGTTATGCCAAGAAATTTGTTAAATTCACAGCCAGTTTGTATCCTTTTGTTCTCCTGCCAGCATTGTTTAGCTGCTCTCAGATGACAGACTGTCCATTCTCGGTGTAACCCTTCTCTGCACCTTCACTAGAACTGTTTTCTTCTCCAGAACTGTTTTCTTAAGTGTGAGAGCATAAATCATATACTGTGTTCTGGGGGAAGCACCAGAGAGCGTTTTGTACACTTGTGTTAGTGCTTCCCTGCCTCTACTAGCAAAATACCATCTAAGGCATGTTCTCCTCTTCTCTGAATGCCTGAAGATTTCATTCAATCATCTTTTGCATGTCCTAGCTCATTTGACTTTTGACAAAACTGTCCTTAATCCTATGCATCTCTATCTCTACACAACAGCTATCTTTGTTGACCAGGATTATTTGCTATTTCTGACTTATGAGAACCACTCTATAGTGAAGTTTTTTCCACTTATTCAGGCCTAAAATACCTCTCAGTAAGATTTTTTTTCTTGATGGGAATAGTTTTTATATCTTCGGTCTAGATATATTCCAATCTTCCTCCACATTCAAGTCTTTCATCTCTTCAGTCCAGGTAAATCTGCTAGTGAGTTTCCTTAATTTGACAGTTTGCCCTTTTGAAGCTGAAATATTTTATTACCAACTTGCTTCTCTTTGTTATTCTGTCCATAGAAATGCAAACAGTTGCTGAGTGCTCAGCCCAATGGAGTTATTTATGACCAGTTCTTTTTTAGTGTCTTCATTACTTACTAATTTGGGGTTGTCTCTTTTTGTCTCAGTGACTACTGAGAAGAAATCTGGCAGCTATCACACACATGGCTAGCTGGGCCCAAGTTTATTATTAGAACCATGTTTCCCAAATAGGGTATCTGGGAAGTTGACCATGGCACAATTCCCAGTGGTGTTTCTTTAATAACATTTCAGTGACAGACTTCTTCTTGCACCATTGTATTTTAGCTGGAGACAAGAAAGGCCAGGTTTCAATGAAGTGTCCAAATCAAAAACAACCACTCCCCGAAAAGCAGAGGCTGTGAGCAGGTGGCTTGGGCTTCTGGAAGTGGAGCTCCTTGTTCCCATACAATGGGGAATTTTATGATGAATGAAATGATGATAGATGGCTTTTAATAAAATGCAAAGATCACTTGATGGTTTCCACTTGTGTGGATGAAATGGCTAAACATTTAAATAGAAGGAGTATTGTACTAAGATTGCAAATGACTTGGATATTGGCCTATTGATCATATCCACATGGGTCAGGTCTGGCTTCCATTTGGAACAGGAGCAGAGCAGTAAAATACAAAAGTCTGATCCACAAGCTATTGTTCTCCTGAGTTACAGAGACCAAGCCAGCCTTTTCTGCCATAGGGCTGCTCTGTTCAGCCTGGAGTCCCGTGGAGGGAGGATTCCTTCTCCCGTGCCATCAGCCCAGTTTTGAGTGGGTACCTACTGGTTCTTCCAACCTGTTGCAAGTGACCATTTGCTCATTAGCAATGGGCATTACCTGGCAGAAGTTGTAAGTGGATAAGTCAGTCATGGGAAGAAATGCATTTAAAATTTTTGCACATTTTGCCTACATCCAAGACACTGAGTGCAACTTGAACTCTTAAATGTAAGAAACATGCAAAGCACTCTTCTTCTCAGCCCATGTCTGTGTCTCATTGAAATTATTCTGCTGTTTACATATGACAAGGCTTCTAGCAGCTTGTCATAACATTTCTGACTTATAGTGGCTCACCTAGCCTTCTCACCCTCCTTCTTCCTGGAATCTAACCATAGCTATTTGTATCACTTTTATAGCCTGTTTTGTGTTCTGACTTGCTACATCATATTTTCAAGTAAAGACCCAAACTGAAGAGTACCTGGCAGAAAAACTGTGTACCTGTTCCAAGATCTTAGGCTGCGAACCAGTAAAGGAATCCAGGCCAGTTAACACTGGCCAAAATTCGAAGTGGAAAGGTTATATATCTGAGAGCTGCAGTAGCTGCCTCAGCACTTGTAATAATGACTTGGCTGTACAGGTGAGGCCAGCAGGACACAGGACAGAAACTTGGGGCCAGAATCACAGGCTGTGCAATGGGGAGCCAGCAGGAAAAACAGGGATGTCTTTTTTATAAAATGCATAGAGAAAGAAATAGGGCATTAAGCTGTGCTTTAAATGGCAAAGGCATCTCACCTATTGGCCTCTACTTAGAAAGGAAACAAGGAGAGTGGATTCTGGCATGGTACTGTAGGAATAACAGAGCTATTATAAAAGGACAGGTATTTCATCTTCTAGAAGCAGCTTATGTCAGTCATCTGAGCACACAAGGCCCAGTGGGTAGAGACCCAGAGCCACAGGATCAAGGGCTTCTTGTTCTCTCTGAGCTCGGAGCCCACCTGCATTTGGCACAGGGGATGTGACCTAGCAGCAGACTGCAAATAAGGGTCTCCCACAGCCCTGCCACCCCCCAGCTCTGCCCCGTGCACCCCCTCACCTCTCTCCTCACAGTCTTCCCTCGTGCCAGATGCCACAGCCAACATCCTCTGTGAACAGCAGTCCACTGCGTGCCTGTAAGCTACAGGGAGGAGCTGCATCCCAGGCAGATGGGTAGGAGAACTGGATCTTGAGAGGTCTGTCTCCTGCCAGGGGAGGAAGCACCAGCTCTGGCCTGCTTTGCCTGGAGAAAGGGATGCTTTCAGCACTATGAAGCTTCAGTTTGGGTCACCCTTGGATGCACATAGAGGTGGAGTCACACCAGTACACTGGCATCCATTGGGAGGATGAGGGGGCAAGTGGAGGATTTAAGTTCCATATGACAGTGTAGTTAAATGGAAACCAGGCAACAATTGGTGGGGAGAAATCTGAGGTTTAATGTTGCTTTTGACCTAGTGAAAACAACTGGCTGCTCAGGACATATTTTCTCTATTTTTTCAAACCCTTTCCCCTTTTCCTTCCTGCTGTTTTACTTGCAATGCTCTTCAAGTGCGTGTTTTGACCTATTTCTTCTGCTTATGCCTAATAAAGTACAAGCATGCTTAGTGCCTATTAGATAATGTATTTCTTCATAGGTTTGCAGATCTTATGTATAGACACATGCCCTGAAGGCTTCACTTTGGTTGGCAAATAGCACTTCCTAATGTGCTCACCACTTAAGATTGAGTTTGACTTGCTGGCAGGGAGGTTGTCTCAGCCTACCTGGGTTACCTCTGCAACATATTTTGCCGTCATATGTTTTGTTTGTTTGTGTCCTGTCTCCCTGATGGAGTAGAGGACCACTGCACAGCCTGAGGCAGGAGAAAGCACCCTGCAATTCCCAGAAAAGGCAGTCCCTAGTGACTGTGAAAGCAGTCACAGCCTAATGTAGTTCTTTGGTTGACCCGGTCTTGAAAAAGTGACCTTAAAACTAGATGGGGGTTGCATGTTGTGAGTTCCAAACACTGTGGGTTCTGATTAGATGTGCTACAGTCACTCACCAGATTTTTTTTAAAGCTCCTGGGACAGGCTTTAGCAAGTTGTCTCCTGGCACAGTCTCTGGAAGAAATATCATGCAACCACAAATCAGTCACTGGTGCTTACTACAACTGGGGCAGTAAGTGCAGCCGTGACCAGTCCCCAGTCACCTGGGGCAAGGGGATTGAGAGAAGGTCTACAAAACAGAGTTGTGCTCAGATTTTGGGGCTCAACAGCAGAGATTTGGGCATGTATGGGACTCAAGGCAGCGGTCATGATGTGATGTAAAGATTAGGATCAGACTGTGATGGTAGATAGTAAAGCTAGAAAACAAGTGACGAAGGGATGTTATTGCAGTCTGTATTTCTATAAATGCTTTCATCTCCCAAAGTAATTAATGAACGGTGTCAGGTCTGTTGCATTTTTAGCTCTAAGACCAGAGGGTGCATTGCCTACACAGAGCTTCATTAGTCATCTTGCTTGTTGGATTGCTGGGGAAGAAATCAACTTTCCATTCTCTTTATTCCTTGTTCTCCACAGTTTTGCTTTTCCCACGTTTAACAGTTTTTCCTGTAATTTACTGTAATAAATAAACAAAAAATATAGTCTTTTATTTGTCTTATTACAGTATTTTATTTTATTGTACTTTATTTGTCTTTGATTTTGCAAGCTGGGGTAGAGGCTGCAACATTTTCTTAATTTAGTAGTGACTCAGGAGGTACATGGTTTCTCCTGGAACTAAAATACGAATACATTTTATTTAGATTTATTTTAGTTATTGCTTCACATTTAAAGGTTTGTGTGGCTTTTATGTTTGGTTTGGGGAGAGGTTTGTGTCTCATGAGAGTTGATTTTGAACCAAAAGAGCAAATCTGTTAACTTTTTGGTCACATGCATTGTTTTCATTTGCAGGAACATTCATTTGACTTCCTGCTAGTCATCCATTTCCAAAGCATTTTGAAAGGTTCTTATTGTTGTCAAATCATTTGTGTGCAGTAGACTACATCCTAGTGATTCCTTATACTGTCCTTTTACTTTGTGCCAAATAAAGTCATTGGTGTTGCAGATTAGTTATTAACTTCTTGCTTGTACAGATTATTTGGAAAACACCTAGGAACGAAACTGTTTTGCACTGTATCAATTATTGAAATTGCTATTTGAATCCTTGAATTTAGTTCAACATATTTAAATGACAACAAACATCAGCTTTCCTTCTGTTGCTGGTGTGGGACAGCTACAGTTGCCAGAAGAAACTGAAGTGAAATTACATTACTGCAAATTAGATTATTATATTACTTGACCAATGTGGTGCACTTTATTCCAGATAAAGATGTAGTCAACTATCTTAGATGCAATTTTTTGTATTTTTTACATGCACTGCCTTTAATGAAAGGTAATAAAACTGTGAGTAAACAGGTCCACTGTATCTCCTGTGGACTTTGGGCTGCAATTGTGAATGTTTAGCTCTTCCTAGAGTTAGATGCCTTTTGCAAGACTCCCAGAAAATGACAAGCACATAACTTGCAGCCAGCTATAAAATCAAATGGCCTCCAAGTCATCACACAGCATCACCATAGTAAAGAACATTGCATCTGTCTAACTAGCTTCAGAGGTGCCCTGGTAACTCGAGTTGGCCTTTCTGAGCCAGTGGCTCAGTCCTGCCAACAGTACGGTCACGTTTTTCACCTGTGTCTTTCAGCCTGCATAAAGGTCCATGCTAGACTGTTATCAATACTCAGGTATCAGCTCATGCCCGTGAACTCATGCACTAAAGATGCAGCTGCAACACACACATCCTGTCTGGAACAGAGGCAGGAATAACATCCATTTCCTCAAGCTTTCCTACACTCGTCTGTGGTGAATAGTTCCAACAGCTTGCTCTGCAAAAATGTGGCACATCCTGAGAATAAGTCCATCCTGTATACTAAACAAAGGCAAGGCTTTGCAAAATAAAGCAAGGCCAGAAACAAAATAATACCAGACTATGTAATTTTAGACTGTCCTGAAAGTACAAGCAAGGGGACTGACATGAAGTCACATAATCAGTCTTCTGGTATTTCATGACTTCTAACTCCTTTGTTGTGCAACCTTAGTGATTTTTAAAAACAATTGGTTTTGTGCCTATTATACTTAGGTGAACCAAAGGGTAAGGATTGAAGAGATGAGAGCTAGCAGCAAAAAGGTATAGCAGAGTTAAATAAACTAACTTCAGAAGGCAGGTAATTTACCTATGTACTTGGCGGCAGCTTGGTTTTGTAAAGGCCAGGATGTGAAGAGGGAAGACTTTGGGAACCTTTTGGGAGAAGGGGAAAAGTACAAAGGTATTTTCAGCTCAAGGGAAGACAAATTACAGAGGACTGAACTTTGGTTCTTAGCCCAGAACACACTGAAAGCCACCTCAGCAGACTATAGAGTGGGATAGTCCCTTAAGAATAGACAAAATTTCCAGGCTTTCAATCTGTTATTTTTATTACATGTACTCATAGGCTGTAAAAAACTGCTGCTGAGAATAGACTCCACCTATGGTCATTCCCAGTGATAGCCATCAAAACCAGGAGTGGCTCTTCCAATAAAGGAAGCATCTTATTCTGATACAATCCTAAAAACATACTGTAAGCTCACTGAAGCATCATATAGAAAACTTTCAGATTGGAAGTGATTAGGATTGTAACAACTGAAATAGGAGAGAATAACTAAATTATTAACAACCCCTCAGATTTTTTTTCTAGCATGATACACTCCTCTACATAAAATACAGCATTGATGCAGTACAGAATTCCTAACAAACTGATTTTTTTCATCACTAGCAGAATTGTTTATTAACTTTCCTTTCAAATAGCAAGACCCAGCCCCACGCGGTTGGGTCCTGAGGTATGGAGAGATTTTCCAGCAGCCCCATGACTCGCTGCTGCGTTGATCATAAAGTGTGAGGCTCCATTTTGCTCCTGACAGCAGCTCCACAACGAGATAGTTCTTCCCCTGAAGGCTGTCCCTGGGGCTTGATGGCAGGGAGCAGAAGTGCTCGGGGAGGGAGAATCCTGCCCCTGAACGAGGTACAGTGGCTCTCAGCTTGCTTGGCTCACCCTCCCCCGCACCCCACACCTCGACACGCAGCCGGGGACAATCAGTTTGTTAATTAGATGGTAATTCCCGGAGGCCGAAAAGGGGCTGGTGGGTAGGGCGTTGTTCGCTGCCCCTTGCTTTGCGGGACTCCCACGCCTTCTCAGGCTGTCGGCGGCGAACGGCCCGGGGAGGGAGGAGAAAGAGGAAGAAGCGCATCTGCGGCTCCAGCTAGAAGTTGATCAGAGACCAGAAACTCACTACTGAGGGTAAGAGATTGCAGCGCTTTATCTTTCTTCGCGTCAGTCTCTCCACCCCCTGGAAGGTATTGGTATAAACGGAGGAGGAATTTGAGCAGGCTCGAGCCAAATAATATTTCTGTCTAAACACACAACGTGCTTCCTCCTACGTTTTCGCTTCCAGATGGGGCTCAGCTGAACCAGCCCTCCTCTTCAGCCCAGTCGTAAGCACCAACCGTGTGGGAACCGGGCTGGAGCTGCTAGAGGCTGCAGCAGCAGCCTGGGCGGTCCTGAGCAGAAGCAACGAGCTCTGCCCTCTTCTCCGGGATCATTTAAAGATAAAATACCTGCTCTTTTGACAACCGGTAAGTGAACACCCTTGCTTTATAAAGTAAACCCTTGCACAGGCTGAGAGGGTGTTTGGATGGTGTCTGAACCCATAGGAGTGGGTGCGGTGGAAGTGCTTGTTCCCGAATTTGCAGGACGTAGGATGGTTGTTGTGAGACGTTCGACGCTTGGACAGGAATGGACGTGGGGGGTCTTTCCCAACCTTTACCTTTCCATGCTCTTCGCACTAGGCTCTCGCGTCATTTCAGACGGGAAAGCTTCCTCTTTTAACCTCACGTAGAGTCTATATGTATGCTTCTAATTTTAAAATCTGCTTCAGGTGAATACTGGGTGGCAGCATCTGCCAACAGCATTGCTATTCAATGTAAATTACCGCGTATTCAAAAGGCAGAGCTGCCTATTCCGATACATCAGCGTGTTCCTCGATGAAAGCATTCAAGGAATTAAATTGAATTTCCAGAGGGATGAAGCCTGCCTCTACAAGCCTCCTTTGAAGAGAATACAATTTTAATCGGCTTGAGAGCTGGTGAGATGAGAGATCCCAGACCTTTCCCAGAGATTCCTGGGAACTTTCTGGCTAAAAAATATTAACACCGCGGCGCAGCGGGGAGCCGGCTCCCGGTGGGGATGAGCCCGAAAGAAGTCTAAGCGCCGCCGCCCCCCGCCTTCCCGGCGGCTCTCGGATGCGCTTGATGCCGCGGGCGGGCGGGCGGCCGGGGCCGGAGGGCGAGGCCGGGCTGAGGCGCTGCCCGGGGCCGCATGTGGAGCCAGGAGTCGCCCCCGGCCGGAGCGGGGCCCCCCGGCGGGCGGCGGGGGAGGGTCCGGCGGGCGGCCGGGCGCCTCCGCACGCACAGGTAGGCGGCTCTGGAGGGCCGTGGGTGAGGGGAAAAAGGGCCGCGTTTCCCCGGCTGCTCCCGCCGTGCGCGGGGCGCGGGAGCCGCCCGCCTGTCCCCGGCCTCCCGGAGCAGCCGCGCTGTCAGGCCGGGGCGGCGGGAGGAGCCGCCACGGGGCCCCCCGTGGGTCGCGGCGGGAGGCGAGCCCGGGGGCGGGAGAGTAAGGGGTGGCGGGGCCCGGAGCTCTCGGGGTGGGTAGGTCAGGGCAAGGTTGGGGGAAAGCGGGTACATGCGGGCAGGACAGCCCCGCGGAGGGGGAGCCTCCAGGCGCTGTTGGCGGCGGTCCGTAAGTAAAATTTGAGGGGAGATTCGCGGCTTCTGCTAAGCTGCTTGGGTCGGGTAATCCCACCGTGTTGCCATGGCTGCCGGTCAGGCAAGTTCGGATAAAGGGTTGCTTCTGGTGAGGGTACCCTTGGAAATGCCGAAGGCCTCAGGGAAGGAACAATGGCTCTGTGGGCAGACTCGGCTTTAAGCTATGCAAATCCATTACTTGTAGTTTAGGGAAGAAACAAACCCTGGAAGTTTTATGTTCTCTGGGTTTTTTTTTATTATTTTAAGTATTTGGATTATTATTTGGCAGTCGGGGTGGTGTTTCTATTTTAGGTACAGCAAGCTGTGAGATCAGTCCTGCTGTCCTTTCTCAAATTAAAGTTTACAAGGAGATGAACAGCTGATCTATTGGGATTTGTGGCTGTTGTGTTCTTGTTACCCAACTGAAACTTTCTGTCCAGATTTCTTTCATTTTAGTCTCTTCTTCATCCACCTTATGCTGAGCTATTCTTGCAGACAGTTTGGTTGCAGAACTATTAAAAGGATAAACTTTGTGATGGGATGAGATTACTTGTTTTAACCTGGTAATTCTATTGCAGCTGAAATATGTAAAAATGTTATACATAAAAATATCTCTGGTGGAGGGTGCCATGGTAGTAGACTGGTCACTTCTAAAGTCAAAAAACTGAACTTGAATTTACTCACAGTAAATTAAAGTAAAAGGAAATATGCATGGAGCGGGGCTTCCTACCCATTAACAGGCAACACTCTTATCTGATTAGTCTCAGAAGTGATGTTTATGAAACTAAAACGACTTTCCTTTCATATGTAATGTTGCAGCAGCTGTATCTTTGTTTTTTTCCTAACTACACGAAATAAATCTATGGATCTTTTTTCCCCAACCCGATCCAGTACCTGTTTCTTTAGCACATCTGTCTCTGCTGAACTGAAGCAGTCCATTAAATTACTCTTTAAGCTTACAACTGTTTATTTAAGCAGCAGAATTAAAAGTGGGTAAGCCTCATGGGCTCCCTGAGGGTCATCTTGGCTTTAGACGACCTTTCCCTCTCATGGCATGGGTAAATGATCCTCTGAGATTTCTGGAGGAAAAGTTCTCTCTGGAAGCAGTTGCCAGTTGGGGAAGTGCCCATGGGAGCAGCTGCAGAGTGTACAGTCGCAAGAGTAAAACCTGGAAGCTGGCAGAAAAATCATGAGTCCTGAGTTATAAACAGGTGGGGAAATATGTGTTAGACATGGTAGACAAAGGTGACTGGCAAGACATTATGTTGATGTGCACCGTGTGCCCTGCTAAGTAATGACTTAAACAATTATGAAGGGGAGTTTCCTCCCTGAGGAGGGAAATACAGTGGCTGATTGGTGACGGATCCTATTCGCAGCAGGAAGCGCTTGAGATGCTTCTCCTTCACCACCTTCTCAGACTCTTGATAGCTTAACAGCAGAGACAGTTTTAGAGGAT
The DNA here is from genome assembly GCF_001604755.1 of Lepidothrix coronata. Lineage (NCBI taxonomy): Eukaryota > Metazoa > Chordata > Aves > Passeriformes > Pipridae > Lepidothrix > Lepidothrix coronata. The sequence continues at coordinate 79,050 of NW_016690364.1, forward strand.
TTGTTATGATTGCTTTCTTCTTTACGTGGTCATTTTTGGATCGTTCTTACCACAGCTTGTTTGTGCCATTAATGTTTTTATCTGAGGCTTGTTTTCTTTGTTAGTTTCTGGGCACACCATGATTAGTGCCTTTCCATAAAGATTTGATCCGTTCTCCGATGACAGGTTTGGAAAAGTTCTCATAAACCCTCTTTGGCTGATGTGTGGTTTTCTGCTTCTTGCGTGTTGCTTCATAGTCTCTGAACCAATATCCAGGATATTTTGGCCTGGAAGAGGATGCAATCAAATGGATCCTTTGAAAATAAAGCTTGTGAGACCACCACGGGTCTCCTCAAGGCAGTCTATACCATTGACTCAAAGGCGATTCTGAGGAAAGGCTCTAATTTTTTTCCTTCACAGTATAGCTTGAGGTGTAGCACAGAATCTTGGTTTGTCTTTGTATGTTAACATTAAGGTCGTTTTACTTATAAGCACAAAAGGTTGTTTTTACTGTGCGTATGATGTGAAGTACTCTGCTGTGGCTGCCTAGTTAAGTGCAGTTTAGGAATGATCTCAAGGTTAGTTGAAATACCTCTTTCTACAGCCATCTTTCCTTACAGATGTTTGCACTATTTTAGCTAAATTGGTTGAAATGTGCATTGTGTGTTGAAGAGGAGTTTAATTTATCAGACTTAATGAAATTTACTTTGTAATTCACTTGAATAATTTGTTCATCAGTTTCTCTAGCTTTATAGAGGAGTTAGTAAATAATATTGGGAAACTCATTTATGAGGTAACTCAATCTACAGGATTTTTTTCATAGTCTCTGTTTTCTACCATCTAATTACTCAAAATACCAGGAAGAGAATAAACCCTCCCTGAACTTCTCTGTTAATCCAGTTTCTTCCAGTTTTGCTGTTTCATGTGATTACTTCTGTATGTATTCATAGCCTTCAAGGGAAATGAAAATAAAGCTACTTTTGTGTATTATTTGTTGTGTGAGCTTCCTAAAGTGTCAAATCTTTCTTTTATCATACTTCTACAGAAGAGCCTCAAACTTCAGCTTTTCTTGATGTGTACTGAGGTTGGGAGGAAATATGATGTGCAGGCTGTTGTTTTCTTTATAAGTCACCTTTCAATAGTGTGTAGAAACTAATCTGCTCTCACTTTGCAGTTCAGTGTATTCATCACTGGTACCAGTAGCTGCTATCTGTACAGAAAGGGTAATGGACAGTGTTAGTGTGGGCTGTGAAGCAAAAAGAGGTAACATGTAGCTTGCACGCAGTGCCACTGCCTCTTGAAAAATGGGTTGAAAAATGCAAGTGCAGAATGTGGTAAAATATTTTGCAACAGTGCTTCTTGCTGCGTTCTGTACCTATCATCTGAAAATACCACGTCCTTTTAAAGTTCATTTTGTTCAGGTGGATTGGCTCTTCAGTGCTCCAGGTTGGTCATCCTTTGGTCTTGAAGGCAGAAGTGTGAAGCCTTGGTATCTGAAGAGAAAATACCCTTTACAGTTCTACCACAGAGTGAGCAAATTGTGTGTCCCCCTGATAATACCCAAAGTTTGTGTGTAGCTGTTGTGTGTTACTTCTTCTCCTGGCCCCTGCAGCAGCATGGTGTGCTAGAGCTGTTCTTTACATTCCAGTGTAAGTGGGGAGTCAGGAGAGGCAAGGCAAGAACTTGAATACCCTCCATTTGCCTTGGCTGAGAAGGAAGGCTGGAAAACTTCAGGAGCCACAAAGCTGATCCTCCCTCCTGTTAGGAGGGCAGGAATGGAGCAACCATGGAACTGGTTTTAAGAGCAACAGGAATTAAATGAAGACCAGTCTTAATCATTAAAGCTCTTAACATCTGTTGATTTCAAGTGCAGGTATCCATTCCCCTGGCAGGAATATTGCTTTTTTTTGGGCCACTAGCCAGTAGGAAGCCTTATTTGTGAGGTATGTGGCTAGCAGTCTTAGATATCCACAGACTCTTCAACTCACTTTGTAAAGAATGGTTTCTAGCCCTTGTGGGTACAGGTTGTAAACACTACAATAAGGATTAGCTGCTGCAGAGCTCAGAAAAGTTCTTTGTTAGGCTGGATCTGCAGACTGACCTAGCACAACAGTATCTAGACACTGCTTTCTGCTCCTGCTCTTCAGGGTCCTAGGCCGACAGTGAAATGAGAACGGTGTGAGGGGCATGTCATCGGCTTACCCAGAACCTTCGGAGGGGAAGTACACCTATGTGATGGCCATTTAATGGTACAAAACATGCATGTGTTAAATACAAATGAAATCATATGTGGGATGGGGGAGAAGTCCCTTTCCCAGGATAAGAAAGGAGTTGAAGTTATGTTTTTGCCATTAGCTTTTTTCTACCCCCCCCTTGGTTAATGTAAGTCCCTCGTGGGCAGCTAATTTTTGCAGGTGTTTAGTGCTGACAGGGTTTTTCAGCTCTGCAATGACCTGTGTAGGAGAAATTATCTATTTAGGGAAAGGAGCATAACAGCATAGCACAAGAGACAGTGTGGGGAAGGAACCTGTGGAGTTTTCTCACTGCAGTGAAGAGAGAGGAAGATGTTTGCTGCTCAAGAGCTGTTGTTGCTGAATGAAACCTCATTTATAATTTGGCAGTTAAAGTAGGTATTTCCTGTTTCTTTGAAGTTCTGGAACCTGCCAGTCTGTGCCCTCTACCAGTGTTACATCTGAGCACCCTGGAAACATCATCACCTCTGTCTTTACAGTGATTCAGGTAGTCTGAAGTCCTCCTGTGGGACTGAGATCAGGAGGAGTTTAGTGGTGTAGATGGGAGACAGGCTGTAGGGTTTGTTTGAACACAACATTTGCACAATGGAGCTACAATATGAAATCTACTTGGTGAAGCACAGGAACAAGTTAGGATTTGTCCACATTGCTGAATGTGCACAAGCCTTGCTAGCATGTAGTAGCTAGTCTTGATCGTGCCCCTTGTGTAGACAAGTTACTGCCTTCTCATTTGATTATCTGGGAAAAGCCTGGAGGTTTTTTTGCTGGAAAGTTAAGGGAAGACTACAGCTAGCTCTGCTTGCCCAAATGTTTTGCAGTATTTAATGAGGCAGGGTGACTGTTACTTGCCTCAGCTGAGAATCTGGAAGGCTATGTATGCCTATCCTTCAAGACACCCTCCTCCCCCCAATTTTATAACCACCCATGGCAGTTTTAATTCTCCCTTCTCAGAAAGTTGAGGGCCCCAGGCCTGTGTCTGCAGTGAAGGACCCCATGGTTCAGCAGCTCCGATGTAGCAGAACCACTTCAGTCTCCTTTTGTGGGTTTTCTGTCCTTTTTTTGTGCCCTGGTTCCACATCGGTAGGTCCATAAAGGGGTGCTAAAAGGAGCAGGCAGGAATGCTGTCCTCCAGCTCCTGTACTAAACAATTGTAGGTGCTGCAGGGGGAATGTGTGGAGGAGGGGAATGAAACACAGAATGACCATAACATGCTGTTCCTAAAGAACATCTCCCACTGTCGCTGCTGGAGACAGAACTGGGCTGGATGGACACTGGTCTGACATAGCAGAGCCTTCCTTGTGCCTTCGTGGCTCATCTTGTGCTATGAAGCGCAGGCCAGGATCGTAAACTGGGTTTTGAGTAGCCAGATGATTAAAATACTGATTAATGTAAATACCATTTGTACTGTTTCTCAAGATTGACTGCCTTTTCTTGCAATACATGTTAAGGAAGTACTGTTACTTCATTTTCATTGGAACAATTTGAATGGAATAGTTATTTTAATTCGTTCGTTCTTTTGTGCAAATGGCACACCGTAATTTGACGTTGGTTCTTAGATGGCTTAGCCTCAAACTTTAGGTTTTGTGTTAAAGATTTCTAATCTAAATTAAAACTCTTGTTTCAGAAATAACTGTAAAGTGAATTAGAATATAATCTCATTCAGTTTTCACAGAGAATATTTCCTGTAATAAATACTGGCTAGTGTTGGAGTGACTTCTTTTGAAGCTGGGTAATTGAAGTCAGCTAGCACTGTTAATTGACTGAAAAGGATATTTAAAATGTTGAGCATCATACAACCACTTTGGGGAATTTGGATACTTATATGTTTGTGCAAGGCTTTCAAAACTTTTAGCACTTTTTTTTTTCCCCAATGGCTAGAGACTTTTATATCTCTGTTGCACAGTCGTGTGACAAGATATAATGAAAATGAATTTCTGATGTTTTTCTGCATGTACCTTCTGACCTTTAATAAAAAATGATCTTATAGGCTTTCTTAATTCTACCCAGTCGGGTGTTTATTTTTGTAAAACTTGTGGAGGTCTCCAACACAATAAGTTCCTAATCTCCTCTCAAATTTGACCGAAATAAGGCAAAGGGGTTCAAAAGTTCTGTAGGAAAGGAAAGAAAGGACATGCACGCACGCATCCAGGGTGCGATTGCAGAAATCTCATTTCATGCTGAGACCACATGTGATGGAACAGAACAAAAAGCCCTTTACTGTATGGTATTTCATGCTCTAATGGAGTTCTGCATCGTCTGCGGCATGAATAGCAATCTGATAGGACATGGTGATGCTGGAGGCTGAGCTGGATTTGGCGTGGTCAGGGTAGCAAGGAAAAGATGTCAACAGGCAACACAGCAGGTGCAGCTTACGGCGTGTCTTGCTCTAGAGGACTTCAAGTTTTGTGCTGAAGCAAATATCAGACTTTGTGTTTTATCCCTGCTTCAGCGTGGGCCAGTTTGGTTATAAAAGAGCAGATCTCTGTCACGAGGTCCATTGCCCTGCCGTGACTCACAGGGAGGTGAGTCCGGTCTTGTCTCAGGGTTTACTGGTTACTTTCACATGCAACCCTGAGCATATGCAACGCTCAGCAAAGATCAGGTAGAGGAGGATGGCTAATCTGTTTAAAAATACTGCAGTCCTGAAGAAACTCCTCTTTGTTTTGCTGTAGCATTTAGGGACTGTTGAAACTGAGAATTAAACAGCAAGAAATAGATGCTCTGTTTCACCAACAGCAAACAGACTTGGCTTACGAAGGAACAAAGCGAACTGGCGGAGGGAGCTGATGATGTGCAGCCAGAGGTACTTTGTGAAGTCATCACTGCAGCAGAGATTGGGCTGCATGTCTGCAGCCTACCCTTAGTTACCTGCCAATGCCTCATTGCTCTCAGCTGGGCTTGGAGGCATTTTGGCAACTGCAGCAGGGGGGCTGACCCTGAGTGAGGATGTGTGGGTGAGGCAATGTGCACCTTTGACTCCCCTCAGTTTTAGACGAGTGTCCTTTTCAAAAAGAAGAAGAAAAAAAAAATCAAGAAAAAGAGTGATAGATCAATGTTCAGATTTGGGGAGGAAGTGGGTTGTGTTTAACCGTCAGTGAGGATTGAAGTCTGAAAGTCATAAATAGTGTTTCTGTGTGGCACTGAGAAAAGCATAGAAGCTTTCCCAGCATGCCATACTGACTAATGTAGGCAGCTTTCCTCACAGACAGATGGCAATTGAAGATTACCATCAGATATAATTAGCTTTCCTCTTGCATAGGTAAGGAAAGTAAAGTGCATAATTCAGGGCTATGAACTCCAGTATAGGATGAATACCTACTAAAAGTTTACACTGCAGTATGGACTGTTGTTTGCACAGAAATATATAAATAAACACGTACCAACTTTTTTGTAGGGAGTTCCATTCTGTTACAGCAACTAATAGTTGCTCTGTGAAGAATTCCAGTTCTGGTTTTACATCTTCTAGCCTGCTCCTTTGTCCTGAGTTTTTATTATGTTTGATTTCAGCTTTGTTTAAATAAACACAATTAATGACACTCTGAATGCTGAAGTCAGATACACCCTCATCTTTGTTCTCCTTGGAAAACTTACTACCTTACAAACAATG